>NC_052353.1:16753887-16822719 GCF_009727055.1 Benincasa hispida | reverse complement strand
CAGCAAATGTTATAAGATATGAAAAAACTATGTAAGTACAAGTAAGTTTTAGTACAACGAGTAATATAAGTAAAGTAAAGCAAATATAAAAGAAAGAAGTTATAGATAGACAGTGAAAAGTTAAAAGTTAAGTAAAAGAGTTCTATATATATAAAGTAGTCAACATTCACGCCCATAGAAAAGAGTAAATTATATATATCTAAATATAAGCAGTATATATAAGTAAATAGAGAGAAAATTAAAAGTAAGTAAGTATATGTATAGTAAGTGAAATAATTGGTATAAATAGTACAAAAGTAAGTAGATAGTTGAAGATTTTGTTTGTTTTTAATAAAAAAAAAAAATCCCGGAAAATGAAATTTATCTATTATTTTTTTTATTAACTTTGAATGTTTTAATTTAAAAGGTTTGGTTTTTTTTTCCTGTTATTTAATACAAAATGAGTCATTTTTTAATATTTCTTATATATATATAATATATAATATATATTTATAGTATATAATATATAAAATATATATATATTCCATTTTCGGGTTCGTTCTGTATAATTGATAAAATGGAGTAAAAATGTCACTCAGGTAGAAATACAATATATAATAACGTATACTATGCCCTCTAACCAAGTTCAAACGTATGGGACCTAGCGCGAGTTAGAAGAAGATGAGTTTGATTGAGGTCCGCACAATGTGGAAGAATTGCCTAACCTTTTAAACTATAAACGTCAAAGTTAAATAAAAAAAAATCAAATAGTATAAATAATCATTCAATTAGGATTTTTTATTAAAAAACAAACAAAAACACTAAATTTTTTAACAAAAAAAACTTTCAACATCAAACTTAAATACTTAAAAAAATCAAATATTATAAGAAAGATATAAAAAAAATCACTCAAATTAATAATTTTGTATTAAAAAAATACTAAATTTTTTTAAATTATAAACATCAAAGTTAAATAAATAAAAAATGAAATAGTATAAAAAAGGAGACAGTTGCAAATATAGATATTCAACCCAAAGTATTAGCAGATATAACATAATATAAAAAAAAAAAAACCAATATGGCCAAATTGAAATAGTTTATCAGTGATATACCATATTATTGTAGAAGTCTATTAGACCATATCACTAGTAAGAGTCTATCAATATAAGTCTATCACTAATAGACTTGGAGCCTATCAACGATAGAAGTCCATCGCTGATAGACTTGTCTATATTTTTAATTTTTTTAAATGATGTTATACACTTATTATTCCTAAAAATGCTAACAATTGCAATTACTCATATTTTATTCATTCAATTAGGATTTTTTTTTTTATTAAAAACAAACAAAATCTAATGCCTAAAATTCTAATACTAAATTTTGTTCAAAAGAAATATAAACCTAAAAATATAACACTAACAAAAATACTAATACTCAAATAACTAATATTTTAGTAAAAAACAACACTAATACTAATTTTTTTTTCAAGAAAAGCCAAACGTCAAAAATTCTAATATTAACAAAATTTAATATTATTTAAAATACAAAAGAAAACATTAACATGTTAGATTTAACATAATGTAAATAATAATATTAAACTATAGAGAAAAAATTACTAAGATCAACATATAAATATTCTTGAATTAAAAGACTATTAAAAAAATTAACATGGTAGATCTACTAATATCAATATATAAATAATATTAAAAACCTACTAACATCAATATACAAGGAATTAAAATAGTATATCTAGCATAATATAAATATAAAAAATTATTAAAAACAAAAATCTAATAGTAAATAAAAATTAAACTCACAAATTCAATAACAGACCTTTTTTTTTTTGTTATTTGTTATCCGGCAACAAAAACAACGAAAAAATAGAATAATATGAAAATATGAATCTATAACTTATTTTTTTAATTAAAAAATAAGAATTTAGTTGAATGAACATATATCTCTTTTTGGTTCTTTATTTTCCAAACAACAATAAAAATTATAAAAAAAATAATAATATGAGAATATGAACAAAATTTATAATTATTTTTTTTAAAAAAAATAGGAATTTAGTAGAGTGAATTGCAAACCTCATAATTTGATAGACGAATGTGGAAAATAAGAAGATTTAGTAACAATTTTTTTAAGAAGAAGAGGGAAAAACGTCCGGATAGAAAGTAATCACACATGAAAGATAAGAAGAGAGTGGGAGGAAGTGAGTAATTTGAAGAGAGTGAATAATCTGAGAGGAAAGATAAGAAGAGAGGAAGAGCAAGGGTAATTTGAGAGGAAGAGAGTAATGTGAAGAAGTGAGTGAGGGAGGCTTCTATTTGAAAGGACATAGGTCAAGTTTTGAAAACTCGTTCCATGAGTAAGTAGGTGTGCTGATTAATTGCCGTGAGCATGGAGCAAGTGATCTGATTAAAGGTGGATGCAGTAGATCGAGACTTGAGAAGGGTTGCAAGCTCGACACGTGGCCGGCGACAGGGAATCTTGATAGTCAGGCAACATGTTGAGTGTTGGAAACTTGTCGAGACTACGAGTCTCGACAAGGAGCATGTTGAAGGTTGAAGACTCGACATCATTTAAAAAAAAATTTGACCCTCGAACGCCTAAAAAGACTGCCACACTACCATAAATTTCTAAATATTTTTTAAAATACCCTATTTTGCTAATTATCTTTCCAAATTGCAATATTAAAATGAAGCATCCTTTTAAATATAAGAAAATAAACCAAAATATTTACAAATATTGCAAAATTTCATTGTGTACCTGTGATAAATCGTGATGAACCAGATAGACTACTATCTGTGTCTATCTATGTCATGATAGATACGAATAGTAGTCTATCGCGGTCTATCGTAAATAGACGGTGATATGTTGCTGTTATTTATAAATATTTTTAGAAATTTTATCATTTATAATAATTTTCCTATTAAAAATGGTGCACCAAAGCACAAAGATGGGTAAGCTATATGCACCCAAATATTATTAAATTTCTATTATTATTTATTTATTTATTTATTTATTATATTATTATTATTATTATTATTATTATTAATAAGTTTTGGACTATTTACAAATATAGTAAAATGAGTCAAAATATTTATAAATATAGCAAAATATTATTGTCTATGAGTGATAGACATCATCTATCATTGATAGATACGGATACATATCTATCAATATCTATCACCAATAGATTGTGAACTTTTACCATATTTAAAAATATTTTCAATAGTTTTTTCATTTAAAACAATTTTCCTTAAGTTGTTTTTAGTTGTTTAATGATTTATTTAATACAATAGAGATGAGAGGATTTGAGTTACAACTTTGAGATTTTTAACACTCATATATTGACTTAGGTTAATTCTAACATAAATTTAATATCTGTAAATTTATAAGATATTTAGTAGTGTCTTTAATATATATATATATATATATATTATATATATATATATTTGATTTTTGAATTTTTTTATACATCCAAATTAAATGTATGAAATTTGAATGTGAAATATTAAATGTTTGAAACACATTAAATATTTTTATTTGAATCAGCATAAAAAAATGCTCCGAAGTTAATTAACATAAAAAATAAATAAATATTTTAAGATTAAAATATTAATTGAAAGTAATAAAATTAAAAAATTGTAACTGAAATTAATTAAATAAATATAAATTAACTAAAGTATTGATATTAAATAATTAAATTTATACTTATCAGAGATGATAGTATAGATTATTATTGAAAATATAGTTAGGAATAATTTATTAAGTTTGAAAAATATATTTATATCAATAATTAATGATGATTAATTAATAAATTAGGCTATATTTTTACTTGTCCTTTCATGTACAAAAGTTTTAACTAATATCCGGTGTCTTAAAAAATTGAATTACTTTATAAGCTGTCCAAATAATAATATACCTGCTTTTTTAATATATACCTAATAAAAAAAGAAAATCTTAAAACAAACAATAATATATTCAATGTTTTCCTCATTATCAATTGCAGAAAACTCATGAAACAAGCAATGCTTAATAGTTCAATATGCAAATTATGAAATACTAATTAAGTATTTGACTCTTAAAATTATACCAAAAATGTTTTTTACAATTTTTAATGTCACTTTTGACTCTGTAATTATACACTATGAAAATAGTTTTTGAAATGTTATTAACCTAATATGTTAGGTCTCTTTGATAACTATTTTGTTTTTGAAAATTAAGCCTATGAACATTACTTGTATCTTTAAATTTCTTCATTTGTTATTTACTTTTCATCAAGGTTTAGAAAACCAGACCAAATTTTGAGAATTAAAAAAGTAGTCTTCAAAAAATTGTTTATGTTTTTAAAATTTGACTAAGAATTACTTAAGATGCAAATCATTGTAAGAATTGTGGATGAAATATGCTTAATTTTCAAAATCAAAAAATAAAAAAAATTAACAAATAGGGCCTTATAAAATGAGTTAAAAATAGAAACATGTTCGTTGGGTCACCAAGGTTACTATAATTTGAACTAGTAATTTTGAATACATTTTGATATTAAATTTGTAAATTTAGATTTTGAGCCTCTAATTAGATGAAATAACATAAATAAAAGAGAAATTGTTTTAAACAACAAAACTACTGAAAATATTTATAAATAATAATAAAATATTACAGTTTATCTACGATAAATCGCAATAGACTATTATTTATGTCTATCATAACATAGATAGTAGTCTATTGTGGTTTATCGTATTCTATCGTAGATAGACAGTGAAATTTACTATATTTATAAATATTTTGGTTCATTTTCCTATATTTGAAAACAACCCTAGATAAAAATTATTCCTATGTTCTAAACTAATATCATCATACAACAACAAAAAATATAGAATGCTACCTTCTTTCTTGCTTTATTTGAAAGTGAATTTTTGTTAAAATCATTATTATCACATTCAAAATTGTTCTAAAATATTCATGTAATCACTTAAAATGAATTTAATATTTAATCTCATATTTATAGATATAATTTTTATAACATCAATATTAATTTTAAATTATACATACAAGTTTCAAAATGATTTGATAACACATTTATTTCATTTCGATTATTTCAGGATAATAAAGAATCCTTTCACACCACAAGTTTTTGTTTAGAAAAGAGCACATTTCCTAACAACTATTGTTGATGAAGTGACACATTAGCAAAATGCCAAACGTGACATGCTGGTTTGTAGTTATATATAACACATTATCCAGTTGACAGCTTATATATATATATATATTATCCTGATTTACTGATAAAAAAATATTTTTAGTTTTCAAAATTTTATGAAAATAAAAATTGGTCCTGAAATTTAATTAATAATATTTTAATTACTCTAGTTTAAATAAGTAACAATTTAATCAATGATTTGTAAATTTTTTTATTTCTATTGTAAACAATATTATAAGATATACCACATGTAGATCATGAATTAATTGGAGATCAAATTTTCTTTTATATATAAACTATAAAAAATAAGTTATTACATATTAAAAATTGATAAGATATTTCACGATAAAGACTAGATCTTACTAATTTTAAAGTATGAGAACAAAATTGCTATTCATTAAAATTTAAATACTAAGGCTCCGTTTGGTAATTATTTTGTTTTTGAAAATTAAGCCTATGGATACTACTTTCATCTCCAAATTTCTTTTTTTGTTATTTACTTTTAATCAATAGTTTAAAAAACTAAGCCAAATTTTGATAATAAAAAAAGTTAGCTTTAAAAAATTGTTTTTGTTTTTAGAATTTTACTTAGAATTCAACCATTGGACTTAAGAAATATGTAAATCATGATAATAAATATAGATAATATATGTTTACTTTTCAAAAACAAAAACAAAAGAACAAAATAGTTACCAAACGAGACCTAAATTATTACAAAATAAAAAGTACACAGATTAAATCATTAGCAACTAAAATTTATAGGTAAATTATCCCATAATCAATTCTGCTCAAGTATAAAGTTTAGATAAATAGGTTGAATTAAAATTCTGGTGTGCAGAGCTTTGGTTAAAGTTAAAAGTTTCAATATAGTTTTACAGTTTCAACTTAATTTCAATTTGATTTCTACCATTTGGATTCAGTTTCAATTTAGGCAAAAGTTTATATTCGAACTCTTTGATTTAGTTAAACTTTATAAAGAATTATGCTGTTATCTTCGTTAATTTTTCTTTGAGCAATGATCGATGCATTTAACTCATATGTTCTCCATTTTTTTACTATACAAAAAAGAAATTAAAAAATTAATTTTTTAAAAAATAAAATTGTCACATGGTAATATTTGGGATGTAAAATAGGTGAACAACGAAGATTTTTCTTTTTCCCTTAATAATTCTGTTAGTCCACCGAATTGTAATTTAGTAGCGAATAAAAGCAAATAAATAGGATTTCTAAGTAAAACACAGACGACTGATTTAACCAAATCATAGTAACTAGTTACACTAAAAAATTTCAATTATAAAATAATGGTCAATAGGAATGGATAAATTAGTAATTTAATACAAAAAGCAAGATAAAGAAGTACGTGTAGTAATATGATAAAATTTGAAAGATTAAATTATAAAGCTGGTCTCTATAATTTGAAGAAATTTAGAATTTAGTCCATATAATTTTAAAATAAGAATTTAATCTTGATGGTTTGATAAAACTCCATAAATAGTCCATTGATTTGATCAAATCTCCATAAATAGTCCTCATTAGCGAGATTATTCATGAAGTTTTATCAAACAATTGAAACTAAATTCTAATTATAAACTATAAGATCTAAATTCGGTCCCAATGAGTTTGTGTTAGTGGTATTGACATGACTTTCGTATCTAGAGGTCGGAGAAAAACTTAGTGCTGTTCAAATTGCATCTATTTTCATGCGGTCTAGATAGTTCAACAAAAAATCGTCACGTCACAAATAAATTTTTTTTTTAATTTTAAAAATAGCTCTTTTAAAAGGAATGGATAATTGAACTATTATGTATCTATAAAAGGAAATGAATAAATATGGCCCAAAACAGAAAAGTATCAAAGGAATGGGGAACCATAAATATAGGTCAAGAGAATGGAGTGGTGGTGAGTTTTGAACCTCATTTTTGTACAAGGGGGAAAGTAAGTGGAAGTCGCTTATGGGAATTATTCAAGAACTTTAAAGAAATTAGGAAAATGCTTGTGGCTGTTGCTTGTTGAAGGCCTTGGCTTTACGTGGCTTAAGCCAAGCCTTCAACTTTTCGCCTTTCTTTTCCTAACTGCCACACCCTAAGCCTTTGGCTCCCACAACTCCCTACCCTACTTTGCTCTATGTCCATCACAATGCCACAACTTTTTTTTCTTTTCGATTCTACGTGGATCCTTCTAAATAACACCTTCTCTTATACTATTTTTTAAATATCTCCCAACTACAAAATAGGTTTGGTTAATAGGTCATTGTAGTTTTAAGTTTCGTTTCAATTTTGGTACGAAAATTTAAATGATATTGAATTTAGTACCTACAATTTGGATGTAGGGTGTGCTTGAATTAAACTCTTTCTTTTATACGTGAATTTGATCAAGCGTGCTATGTTTGATAGTGTTAGTGCATTGATATTGGCTATATTTTATGACAAGCAAGATGTCAGGCATTATGCTTGATATATATTATCCCTAGTTGTGTTAAGCATGTTGTTCCATTTTTTGTGGAATCTGTCGGGAAATATTTTCTTTATTTACATTTGTATTGTTTTATTATCTAGTTTGAAGATTTTGGTCCGTATTTGTTTTCTTAACAAAAGAAGTTACTATTTATTTGCATATTTGTTTTCTTACCAAAAAAGTACCATCTTATAGATTTAGTATCTGAAAATTTTTAAGATATTTAGCGAAAGTTTAAGATGCATTCTAAAGTCACTATATGAGTTTTTGCTATAGTCATTTAAACTAAGCTGCAATCTCAATAACTCGTAGAAGTGTATAAGTTTCGAGAAGAGTTTTATAAATTTTCCTCGAGGTGTTCTTTAGATTATCTCGATGTGAAATTGAGGTTTGGAGAGGGGGAGTCACACTTAGGTCCTATGCTATCGGTTTGAAGTGCTTTTCTTACAAGACACGGAAAGACTGTGACAACAGCTGATAGAGGTCACACAATTATAAAAAGCCTAAGTTATAGTACACTAAAAGATAAGTTGTGCACGAGTCTTTGGGGTTGATACCCTAAATCTCGTGGTCTTGTAGTTTGTAATTTTTATTTGTACAAACAGATTATTTATTTAATAAAATAAGTTTTATTTTATTTAACATTTAGTTGCATTAACCCAAATAAACTAAGATCCAAGGTTATTTGGTGTAGCTTAAATATGTATGTGGCGATATACAAATGGATCATGTTTAAGTAATAATATAAACAGTTCGTAGTAGATGTATAAGATTGGGTACCTTATTCTTGTGACACTACGGATATGACCTGCTTTGTAATTGTTACAATTGTTGTAAAGTGTTACAAATGATCTAAACCTGATCATTCATGTGAAGACATGTGAGTGGGAGTATCTTATACAAAGAGTTTGTATAAGATTGGACAACGAAATGTTCAGTCTCTTTTTATAACGCCATTACTAGAGGAGACTTACTTTTCACTAGAATGAGCATAGGTGACTTGATCTTAATCCTGAGTGAGTTATGAACTCCTGCCTATGAGGGTGATCCATTAATTTGCATGGGTGAGAGTGGCCAGATATGCCGACTCAATATGCTTACCATTTTTGGAGATTCGTCTGATTAGGGAGCTGGGAACAAAGCTACACAAGATGAAATTCACTCCTTCCCATTGTTAGGGTAAGTAGATAGATTGTCTCCTTGGAAGCCGAATACGTAGCGGCTTGTGAAGCAGCTAAAGAGGCTGCTTGGCTGAGGAAGTTCCTTACAGATTTGGAAGTTGATCCAAATATTGATTTGCCGATCACTCTTTATTGTGATAACAGTGAGGCTGTGGAAAATTCGAAGGAGCCTTGAAGTCATCATCGAGGTAAGCACATAGAACGAAAATATCACCTGATCAGGGAGATTGTGTGTCGCGGTGATGTGATAGTTGAGCAGATCACATTGGAGTACAACGTTGCTGATCCCTTTACAAAGGCCCTCACTGCTAAAGTTTTCGAGGGTCACCTGGAGAGTCTAGGTCAGTGAGACATGCGACATCTTGTCTAGGGCAAGTGGGAGATGATACTGGGGTATGCCCTAGTTTATTGTATATTGTACATTTTTATATTTTATTGTACATTAGTCTCCCGAGTCATTAGGACAAGTGGGAGATTGTTGGAATTGGTGTCCTAATTCTCTCGAAATCTCGTTGTTTTGTAAAGATACACATTGTTAAATAAAATAAGTGTTATTTAATTTTAGCATTTACTCATATCCAATAAACAAAGCTTCTTGGTTATGTTATGTGAACTTAAACATGTATATGTGATATACAAGTGGATCATGCCTTAAGTGATAACCTAAATCGGTCTGTAGTATAAAGATTAAGGTAGGATACTTGATTCTGGTGAACTACATATACGACCTACTTTGTAGAGGTTTGCAAGTGTTGCAAACTACTACAGATGGTAGATCCTGACCATTCACGTGGAGACGTGGAGCGGGAGTGTCCTATACAAAGAGTTTGTATAAGACCTAGACCACGAGATGACTACATTATGTATATAACACCGTTGATACTAAAGACTTGCATCTCACCTAAACGACCATAGGTGACACGACCTCAATCCTGAGTGTTTTGGAAACTCCTACCTTTTAGGGCGGTCCTTTAATTAGTATGAGTGAGAGTGGCCAGATTGCCAACTCAACATACCTACCTTTTTGGAGACTTATCTGATCTGGGAGCTGGGAACTCAATCCACAATATGGAATTCACTCCTTTCCTGAAGCAGGAATAAGTAGAGAGATTGCTCCCTTAAGGGCTGATTCCGGGGCTTAAACATAGTGGCCACAACTTCTCTTTAGAAGAGAAGACTTAGTCATAGTATGACTATGCTTTATGTTCATTAGAGAGATCAGTAGTACTTAAGGAGACAAATGTAACTACTGGGGTATAACGGTTATTGGCTCAGCTGTACTTATGAGCGATCTGTGAAGGGTTGTCGCACTGCTCATTGGTTAAGATGGACACATAATTATCTGTAGTGAGAAGAGTTCAGCTGTCGATCTTTAGTGGAGTGCCTGGCAGTTAACGGATGGTGGATCCCGTAACTAAAAAGTTTAGTCAGTTATTCACGTACCGTTGGAGTTTTAGATCTACAGGTCCATGAAGTCCCCTTGGTAGCTTGGATTCATGTTGAAGGATCAAGTTCTTGGTGTTGATTTGAAATGTTCAAATTGACAAGAGGTATTTTGATTATATGTGATATAATCGGTATGATGTATAAGATACATCTAGTGGAGGATTGAAGTAAATGAGATTTACATTAAGTACCATGGAATAGAAAAAGAACTATGGTTTATATGTTTCATGAGATGAAATATTAAAACTATAGGTTATAAATATAGTATGATAAGTTGGTTATCATTTATATTTATAATAATATTAATTATTAGATAATTAATACTTTTTCTTTTAATAACCAAATGTAGTGGGTGGTTATTGATCATGGTAACCGTGAGTTTAAAAGGAAATCGGTTTCCTATTTTAAAAAGAGGGGGTTTTAAAAAGTTTGAATTTTTTTTTTTTGAGTTTTCTCTACGGCGAAAAGAACTCAAGAAGTCGTCAAGTAAATACAGTTTTACTAAATGACGGCTGGGCGAGCTAAATGATCGTGCAGGTGCTAGCTAAACGATCGTGTAATGTTTACTAAACGATTGCATAACTTTGCTAGATGATCGTTGGCCTAAGGTAAACAATCGTGTAGAATTAAACCGAGCTAAACGATAGAGCTAAACGATCACATAGCTTTTGCTGGACGATACATAGTTTATCTAAACGATTGGGCATCGACCTATACAATAGGTCTTTCGACTTCTCCCATTTGCCCAGTCGTGTACGCGATCGTTCTTTCCTCCGTTCGTCTGCCTCACACCAAGTCCGAACAGAGCCCACCCTCTGGATTCTCAACCGAGAATACCAAGGTCACCTTGTTGGTGCGTCAGACTCAACTTGACACCATCGAGATTTTCTGGAGGCCGTTCATGGTGCTGCAGAGGTCTTTTGCTGTTGTAGAGGAGTTCGTGATCGAGGGATCGTTAAGGACGAGCGCGAAGTGTTTGTGCGGTGTTGGGGTAGATCAAGCGCTCGTGGTTGCTGCTGTTCGATCAGAGTCGCGCATTAGGCGTGGAGACACATCCTCATATGTGCGTAGAGTTTTCTTTATGCATTTGTCGTTCATGCTGTAATTTCTAGAATTATTTATATAACCGTTTGTTTGAAGCTGACTGTAAATGATTTGTTGATTCATAATTGTAATTTGGAATTGTCTTGCTTCCACTGCTCACGAAAATCATCGTTTCAATTTCCTTCAGCTCAAGCGTCACTGAGCGATTCGTCAATTTCCTGTTCAAAATTCATAATTAATTTCCTCCTTCTTGCATTCTCCGTTGGAGGGAAGTATTTCTTCATGAACTTTTCCACTACTTATTCCCACGATGTTATCTCCCCTGGTTCGAGAGAATCAGCTCGTTTTCTTTCTTGATCGCATAAGGAAAATGGGAACAGCGTTAGTCGAACCTTCTCAACGGAGATATTTGGGAACACAAAAGTGTTGCAGGTTTCAATAAAAATCCGGAGATGGGTGTGCAGATCCTCGCCACGCCTTCTACAAAACCGTCCGACCGTTTGAATCATCTGCAACATAACCGGTTTCATTTCAAACCTCGACCTGTCCAGGGCTGGCCTCATGATTCCTGGGGGAAATCATATAGATTGGGCGACGCATAGTCACGAATGGGTCTATTGCAATCGCGCCAGGAGGATGGGGTTGGCCATTATATTATTTGCATTTGCGGCCCTTTCTTCCAGTTGTTCTGCCATTCTTGGGGTTCTGTCTTGTTGTTTTTGGTAGTTGTCTCTCAATCTTCGTCGGAACGTTCTTTCAATCTCTGGGTCGTAATTCGCCAGAGATTGAAACCTGCAAAGAAAATAAAAAAAAAATATTGTTAGCACAATGTATTGTAGAAGTCCCTGGAAATGACGCCAAAAACTTGATGCGTGTTATTATGCGATGAAATAATGGTAAAAAATGCGATGGTGGAAAATACGTTGTACATGTAAGTTTTCTCAACAAGATCCAAGTATAAATCCTACTGAGTTGCCTGGTAAGCCCAGGGTCGAACTCAGGGACTAAGGAAAACAATATGTGATGGTAATTTTTTAGATCACTTTGCGGTAACAAATAAATCAAGGGGTTGGTTGGTTTGTTGTTTACAGTATAAAGTGTATACGGTAGAGTTGAGAAAAGAGTTAATATTATGAAAGATGCAATGAGTATGCGGGGGAACGGGTTGAGAAGGGGTTTAGCTAACACTTCCTAGGATTGCGTTCATGTTATGCGATCATGCTACACACATACAATATCAAATCATCTCTCAATGCAAATGCTACGACTTCTAGTTTTAAAATGCATGCGATATATGCGATGATGTCTATAGGACTTACATCTAAGCCTCTATTCTTGTCTATGCGATAACGAATGACACACACATATACAAGGCGACCACATACTACCATAACCTATCTATAGGGTGCATGCGATGCTTGTTGGCAAACAGAGCTTATCTCTAAGACCCTATCTCTTGCTTATGCAGATCTAATCTTGCTCTCTCGAGTCTAGATTCTAACCTAGCTCTCTCAAGTCTTAGGTTCTTTCTTTAGACTCTCTCTCGAGTAGCTCTAAAGGGTGTTGGGCACAACATAAGATAAGATGATCGCATGCAATGAAGATCCTAGGTCATGTTAGCTAAGTACTTCTCAACCCATTCGATAGTTTTAGCTAATCATGCGTATTTTAAAGAGAGTGAAAGGATGTAGAAAAGCAAGTTCCATTATATATATATATATAATCGAAGTACAGAATGACAATACGAAATAAAAATAAAGAACCTGGTAGCAATTTCTTACTTCCCAAGGCTTTTACACTATTCTTCTCTATTATGATCAAAAGATATTCTTGCTCTCGCAAGAGTTACCCCTCTCTCTATTTTTCCACGCTCCCTGGCATTCTCTTGAGCTGACCAGGACGATCTTCTGGCATCTTTTCTCTTCTCTCGCTTCCGCGAAAACTAAGAACAAGGCTAACTATCATCTATATGGTGAACTCTAAACTGGGCTAACTGCTTTAATGAACGTGGCCTTCGGTATTTATAGAGCTTCAGGGTGAAAAGCTTCTTCTCTCTTATGATTGCACTAATGGGATGGCATTAATTCTCTGTCTGATGCGTCGAATAATTTTCACTGAAAAGTTGAGTGTACTTGCTACAGTATGTCGTTAACGGCTTGTCAACTTAATTCGAAATCGACCGTCATCAGCTTTTTGTCCCAGCGTGATTTATTAAGCTTTCACCCAGATGCGCCCACTTGATACGCCGGGTCTGTACGGCCACCTTCTTGAGTAGATTTTCGCGAGCGCAAATGATCGCTTAGCCTTGCGATCACAATCCCTTAATGCATTCGACGTTAATTTCTTCAAATCGCATTTCCACCTTGCGTCAACGCATTTTCCTGCATAAAATACATAAGAACTTTGCGCTGTAATAACGTGCAATTCTGCCCATTATCACATGCGCATGCTTTCAAGTAATTTCTTCATGAAAGATTATAACATTTATAATACATGATACATGAATAATTGCACAACCTAGGTGGGTTTTTAACTATATGATAAACACTTTGACATATAAGATCCATACATCACATGTAGAAGCAATAAAGGTTGATGAACCAGGTAAAATTGCCTTAAAACACAAAAAGGAAAGCTAACTATTACAAAGACAAGGAGTCCCCAGTTCAAACTGGCGAACTGGGTCTTCAACCGCTCAGCAAAGCATCGCTTCTCCAACCATCCATCGTGTACTAAGCATCCTACGATCATCTACACGATAAAATAAACGCTTCGTTCTGTACTAAGCACCCTACGATCATCTACACGATAAAATAAACGCTTCGTTCTATCGCTTACTAGTACTCCTAGAGTTAAACGATCTTTTAGTATTACTATATGATCGTCTAGAAAAATCCAAACGATCGTTGAGCTTTTACTACACGATCGTGTACCTTTATTAAGCGATGAAGCCTGAAGTACACAATTGTTTAGCGCGCTCCACACAACGGTTCCTTCCGTGATCGTCTAAGCGACTACGATGTCGTGAAGCACCATCGCCTAAGCAATCGCATAGCTAGCATCTCCGTATCGCATACGCACGATCGCATAGGTAGTAACTAAGCGATAAAGCTTGCTAACTGATGCTTGGTTTTTGTGAAGTGAAATTATGGATGATATGTGATGGTGGAATTGCGTTGAGAACTCAAGTTTCCTCAGCAGAATCCAAGTGTAAACTCCACTGAGTTTCTTGGTAAGTCCAGGGTCGAACTCAGGGACTTGTGGAAACAGGTTGCATTGGTAATTTTTAGGAAAACTTTGCGGTAAACAAATAAATCAATAGTTGTTGAAGTTTTTTTTTTGCGGTAATGAAAAGTAAACAAATGTGGCGGAGTTTGAAAAGAGTTGATAAAATGGAAGATGTGATGAGTATGTGGTGAACGGGTTGAGAAAGAGTTCTGCGAATACTTCCTAGAATGCGTTCATGCTTTGCGATCATGCAACATGCATACAATAGTAAACCACCTCTCGGTGTGAATGCCATGACTTCTAAGGCTAGAATGCATGCAATGTACGTGCAAAGATGTTTATAGGGCCTACACATAAACCTCTAATTCTTGTCTATGCGATGATACACAAACAAGGAGACCACATATCATCATTCCCATTTCTAGGATGCATGCGATGCAAGTTGGCAAATGGAGCTTATCTCTAAGTCATTATCTCTTGTTTATGCAGTTCTAATCTGACTTTCTTGAGCCTAGATTCTGACCTGACCTTCTCAAGCCTAGACCTGTCCTTAGACTACCCTCTCGAGTATCTCTAATGAGCGAATGAAGCACACATAAATACAAGATAATCGCAAGCAATTAAGATCCTAGGTCATGTTAGCTTAGTTCTTCTCAACCCATTCAACTAATTTAGCTACTCATGCATGCTAAGAGAGTGAATAGATGTAGAATAAGAACTTCCATTGTATAAATATAAAGATGAAGTACAAGACAACAATGCAAGAATAGAATAAAGAGCCTGGTAGCAATCTCTTGCTTCCCAGACTTTTACACCGTCTTTTCTACTCGTGTTCAAAAGATAATCTCGCTCTAGCGAGAGTCGGCTCACTTTCTGCTTCTTCGCCTCGAGGTTCTCTCCCGAGTTGCCCTGAGCGATCTCGGCATACCGGCTCTTCCCTTGCTCCACCTTAAAGATAAAAGAAAACTATGGCCAAGGCTAAATTCTAAAGAAATTTATCTAAGTCTCCGAACTCCTTTTCTGAAGAAAGCCTATGGTATTTATAGCACATTCAGGGTGAGTGGCAGCTTCTCTCTCATGATTGCACAGATGGGACGGCTTTAATTCCCTGACTGATGCACCAAATATTTGTCACCGAAAAGCTAAATGTACTTGTTATCGTTAGCGGCTGTCAACTTAATTCGGATTCGACTGTCATCAACTTTCTGTCCCATCGCGATTAATTAGCCTCTCACCCAGATGCATCCACCATGTTGTGTCGACCAGGTTGCGGCGATCCTTCTTGAGCAGATATTTACGAACACACTCACCGCAAAGCCTTGCGGTAATGCTGTGCTCGGCCGATGATTTCCTATGATCAAAATTTTTTGCCTTGCGTCAACGCATTTTCTGCACAAAAATACAAAAATCAACTGTTCTAATGTGATGAGCGCATGCGACTGCAATATTATGAATCTAATGCTTTTGGACGCAATTTAACATGTTTCATCAACGCAATCCAACATTGTTTAAGAACTTAGCACTATGATAACGTGCATTTCTGCCTATTATCACACCCCCAAATTTAAACAATACTTGTCCTCAAGCATAAGCTAAAGATTTCCTTTAGCAAGTTAACCACAATGTTCTTATCCTAGATTTCTCAAGGATACTTCGTTCAAATCCTATATATCAAAATTTCCTTAAGTCTTGTTCAAGTCTCCTCTCAAACTATTTCTAGGACCTAGGGAATGCAAGCTCAACCTTCAAAAAGACTTTACTAACTTTCGGAACATCGCATGATTTATTTCAAAAAGAAAATTTTCTACCGGGGTGTCAAATGATTTTATCCTTGCATATTTCTTGACATTATTATTACCGCATGCGATTGAAATTTAGCTCGGGATCGACTGTCGCATTGCGTCGTCATTTGTTAATCGTCTCTTCATTGTTGATTGATGGGCGCAATGTAACAGAGATGCGTTGTTCAGTTTTTTGTTGAGCCTTGATCGCAAGTGATGACTTGGTTTCCTACACAACAGAGCAAAAATATCCGTTTCTACCATCTTGATGATATTAGTGGGTGTAATTGCGATAATTCATAATTATTGTATTTCTGAGTTAATTTTCATACAATCAATGCATATTCCTTCTCTTTTGGCCGCAATATCTAGATAAGGCAGTATAAATAACTTGTATTTCTACAAGTTATCACACCCCCAAATTTAGATATATGCTTGTCCTCAAGCATATCTTCTACTAAGACAATAATGCTAAATTCTTCTCCTATATTTTTGCGTCGATCGGCTTCTCCGAATGTTACACTCAGGCACATTTCTTAACAACACAATTTCCTTCTATCCTTACTAATTATGAACAAAGCCCTACTTTATTCTTCTATATAACAAAATTTTGCTCAAAGATGCTTTTCTAGTTTTGAAAATAGAATGTTTATCTCTTCTTTGTCAAAACAACTTGATATGTCTATATGCAGTGGTCAAACTTTGCGTTATTTATTAGAGACTGTTGGTCATGGTCAAACTCTTCGTTTTGGTTTGTTCCCATGGGTGTCATGCGAACATCCAACTACAATTGTGTGCCAATTTCAACTTTAACTCATGATATTCAGAGAAGTTGTCTCTTACACTATTTTATTTTCTCTTTTATTGCGTTGTTCTTGGAAACCCATCTTCGTTTTGGCTTGCTCCTACGGGTGTCATACGAACATCCAACTACGAGCAGACTCCTTTCACAACTAAACTCTTATTAGGTTGGGAACATTTTTGAGGTTTTCCCTTGCGCTGACATTGGAGTTTGGCATAAGATTTTTTTTTTTTGAAATTAAAAATGAACGCATTTTCTTAATCATCTCATATTCTTGATCCTATCTGCTCAGACCTTCCCCACCCCCAAATTTAAAGATAAGCAAGATCCTCATTGCGTTGTTTGGATAGACTAGACAAACAATTAGAATAAAAATTTCAAAAAGAAGGTTTGAGTAGAACTTTGAAAGATAAAAGGTAAAGTACTGCTAAACTAAGAATTAACGAAGTGTTGGTAAGAATTTACAAAGTATGGAAAAATGTTTCTAAGTATAAACATATATTACATATCATGGCAACGCAATGAATAAAGCAAAAGTAAAAGATCAGAACATCGCAAATATTGACAAAGGATGATAAAGAAAAAGGCACAGGCAGAAAGGAGTGAATATGTACTCAATTGTATTGAATATTAACAAAGTATACACAGAATTAAAAATTAACGCAATACAAAAATTTCTGCCTATACAAAGAATCAAAGAATTTCGGTAACTTAGAAAAATAATGGATTGAATAAAAATATAGAATGGCCGCAAAAATGTAAAACTTATTGTTGAGGAGCAGAAGGATCTGGAAGAGGGTTCTGAGGTGGTGCTGCAAGAGCTTCTTCAAAATTTAGTTGCTGCCTGAGATGCGAAGGCACCATGGGACCATGAAGATAAGCTGTGAGAAAGTTAAAGTATTCATGGTTTTGCTCTGCAATCTGTCTTTGATGGCGATGGTCTTTAAAGATATTTCACTGAAAATTGATCAATGCCTCCCTTGATGTGGCAGCACTACATTGTATATCATCAATTTGCTCCATTAACACCTCAAATCTTTGGTTGAAGAAGGCTTGTTGTTGAGCAAAGAGTTGCTGCTGCTGGGAAAAGAGGGACCACATTTCAGCTAACTCTGTAGCCAAGGAAGGGATGGAAGGTTGCGCCTGCAATGTCTCGCCAACATCGTTTTGGGGTTAGGCAGAGGTGCCTTCACCCAAATCGTGTGGGTCATCAATATGCGGCGGTGGAATGGAAGGTTGCAGTGATGAAGGTGCAGGTGAGTAAATTGGTGAGTATGCGGTTGGAGAATTTGGAGTGAGGAGAAGGTTGGTGAAATGCTCATGGAGTGGAGAAGAAGGTTGTGCTGGTGAGCTTGAAGGCTTAAAGGGCGGATAACTAAGGGTAAAGGGTCCAAAGGTTCCAGATCTTGCGTTGTTTCTTCTTGGACTTTCCCTTTTCCCTTATCATCTCTGTGCTATCTCTTTGGCTGGGTTCTTGCGGCATATTGACATCGATTGCAGGCCTCTTTAAAGGTAACTCTGGGCAATACGGGGAGTCTTTGAGGAGCAGCCTTAAGATTTTGATATTGATGAAGCCATGGACTTCTTGCATGGGTTCTTCCACAATGCCTACCTCCACTGACAGGCATAGACTTGAGATAGTCCATGGAAAGAAATATTGTCCTCTATTGTGCCCCACAAAGCCTCGAATTTGACTTGCGATCAACCGGCCCACATCGATTGAAATGCCGCNCCACCGCAATTCTAGAGGGTCCGTCATAGGTTTCTATGTGGGCAGTCACCTGAGGCTGTCTCTTATACACATCTAGATGTGTATAAGAGACAGGTTTTGCACCAGTGCTCAAATTTGACTTGCGATCAACTGGCCCACATCGATTGGAATGTCGCGCGCAATGCAGTATGCGGCCATAACTCGATCCCTTGAAATGATCTTGTCATGGGAAGTTGGGATCAACTGCTTCTTAACCAGATAAACTCAAAGCCTTGCCTCCGAAAGCAGAGTCTTGGATGCTAGGGTCTTGATGCCTTTTAAAGAAACCAACCACTTCGTGCCCGATTGCATTAATACTCGCAGCGCATCCTCCAACTATTGTTCTGTGGGACCATCAATGATTTTGTTACCCGGTGCATCTGGGTTGTCCTTCATTTGGTATAGTTAATTGATGTCTTTTGCGCTGAAATGCACCACTTGCCTTTTTATGGTTACCACATCCCGGGTGCCATGTAGCCGTCCATGGTAAAGGTCACGCACTACCTTGGGAACAACAATGGCTGGGCACTGGCAAAATGTGTCCCAACCATGCTCCACGATCACGCTCGTGATGAGGTCAGGTAGTGGCATTGGCGCAGGGTAAAAGCCCATTTCCAAAGATTTGGATGGACGTGCCTTTGCCAACGCGGGCTTGCTACTTTTTGTGACCGCTTTTCCCTTTCCTTTGGCCAATGCAAGGCGAGATTATTGCCTTTGTTTTCTTTCCCGTTCCTTGTGTTTTTCCTCCTTCTCTTGCTCGGCAAGTTCCTTGCCCTTCTTCTTCTGTAAGGGCCTTCTATTAGTTTCGCGCTTCTTCTCCTTCTCTTCTTCCAATCTCCTTTTCTCTTCTTCTTTCTTCTTTTTCTCTTCCTCTTCCTCTTCTCTTTCTTCTCTTTCAAACTCCTCCACAAACTGCTCAGAGGCCAACAAAATCCATTCCTCTTCAATCCGTCTTATTTCTTCAAGTCTTGAGATCTCGTTATTGCGACAAACTTCCTCATCATGTAGTTTTCTTCTTCTATCACCTTCTGCGGTGATGAGTTTTGCCCGCTCCATTTTCTCTTGTCTCTCTTCCTCTTCCTTCCTCGTCCTTTCCTTTTCTTCTATTGCGATGATCAGTCTTTGAGAATCAACAGTAGACCCTTGCGGCGCATTCTCCCTGCGACGCCACATCAGGGGGGTATCTTCTCCTTCTTCGCCTTCCTCTGCCGCAACCATTTGCGTTGTTTCAGGTTGCACCGACTTCATCAACTGTGCTATTTCCACTCATGTTCTCCCTTACAGAGGTTGATTCTCCATCATTTTCCAAGCTCGCAGCCCTCTGCTTCTCTTCTTCTTACTTTTTTAGGCGCCTTTCTTCACGTCGGCGCATTCTTCTTTCTTCCTTCTCTTTCTTTTTCCTCTCCTTCTTTTCTTCCTCATCTTCATCATCATCATTCTTCTCTTTATTCTTTTTCTCCTTGCGATGATGAGATGACTCAGCTTCTCCAACCTTTCTCCCTTTTATTTTCTTCTTCTTCTTTTCCTTTTCAGCTTCTTCTAGTTGCGTTTCCATTGCAACTACGACCATCACAACTTTAGAAGTTTCTACCACAACTTCAGCCTCTTTAGTCTCCTCCACCGCAATTCTGGAGGGTCTGTCATAGGTTTCTGCGTTGGTAGTTACCTCAGGAGTCCCTAAGGCCAGAGTGTCTCTTCCTGCCTCTTCTTCAACCACTACTTCCTCCACCACCACCATTTCTTCGACCACCGCCGCCTCTTCAAGCACCAACGCCGTCACTTCCTCCATGGACAGTGGTTACTTTACAACCCTTGCCTCGGGTAATCCTCCTCCTTGCTTCAAATGACTCAGGATGTTGCCAAACACTTCCTTGTCATAACGTCTCTTCTTCTCGCTTTCAGTTGAGACGGCAGGAGTTGGAATTGGGATATTTTCAGTGCTGTGCCCCCTCTTGAACTTGAGGAGAACAGACGAACAATGGGTTTCTCCGAATTCTACCGACGATTCCCGGGACGGTATAGGGTTAGGAAGCAAGCTTGTGACTGGCAGCAAGGAATGTTGCCTCTTGCATGGCAATTTGGTCAGAGAAAGGGTTGAGGGTGAAGCAGAAGATTGAGAAGCTTGGTCAGCCATGGATAGTAAGCTAGGGAAGACTGGAAAATTCGCTATGGTTTTGGGAAGAAGAAGGCTTCGTATGCTGGTGCTAGGGTTTTTCAGAGTGCAAATGAGGTAAAAAACTCACAGACGGGGAAGGGTTCCTATTTATAGGTTGGGCCGCAGTGGGCCTAACGCGACTTTTGTGGCGACAGGCCTCGAGAAGCTCAAAAGGCCCATCGTTCAAACTTCCCTCATTTATGAAATTTCAGAAAGCGTCTTTTCGTCTGCAGAATCATCATTGCTTTGGGATACGAAATGATTGGACTTCTCAAGTGCAAAAAGAATATTCTTTAATATTTTATTCGAATGGACGCAATGTGCTCATCAACGCAAATGCATCTTCACAGAGGATGGGCTACATCATATACATCCCCGCAACACATCCCTTAACGAACATATTTCTGGAGGATACCTCAACATAGTGCATTTAGCTAAGGACGGGCAAATGACATATACGTGCACAACACACCCCTGAGTTTCAAGGCCTTTCAGTTGGATGAATGCAAAACGTGTCTTGCTTGGTTCAAGATACGTCCATTATCACCTTGCATACTTGTTGTTAATTGTTTTATTTTATTTCATTATTATTTTTTTTCATCAATGCAAATTGCTAAAACTCGCGGCAATAAATTTCCCTTTATTTCTCAATCATTCACTAATTAAGGACTAACACATTAATTGCAAAAAAGTTAAAAGAATTAAAGAAAGTATAAAAATAACTGCAAAGGAAGTAAATGAAGAATTAATTCATAAATTCATGAAACGAATTAAATGAAGAATTAAAGACAAAATTCAAGAATTCAATAAGACAGAAATTAAAGAAAGAATTAAACATAGTTGTGAGATATGGACCGGAAGATGCGTTTCTTTGAATGAGTGCAATCCACATCTCTGCAGGCGATCCGGTTTGCCTGCCCAATATCTTAGGACATTGCTCCTTTCCATTGGATCCCGGGGCTTCTGAGTTGCTGGGCAACGTTCCTAGTGCTCTATTTCTCAGCTCAGATGTCACCCTGTCTCTTATACACATCTAGATGTGTATAAGAGACAGCATCAGACCCTTGCGGCGCATTCTCCTTGCGACGCCCCATCAGGGGGGTATCTTCTCCTTCTTCGCCTTCCTCTGCCGCAACCATTTGCGTTGTTTCAGGTTGCACCGACTTCATCAACTGTGCTATTTCCACTCATGTTCTCCCTTACAGAGGTTGATTCTCCATCATTTTCCAAGCTCGCAGCCCTCTGCTTCTCTTCTTCTTACTTTTTTAGGCGCCTTTCTTCACGTCGGCGCATTCTTCTTTCTTCCTTCTCTTTCTTTTTCCTCTCCTTCTTTTCTTCCTCATCTTCATCATCATCATTCTTCTCTTTATTCTTTTTCTCCTTGCGATGATGAGATGACTCAGCTTCTCCAACCTTTCTCCCTTTTATTTTCTTCTTCTTCTTTTCCTTTTCAGCTTCTTCTAGTTGCGTTTCCATTGCAACTACGACCATCACAACTTTAGAAGTTTCTACCACAACTTCAGCCTCTTTAGTCTCCTCCACCGCAATTCTGGAGGGTCTGTCATAGGTTTCTGCGTTGGTAGTTACCTCAGGAGTCCCTAAGGCCAGAGTGTCTCTTCCTGCCTCTTCTTCAACCACTACTTCCTCCACCACCACCATTTCTTCGACCACCGCCGCCTCTTCAAGCACCAACGCCGTCACTTCCTCCATGGACAGTGGTTACTTTACAACCCTTGCCTCGGGTAATCCTCCTCCTTGCTTCAAATGACTCAGGATGTTGCCAAACACTTCCTTGTCATAACGTCTCTTCTTCTCGCTTTCAGTTGAGACGGCAGGAGTTGGAATTGGGATATTTTCAGTGCTGTGCCCCCTCTTGAACTTGAGGAGAACAGACGAACAATGGGTTTCTCCGAATTCTACCGACGATTCCCGGGACGGTATAGGGTTAGGAAGCAAGCTTGTGACTGGCAGCAAGGAATGTTGCCTCTTGCATGGCAATTTGGTCAGAGAAAGGGTTGAGGGTGAAGCAGAAGATTGAGAAGCTTGGTCAGCCATGGATAGTAAGCTAGGGAAGACTGGAAAATTCGCTATGGTTTTGGGAAGAAGAAGGCTTCGTATGCTGGTGCTAGGGTTTTTCAGAGTGCAAATGAGGTAAAAAACTCACAGACGGGGAAGGGTTCCTATTTATAGGTTGGGCCGCAGTGGGCCTAACGCGACTTTTGTGGCGACAGGCCTCGAGAAGCTCAAAAGGCCCATCGTTCAAACTTCCCTCATTTATGAAATTTCAGAAAGCGTCTTTTCGTCTGCAGAATCATCATTGCTTTGGGATACGAAATGATTGGACTTCTCAAGTGCAAAAAGAATATTCTTTAATATTTTATTCGAATGGACGCAATGTGCTCATCAACGCAAATGCATCTTCACAGAGGATGGGCTACATCATATACATCCCCGCAACACATCCCTTAACGAACATATTTCTGGAGGATACCTCAACATAGTGCATTTAGCTAAGGACGGGCAAATGACATATACGTGCACAACACACCCCTGAGTTTCAAGGCCTTTCAGTTGGATGAATGCAAAACGTGTCTTGCTTGGTTCAAGATACGTCCATTATCACCTTGCATACTTGTTGTTAATTGTTTTATTTTATTTCATTATTATTTTTTTTCATCAATGCAAATTGCTAAAACTCGCGGCAATAAATTTCCCTTTATTTCTCAATCATTCACTAATTAAGGACTAACACATTAATTGCAAAAAAGTTAAAAGAATTAAAGAAAGTATAAAAATAACTGCAAAGGAAGTAAATGAAGAATTAATTCATAAATTCATGAAACGAATTAAATGAAGAATTAAAGACAAAATTCAAGAATTCAATAAGACAGAAATTAAAGAAAGAATTAAACATAGTTGTGAGATATGGACCGGAAGATGCGTTTCTTTGAATGAGTGCAATCCACATCTCTGCAGGCGATCCGGTTTGCCTGCCCAATATCTTAGGACATTGCTCCTTTCCATTGGATCCCGGGGCTTCTAAGTTGCTGGGCAATGTTCCTGGTGCTCTATTTCTTAGCTCAGATGCCAGCTGGCTCACTTGGATCTCCAAGTTTCGAATTGAAGACGCCTGTGCTTGCATTACTGCATCTTTTTTGTCCATATATTGTTTCAGTAGGGTCTTCAATGAGCTTCTAGAGGTGTTTGATGATGAGGGTTGCTGGTTATGCGATTGCCTTGGTTGCCATGGTTCGAGTTATGGTGAAAAGGAGTATTTCCTCGACTGCCACTCTGATGGTTGATTGGCCTCCCTTGGTTAGGATTGCCTCCCCACCCAAAGTTAGGATGGCTCCTCCAGCCAGGATTGTAGGTGTTGTTGAAGGGGTTGTTTTGGATGGCGTATACTTGCTAGAGATTCGATGGGCACATTTCTGCTACATGAGCCCCTCCACAATTAACTCAACTTATTGCAGCCACTTGAGCCAGTGCAGAGGGTTGCACTGATTGTTGGGAGATGGCTTCTTGATTGATTACCATCGATTGAAGGATCGAGGTCACCGTGGCCATCTGAGCAGCCAACGTGGTCATTGTCTCCGCAAGGACAATGACAGTTTCATTCTTTCTTCGTTCGGCGCCTTGGCCTCCATAGCCATCATCAATCCAGTAATCCACGATATGCGGTTAAGGATGACTTTAGCCTCAGTATACGTTTTGTCCATAAAACCTCCAGTCGCGGAGGCATCAGCAACAACCTATTCGATTTGTTCAGGCCGTTATAAAAGGTCTCCATCAAAACGCAATCGGTATCCCAATATGCGAGCAGTTTTCATCAATCGTCTAAATCGCACCAGGAGTTGCTCAGGGTCTCATTCTCCATCTGCTCAAAGTTCAGCACGTCCTTTCATCGCTTGCGTTGACGGCTGGCGGGAAGAACTTCTTCATGAATCGCTCCACCAGTTGATCCTAGGATATGATCTTGTTTGGCTCTAGTGAGTGGGCATGTGGGTCTTCACCCGTCCAAAGTCTAATACTCTCCGGGGTTACGCCAGGTAATGAGAAGTTGCTGCACATTTCGAAAAAGCTGGCCAAGTGGGCATGTGGGTCTTCACCTTGTAGACCTCCAAATTGCCCTGCATTTTGGATCATTTGTAGCATGACCAGCTTTATTTTGAACCTTGCGTTATCCTCAACAATGGGCTCGAAATCTCAGGCGAAAAGTCGTATAGGTTGGGTGCTACATAATTCCTCATGGGGATGTTGCAGTCAATAGCTAGGAAAACAGGATCCTCGCTGGCCTAACAACCTTTTGATTTATTATCTGCCATACTCGCTACTTTCTTTCACCTTATCCGATTCTGACATGCCCGTGCACGAAAGGTACGCTCAATCTCAGGGTCAGCTTTGAATTCTGGTTTAGCACCAGTACTCATAAGCTGTCAAGCTGCTCTCCCTTTTGAATAGCCAATACAATGAGATCTGTCCTGCAAATACCACAAACATACCCAAACAATAAATCGTTAACCAATCCTTGGCAACGGCGTCATAAACTTGTAAAACACAAGTTTGATGAATGTTTCTATCTTAGGCATACACATAGCGATATATGATGATATGTGATACTACTTCTAAATATGCGCTATTAACGAATGTTCTTGTAGTATGCTGTGCGTTGTCTCAAGTTTCCTTGCGTTGAAACCAAGTATAATTTCATCGCAAGTTTCTCATTGTGATCCGAGGTCAAACACAGGGACTGTTTTAGGTTATTGCATTATGCTTGTGAGACATGCGACCAGGGGTTTTTCAATTTATAAAAGAATTTGTGTACAAGAGATTAAACATGCGATAAAGTAAAGTAAAGAGGTAAAAATGCGATAATAACATAAATTGCATTAAAGTAAATTGCGTTAAAGTAAATCTAAGCTAAGATGATACAAGATACAGGTTTCATGATACAAGATACTGAGGTCAAGGCTGGCTATGAAGATTATGCAAAGATCGTGTAATGCGGTGACAAGTCTTATCTACGAAGCAGAAACAGAAAAGATAATTAATACAAACATCGCAAGTTTCTTAATTGCATTAAAGATATAAGTACGGTTCCAATTTTCCCTTAGCGTACACCTCTCAGTGATCGGCCACGTTCTCACATCTCTGTGGTGAAACAGAGACGAACATAATGAATGCAAGGTTGCTTCCATCTCTAGAAGTACTACTCGCTTTAGTTAACGCATTCTTCTAAACTTCTCTCGACAGATCAGAATGACATCTTCACTTATGCTCTCGCAGGTGGAGATGCCGTCTAGCATGCCTAAGCGAAACACATTTATCTCTTTATCATAGATTAAGTTACTCGTTCAATCCATATTAATTACAAAGGTATTAAGAAAACTTCATGGAGAAATCGATAAATGGAGGAATGAAAACAGGTAGAGAAGTGGAAATGGAAACGATCGAGACATTCAATAAAGCTATTTAGCGTCTGATACATGATTTGTAAATGAAGAGATTAAGAAGATGAAATACACTTGATGAAATAGAGTTAGAAACAAATACAAATAAGCGCCAACGTCTTAGTGCCGATCTGGATGGAGATTTTCTTGCCGGTGTGGATGGATCGTGCGGAAGAATGAGCTTCCCTCTCAGGGTTGATCAACCAGTAGTAGGGATCTAAGCACAGAGCTTCACGGCGGGGATCTGGCAGAATCGCACTGAGACTCACCTCTCAGCCTTGTCTCTTCTCTTCCCGGATTTCTTTCGATCAGTACTTAGCTCAGCCTCTCTCTCAATAATTGAGCAGCAATTAGCCCTTGTATCAATTATACCCGTATCAAGTATATCTTCTCTGAATTCCATGGGGTTATTTATAGGTGAAAAGCTTTGACTCTTGGCTTGTGAACCCCACTTCTTGTTATGAAAATTCCGAACATAGAGGAATAAATATTCTTTCTGTTATGTTATCAGACCGTCAAATCTGCACAACGGTTAGTTGTACAAATGTCGCAATCCTCCGCCTTTGCGTGGCTCAATTGCATCTTTCGATCGGTTGCTCGCATGCAGTGTTATTTTTATTACTGCATGCGGTTGAAATTTAGCTCGAGATTGACTGTCGCATTGCGCCATCATGCATTAATCATATCTTCATTGTTGATTGACGGGCGCAATGTAACAGAGATGCGTTGTTCAGTTTCTTGTTGAGCCTTGATCGCAAGTGGTGACTTGGTTTCCTACAAAACAGAGTAAAAATATCCTCTTCTACCATCTTGATGATGTTAGTGGGTGTAATTGCGATAATTCATAATTATTGTATTTCTGAGCTAAATTTCATACAATCAACGCATATTCCTTCTCTTTTGGCCGCAATATCTAGATAAGGCAACATAAATAACTTGTATTTCTACAAGTTATCAGTTGCATTGGTAATTTTTAGGAAAACTTTGCGGTAACCAAATAAATCAATAGTTGTTGAAGTTTATTGTTTGCGGTAACCAAATAAATCAATAAAACAGAAGATGCGATGAGTATGCGGTAAACGGGTTAAGAAAGGGTTTGGCTATCACTTCCTAGAATGCGTTCATGCTTTGCGATCATGCAACATGCATACAATAGTAAACCACCTCTTGGTACGGATGTCACGACTTCTAAGGCTAGAACGCATGCGATGTACGTGTAAAGGTGTCTATAGGGCTTACATATAAACCTCTAATTCTTGTCTATGCGATGATACACAAACAAGGTGACCACATATCATCATTCCCATTTCTAGGATGCATGCGATGCAAGTTGGCAAACAGAGTTTATCTCTAAGTCCCTATCTCTTGTTTATGCAGTTCTAATCTGACTCTCCTGAGCCTAGATTCTGACCTAACCTTCCCAAGCCTATATCCTGTCTTTTGACTACCTTCCTGAGTATCTCTAATGGACGAATGAAGCATACATAAATAAAAGATAATTGCAAGCAATGAAGATTCTAGGTCATGTTAGCTTAGTTCTTCTCAACCCATTCGACTAATTTAGCTACTCATGCGTGCTAAGAGAGTGAACAGATGTAGAATAAGAACTTCTATATTATAAATATAAAGTTGAAGTACAAGAAAACAATGCAGGAATAGAATAAAGAGCCTTGTAGCAATCTCTTTTTTCCCATACTTTTACACCGTCTTTTCTACTCGTGTTCAAAATATAATCTCGCTCTCCCAAGAGTCGACCCACTCTCTACTTCTTCGTTTCAAGGTTCTCTCTCGAGTTGCCTCGAGCGATCTCTGGTGTATCGACTCTTCCTTTGCTCTGCCTTAAAGATAAAAGAAAACTATGGCCAAGGCTAAATTCTAAAGAAATTTATCTAAGTCTCCGAACTCCTTTTCTGAAGGAAGCCTCTGGTATTTATAGCACATTCAGGGTGAGCAGGGCTTCTCTCTCATGATTGCACAGATGGGACAACTTTAATTCCCTAACTGATGTGCTGAATATTTGTCACTGAAAAGCTGAATGTACTTGTTATTATTAGCGACTGTCATAATTTGGATTCGACTGTCATTAGCTTTTTGTCCCATAATGATTAATTAGCCTCTCACCCAGATGCACTCACCATGTTGTGCCGATCAGGTTGCGGCGATCCTTCTTGAGCAGATATTTGCGAACATAATCACCGCAAAGCCTTGTAGTAATGCTGTGCTCGGCCAATGATTTCCTATGATCACAATTTTTTGCTTTGCGTCAACGCATTTTCTGCACAAAAATACAAAAATCAACTGTTCTAATCGATGAACGCATGCGACCGCAATATTATGAATCTAATGCTTTTTGGATGCAATTTAACATGTTTCATCAACGTAATCCAGCATTGTTTAAGAACTTAGCACTATGATAACGTGCATTTCTACCCGTTATCACTAACTACACGATCGTCTAGCGCGCGCCATCTACTAAACGGCGAGCATTGCATGCTTCCACTATGATCGCCTACCTCCAGCACCTACACGATCGCGCAACCAACACCACGTGATATGGTAAACGATTTACCCCATCGCTTAGCATTAGCTAAATGATGGATTAGAAAATACTATATGATCGTATAGAACGAAAACTCTAAACGATCGCTTAGTAAAATCCCTACGATTGTTTACCTGAGGCTACACGATCCGACCAACGCTTGGTCTTCTTCTTCGTTGAGAACCACATCGCCATGCGCCAAAGCTTTATCGCAAACGACTCGATGAACTCGAACTTTTCGAATTACAGACTCGATTGCAAAGTTAATTTCGCCCAAAAACACAGAGGCCCTTACAATTAACACTTTGTAATAACGAAAGCTTTAACAAAAAGGTAATCAAACTCGAAATGTTTATCAAATTCATCCACAAATGCAGAAAATGGTTAAATACAAATGCAGAAACCCACCGTGACTTTAAAAGGCGTTCGATTCAGATCTATAATTTGGAATATTAGAGAACCTAGCTCTGATACCAATTGAAGGAAATCAGAATTAGAGATTTCCATGAGTAGCGGAACAAGACTATTCCAAATTACAATCATGAATCAACAAATCATTTATAGTCGACTTCAAACAAATGGTTATGCAATTCATATAGAAATTACAGCATGTAAAATATAAAGGAACAGAGAGTAAAACTCTATGCACATAGGCAGAAGCGTCTCCACGCTCCATTGCACGACCATTCGAACAATAGCGACCATGAACACTCAATCTACATGACCGCAACACCGTAACGAATACAGCACGAACTCTTCGCGTTCATCCTCAACGATCTCCTCGGTCATGAAATCCTCCGCAATAGCGAACGGCCTCCACAGCACCACGAACGGCCTCCGAAAAACCTCGACGGTGTCGAGTTGAGTCTAACACCACCAACAAGGCGACCTTGGTATTCTTCTGTCTCTTATACACATCTAGATGTGTATAAGAGACAGGAACAATCGTGTACACGATTGGGCAAGTGGGAGATGACTGAGACCTATCGCATAGGTCGATGCCCAATCGTTTAGATAAAAGCTATGCGATCGTCTAGTAAAAGCTATGCGATCGTTTAACTTGGTCCGTCACGTACAGACTCTATACGATCGTTTACCTTGTGCAAGCGATAGTCTAACAAAGCTATGCGATCGTTTAGTAAACACTGCATGATTGTTTAGCTCGCACCTGCACGATCGTTTAGCTTGCCCAGCCGTCGTTTAATAAATCTATATTTACTTGACGACTTACGTGAGTTTCTATTTTTTTGCAAGAGAAAACTCAAAAACCTTTTCAAATGTTTGTAAAATCCTTCTTTTCAAAATAGGAAAACCAATTTTTCTTTTAAACTCACGGTTACCATGATCCAATAACCACCCACTACTTTGGTTATTTAAAAGAAAAGGAATTAATTATCCAATAATTAATACTATTATAAACATAAATGATAACCAACTTATCATACTATATTTACAACCTATAGTTCTAATATTTCATCTCATGAAACATATAAACCATAGTTCTTTTTCTATTCCATGGTATTTAATGTAAATCTCATTTACATCAATCCTCCACTAGATGTATCTCATACATCAAGCCGATTATATCATATATAATCAACATACCTCTTGTCAATTTGAACATTTCAAATCAACACCAAGAACTGATCCTCAACAAAATCCAAGCTACTAAGGGGACCTCATGGACCTGTAGCTCCGAAGCTCTAACGATACGTGAATAACTGACTAAACTCTTTAGTCATGGGATCTACCATCTGTTAACTGCAGGCACTCCACTAAAGACCGACAGCTGAACTTTCCTCATTACAGATATATTATGTGTCCATCTTAACCAATCAGCAGTGCGACGACACTTCACAGATCGTTAGTAAGTACAGCTGGGCCAATAACCGTTATGCCCCTATAGTTACATCTAAATCCTTAAGTACCACTGATCTCTTTAATGAACATAAGTCATAGTTCTACTATGACCGAGTCTTCTCTTCCAAAGAGAAGTTATGGCCACTATGTTCAAGCCTCTGAATCAGCCCTTAAGGGAGCAATCTCTCTACTTATCCCTGCTTCAAGAAAGGAGTGAATTCCATCTTGTGGATTGAGTTCCCAGCTCCCATATCAGACAAGTCCCCAAAAAGGTTTGCATATTGAGTTGGCAATCTAGCCACTCTCACCCATACTAATCAAAGGACCGCCCTTAAAGGCAGGAGTTTCCAAAACACTCAGGATTGATGTCGTGTCACCTATGGTCGTTTAGGTGAGATGCAATGCTCTAGTATCAATGGCATTATATACAGAGTCTAGTCATCTCATGGTCCAGGTCTTATACAAACTTTTTGTATAGGACACCCCCGCTCCACGTCTCTACATGAATGGTCAGGATCTACCATCTGTAGTAGTTTACAACACTTGCAAACCTCTACAAAGTGGGTCATATCCGCAGTGTCACCAGGATTAGGTATCCCACCTTAATTCTTATATTACAGACCGATTTAGGTTGTCATTTAAGGCATGATCCACTTGTATATCACATATACATGCTTAAGTTCACATAAGATAACCAAGGAGCTTTGTTTATTGGATATGAGTAAATGGTAGAATTAAATAACACTTATTTCATTCATTGAACAATGTGTATCTTTACAAAACAACGAAAATCCTGGAGAATTAAGACACTAATCTCAACAACATATCTGTATGTGTGAATATAAATGTGGTAATTCTCTCATAATGTATTTGAAAAGATCCGCTTCCGCTCATAGGTACTCTTGTATAAGAGTTCCTTCAACTTCCACCCATTTCAAGTACCAAAAGTGATAACTTCAAACAGAGTATACTAAGCAACATGGCCTAATAGTCCTTATTCTAATTTAGTATGCTTAACAAAACTGAAATTACAAATGAATGCGAGAATACAAAATCACAATTAGCATCATAACATATAAGGGTCTAAAAGGGAAAACGTACCATATGCCAATGCCTCAATTCTTTCAACCTTGTGCTAAGTCCTAGTATCTCCCTCGTCCCGCTACTTTTGTCTACCTGAAACTCTCTGATTTGATCCAAAAGGTTGATCCCTACCACCTCTAGTAGGACCATTAGGTCATTTGTCAACCATATGGCCTTCTTGCTTGCACATGAAACAAACCCCTGTGCTAACCAGGCTGTTTCGTTGTATATCCTAAAACTTGCAGTTTGTAGAGTAAACATTATCTATTATCAATAAAGATGTTATTCAACCTTTCTTCGATAAAGTTGTTATTGAATTTGTAAATTGCACTTATAAAGATTAAATACAATAAACTAACATCCATCACTATTATATGAATACTTGAACATTATGTAGAGATATAAAAGTGGATCAGGTTCGAGTAAATAGAAAAAATGATCTATAGTATAGGAATAAGGTTAGGTGCCTTATTCTGGTAACACTATCGGATGCGGCCCACTCTGTAGTTGTTACAAGAAGTTGTAAAGTACTACAAACGAAGTGATTCTGATTCGTTCATGTAGTGATATGAGAAGTGAGGGCATGTCCTATTCAATGAGTTTGAATAATATTAGACTAAGAAATCAGTCACTCTTACTTTATAACGTTGTTTATTGTTTAAGATTGACTATTCCATAGCATTGACCTAGGTAACTTGACCTTCATTCTTAGCTAACTATGAACTCCTATTTATTCGGGATTATCCTTAGATTTACATGGGTGAGAGTTGACCCAACAACCCCGACTTAATAAGTCTCCCATTTAAGGGGTAAGACTGGGTAGATAGCTAGGGACATAGGGTGAAAAATGGAATTCACGCCTACCCGATTTACGGATAGGAGAAAGGTTGTTCTCTTGAATGTTGAATTCAAGTCTTGAACAAGGAGCCCCAACCTCTCATTGTCTCGAGAGGGATCTAGTTTAGTGATTGTATCAAAAACCAATTGTTCATTTGATGATCAGTAGAACAAAAGGAGCAAGACGTAATTTTGGGGGTAAAACAACATTTGACCCAGCCGTTATTACGAAAAACCTGTGAAGGGTCAACGTACTAATACTGATTAATATATCTACAGTGAGGAGAGTGCAACTATCGAGCTATAGTGGTGCGACTCAATAGTTAATGAATACTGATTAATTTGGTCTAAAGAGTTTTAGCCAATTAATCTCAAATCGTTGAAGCTCATGATCTAAAGGTTCATAAAGTCCCTCTACTAGCTCGTAAAACATGAACACCTTGATTAGTAAATTGAGTGAATTTGGAATGATATCAATTTGAAGTGTTTAAATTGAATGTCAATTTGAAATGTTTAAATTGAATTTAGGGTTTGAATTTCAATAGTTCAAATTCAAATTAGCGTTTGTATAATTATATTTGATATAATTAATTAACGTTCAATTTATCAAAATTAAACGATATTGGAGAGTTTATAATATTTAAATATTGATCGAAATACTAATTACATGAATAAGATTCATGTTTAAAATTAGGTACGTGATTAATTTAATATTTGATATTAAATTACTATTTAACTAATTAAATTTTTTTAGTTAATTAAAAATCAAAATTAATTTTCATTTTTATTTCAATTTTAAAAATTGAAATATCGGTTTTGATTTAATTAATTTTGAATTAATTAAAATAAAAGATTGAAAATGGAAATTGGAATTTTGAAACTTGGTACTGAACTTTTCCACATTTTGGTGAAGTAAGGAGGTGTTTCTCCTACATTAACATACCTTGCTCATTAACTTCATGCAATTTAAGTTTCATTGGGGTTGCTCTTCAGTGCTTGCATTTAGAAAAAATATTAAAAACTACTTCAATTTCTGAGATTGAGAGTGGGAATCTGCTAAAAAATGGTTTTTGCAGCAGGGATTCTTCTTTACCTAAATACCCACTCCAATTCCTTCACAAAATTCAGTTCAATTGTGAGTTCCACCACTCAAATTCAAGGTTGGGAATAGTAGAGAAGATCTCTTGGTGGTCTACGACTTTAATTGGAGAAGATTGCAGCTCAAATTTGTGTTTGAAGAGAATCTTTAAAGGTATGTGTTGAAACCCTCTTAATACCCGATGAACATGATTATTTTGATGTCAAAATTGAGGAATTAGAATGCTTAATGATCCTGTTTTCTTCTGCTGCATGTTTCTGTAAACCAACAATTGGTATCAAAGCATCATCTAAGCTTTCAATTCGAGTTAATTTTGGCTTGGTGGGTATTTTTCATAAGTTGTATGAAAATGGTGAACTGATATGATTTTTCTAAGTTTTGGCACTGAATTCTCTTCAATTAGTTGTAATTCTTATAATTGGCTCTTAATTGATGGGCCTTAATATGTGATTAAGTGATTGTAATTTAATTGGAGTCATTAGAGTTGAAATTAGGTCGTAATTGAAGAAAGAAGTGAAGAAGGTCGTGCAGCAGAAACTGTTGTTTAAGCCACTACATTGTTCTTCATACTTGATGCACGATGGCATACTCGATGCTCGATGACATACTTGATGCACGATGACATTTTTTCGGTGGCATATTTGATGCTCATGCTCACTGGCATACTCGATGCTCGATGGCATACTCGATGCTCGTGCTTGGTGGCTTACTCGATTACTCGATGCTCAATGGTACTCGATGGTTTTTTGCTTTGTTCAGTGCAATTTTAAGCATTGGGGCCCGGTTTGAGAGGTTCGGGTCCAGTTCAAGGTGGTTCAAGTGGTCCAAAAGTGTTTTGGAGTCAGTTTTGGTTATTATTGTAATAATTAGATCTTTATTTGCTTGAGAATGTAAAAACTAAACCATATTAGTTTGTGTTTAGTTATTTATGCATTTGATTTATGTTATAATTAAACAAATCTTGTATGTGCATATAGTATACCATGTAGATTTAAAATCCCACCATAGAAAGCATGTTACATCATTGAAAGTATGTTAAAAAGTGTTATAATATATAGTATACATGTTTAGGGTTTCAGAGGTTTTAATATAAGTGATATTAAATCATGAGATATCTGATGTGTGTCATGGATGCAAAACCATGTCTAAAGTTTTATAAGTTGCATGCTCACATAGGTTAACCACTTATTTTAATAGTTAAAATAGGTCGTTATCTTATAAAACTTGTGTAACAAACTCAAGCGGTATATAATCCTTTCTAAGGCTAGGGGGTATTTAAGTTGATTGTCTACGGAACACGTCCTACCTGGAGATTATGGTCAAATAATTGAGCCTTCTTAACTAGTTTTATGAGCATACGTGAGTGATATGAGGTTTTAAAATTTGTTTATCACCTAGACATCGTAGGTCAAATCCAAATATAAATGTTATACTTGGATAAACACCTAGATTTAGGTTGTTTAATTAACTAGAAAAAACCTAAGTAAAAGAATACCCAAATAGATTAACAATATATTCGATATATCGTTTTCAGCTCTCACGTCCCTAAGAGTTCACACTGTGAGATCCATGCTTGGCTTCGTGTCGCTTTTACCACAACTGCTCCTTTAAAAAATTGTTTGCATGGGTCAATAACAAGGTGAATGGGGAAAGTAGTTCATAGTAAGTGGGTGAATGAAATGTGTCAACTTATCCTACGGTCTCATCTATTAGTTTGAACCATGAGATTTCTATGTTACGTCTGCTGTCGTTTTTAGGCAGCTAGCTAGTCGTTAACTGCGGCGATCCCTTCAAAGGGTTGTAACATAGGATTCAGAACAATCCAAGCCTCAGAAATGAATAAGGTCTTATAGTTCTGTTTTGAACATTGTCTTCCAATTCAGGGGCATGTTCATACTATTCTATAAGATCTGAAAATGGTGGCTCACACTTACAAGAGTTACTAATCGTTAGTAAGTTTTTGACTGAAAACGGTAGCTAAATGACATCGGAATATGATTTATTCTGGAGATAGTATTTAGTCAAGAATGTCTTGCTTTAGTGGATGAATATTTGACTATCCCTCGGTAGCATTTATTCGGACTCACTATAATATCATTGAAAATAAATAATGATTATGGGTACATAATTATTTTTTTTGTTAAAACTTGATTTGGATTTAGTTGCAATCAACCAATAAAAATATGTTTAAAATTTTAGCATGTTGAATTCTTTTAAAATACTCACTTCCACTTTTGTTAACGGTATTAACAATTCAACAGGCAAATTACTAGCAAATGATGATTTTGAAACAAGATTTAATAGAGGATTGTTCTCTATCTCCCAACTCATTTAAAGTTGTAAACAATATAGATGAGAATGCAAAATTCGAACAACAAGAGTAAATGTGATTTACTAGTCATCGAAACATGCTTAGTTGAAAAGGATAAAAAGTCCTGGATAATAGATTTAGGTGCCACTAATCATATATTTATTTTTTTCTCAGGAAACAAGTTCCTGGAGACAACTTACAGAAGGCGAAGCAACTTTTGAGGTAGGGACCGGGGAGATTGTTTTAGCTAAAGCAATGGGAGATATGATGTTATTGATAGGAGATAGGTACATTTTACTTTAAAATGTTTATTATATTCCTTCTATGAAGAGGAATTTAATATCCTTCTCATGTTTGCTGGAACGAAATTACAAAGTTTCTTTTGAAAATAATGAAGTGTTAATTACTTTGAAAGATACTAATATTTGTTCCACAAAATTAGAAAATAACTTGTACATGTTAAAACTGACTGAGGTAAAATTCGTTTTGAATATAGCGATGTTTAAAACAGCTGAGCCTCAAAATGGGGAATGGAAAATTTCTCCAAATGCCTATCTTTGACACCTAAGACTAGGTCACATTAATCTCAATAGGATTGATAGATTGGTTAAGAGTGGACTTCTAAACTAGTTAGAAGATAGCTCTTTATAGCCATGTGAATCTTGTCTTGAGGATAAGATGACCAAAAGACCTTTTTTTTGGAAAAGATCTTATAGCCAAAGAACCCTTGGAGCTAGTGCATTCAGACCTTTGTGGTCTGATGAATGTTAAAGCTAGAGGAGCGCATGAATATTTCATCAACTTTTTTTATGATTATTTAAGATATAGCCATATTTACCTAATACATCATAAGTCTGATACACTTGAAAAGTTCAAGGAATATAAGGCAAAGGTTGAGAACCAATTAGGTAAAAAGCTTAAAACACTCGATCAGATCGAGGTGGTGAGTATATAGACTTAAAATTCAATGACTGTTTGATAGAACACGGAATCCAAATGCTACAGATGCATTTGTATCGACAAATGCTACTTTCTTAGAGGAATACCACATCAAGAATCACCAACCTCATAGTAGGCTAGTAATGGATGAAATGATCAGAGAAACCACAGATGCATCGATAAGAGTTGTTAATCGAGCAGGTCCATCAGCAAGAGTTGTTAATGAAATTGGTACTCCACATCCTTCTCAAGAGTTGAGAGTGCCTCGACGTAGTTGGAGGGTTGTGCAACAGCTTGACCGATATATGGGTTTAACTAAAACTGAAGTCATCATACTAGATGATGGCTTAGAGGATCCATTAACTTTCAAATAAGCAATGGAAGATGTGGATAAAGAACAGTGGGATTGAAGTCATCGATCTTGAAATGGAGTCAATGTACTTCAATTCAATATGGGATCTTGTAGATCAACCAGAAGGGGTAAAACCTATTGGTTGTAAGTGGATCTACAAGAGAAAACGAAACAAAGTTGGAAAGGTACAGACCTGCAAAACTAGGCATGTGGAAAAAGGGTTTACCCACAGAGAGGGGGTGGACTATGAAGAAACCTTTTCTCCAGTTGCCATGATAAAGTTTATTAGAATACTCTTGTCCGTCGCTGCATTTTATGATTTTGAGATCTGGCAAATGGATGTCAAGACAACCTTCCTAAATGGCTATCTTGAGGATAATATCTATATGTCTCAACCAGAAGGGTTTGTTGAACAGGGTCAAGGGCAAAAGTTTTGCAAAATTAATCGATCCATTTATAGATTGAAACAAACATCTTGATCCTGGAATATGAGATTTGACACTGCGATCATATAGCTTTGAACAAAATGTTGACAAACCTCGTGTTTATAAGAAAATTGTTAACAAAACTATCGCATTTCTGGTTCTGTATGTTGATGATATTCTACTCATAGAAAATGAAGTAGAATTTAGGGCTAACATCAAGAGATGGCTTGCTACACAATTCCAAATGAAATATTTGGGTGAAGTGCAGTATGTTCTTTGGATCAAATAGTTCGGAACCGAAAGAATAGAAATTTAACATTATCTCAGGCATCTTATAAAAGACAAAATGTTGTCTAGATATAAATTGCAAAATTCTAAGAAAGGAATGTTACCTTTCAAGCATGGAATTTATCTGTCTAAGGAACAAGTTTTAAGACATCTCAAGAGGTTAAGGTTGTGAAATGAATTCTATATGCATCAATAGTAGGAAGCTGAATATATGTCATGTTGTGTATTCATCTGGACATATGCCATGCAATCAAAATAGATAGCAGATTTCAATCCAATCCTGGATATGATCATTGGACTGCTGTTAAAAACATCATCAAGTATCTTGGGAGAATGAGGGATTATATGCTCGTGTATGGTGCCAAGGATCTGATTCTTATTGGATACATTGATTATGACTTCCATATCGATATTGATTCATGGAAATCAACTTTGGGCTCAGTATTCACTCTGAATGGAGGAGCAGAAGTGTGGAAAAGTATCAAGAAAAGTTATATTGCTGAATCCACAAAGGAAGAATCAGTATGGTTCAGAAAGTTCCTGACCGAATATGCACCTGCCAGTCACCCTATATTGTGATAACAGTGAAGTGGTTGCAAACTCAAAGGAACCTAGAAGCCATAAACGTGGAAAGCACATGGAACGAAAGTACCATCTCATCAAGGAGATTGTACACAGAGGAGATGTAATTGTCACGTAAATAGCTTCACAAGACAACTTAGCTGATCCATTCGCAAAGGCCCTTTCAACTAAAGTGTCCGAGGATCACCAAGTGGGACTAGGACTACGATATACTTAGAACTAGGGCAAGTGGGAGAAATAATAGGTATCCATTATATATATTGTATTTTTTCTCTCAGTGAACTCAACATTATATATATTTATCCATTGGAGTTTTAATCCAAGTGGGAGTTTGTTGGGTTGTATGTATTAAAACTCGCAGTTTGTAGAGTTAAACATTTTCTATTATCAATAAAGATGTTATTCAACATTTTTTCAATAAAGCTGTTATTGAATTTGAAAATTGCACTTGTAAAGACTAAGTCCAATAAACTAAGATCCATGGCTATTATATGAATACTTGAACTTTATGTGGAGACATAAAAGTTGATCAAGTTCGAGTAAATAGTCCAAATGATCTATAGTATACGAATAAGGTAGGGTGCCTTATTTTGGTAACACTATCAGATGAGGCTCACTTTGTAGTTGTTACAAGGAGTTGTAAAGTACTACAAATGAAGTGATCCTAATTTGTTCATGTGGTGACATGAGGAATGAGGGCATCTTGTGCAATGAACTTGCATAAGATCGAACCAAGAAATAAGCCACTCTTACTTTATAACACTGATTACTGTGTAAGACTGGCTATTTCATAGCGATGACCTAGGTAACTTGACATTAATCGTAAGCTAACTATGACTCTTATTTATTCGGGATTATCCTTAGAATTTCATGGGTGAGGGTTGGCTCAATAGCACTGGCTCAACAAGCCTCCTATTTCAGGGGTAAGACCGGATAGATAGCTTGGGACATAGGGTGCAAGATGGAATTTACTCCTACCTAATTTAAGGATAGAAGGAAGGTTGTTGAATCCAAATCTTGAACAAGGGTCCCTACACTCTCATTGGCCCGAGAGGGATCTGGTTTAGTGATTGGATCACAAACCAATTATTCATTAGAGGATCAGTGGAACTTAAGGAGCAAGACATAATTTCGGGGGTAAAACAACATTTGACCCAGCCGTTATTACGAACAACCTGTGAAGGGACGACTTACTGAATATGGTTAAATCAAGTGAACATAAATATATCTACAGTGAGAGAGTGCAACTATCGAGCTATAATGGTGTGACTCGATAGTTAACGAATACTGATTAATTCGATTTAAAGAGTTTTAGCCAACTAATTTCAAATCGTGGGAGCTCATGATTTGTAGGTCCATAAGATTCTTCTACTAGCTCGCAAAACATGAACACATTGAATTAGTAAATTTAGTGAATTTGGAATGATATTTAAATTTGAAAGGTTCAAATTGAATTCAGGGTTTAAATTTGAATGGTTCAAATTCAAATTAGGGTTTGTATAATTATATTTGATATAATTAATTAACGTTAAATTTATCAAAATTAAATGAAATTGGAGAGTTTATAATATTTAAATATTGATTTAAATATTAATTAAATGAATATGATTCATGTTTAAAATTAGGTATGTGATTAATTTAATATTTGATATTTGTTTAGTTAATTAAAAATCAAAATTAATTTTCATTTTTATTTCAATTTTATAAATTGAAATATTGGTTTTGATTTTAATTAATTTTGAATTAAATAAAATTAAAGATTGAAAATGGAAATTGCAATTTTGAAACTTGGTAGTGGACTAATAGCTTGTAGAAATATAAGTTATTTATGCTGCCTTATTCAAATATTGCGGCCAAAAGAGAAGGAATATGCGTTGATTGTATGAAAATTAGTTCAGAAATACAATAAATATAAATTAATGCAATTACACTCAATAACATCATTAAGATGGTAGAAGAGGATATTTCTACTCTATTTTGCAGGAAACCAAGTCACCACTTGCGATCAAGGCGCAACGAGAAACTGAACAATGCATCTCTGTCACATTGCACCCGTCAATCAACAATGAAGAGATGATTAACGCAATGACGGCGCAATGCGACAGTCGATCTCGAGCTGAATTTCAACTGCATGCGGTAATAAAAACAACACCACATGCGAACAACCGATTGAAAGATGCAGCTGAGCAACGCAAATGCGGAGGATTGTGACACATGTACAAGTAACTGTTGTGCAGATTTGATGGTCTGATTGTATAACAGAAGAAATACTTATTCCTCCATCTTCGGAATTTCCTTAACAAGAAGTGGGGTCCACATGCCAAGAGTCAAAGCTTTTCACCTATAAATACCCTGATAGAATTCAGAGAAGATATACTTGATACGAGGGTTAATTAATGCTAGATTATTGAGAGAGAGGCTGAGCTGAGTACTGATTGAAAGAAATCTGGGAAGAGAAGAGACAAGGCCGAGAGGTGAGTCTCAGTGCGATTCTGCCAGATCCCCGCCGTGAAGCTCTGTGCTTAGATCCCTGCTCCTGATTGAGCAAGCCTGAGAGGGAAGCTCATCCTTCCGCATGATCCATCGACGCCGGCAAGAAAATCTCCATCCAGATTGATGCTAAGACGTTGGCGTCTATTTGTATTTGTTTCTAACTCTATTTCGTCAATTGTATTTCATTCTCTTAATCTCTTCATTCACAAATCATGTATCAGACGCTAAATAGTTCTATTGAATGTCTCAATCACTTTCATTTCTACTTTTCTGTCTATTTCCATTCCTTCATTAATCGTTTTCTCCATGAAGTTTCCTTAATACCTTGGTAATTAATATGGATTAAATGAGTAACTTAATCTGTGCTAAAAAGATAAATGCGTTTAGCTAAGGCATGCTAGACGACATCTTCAATTGTGAGAGCAGAAGTGAAGATGTCATTCTGATTTGTCGAGAGAAGGTTAGAAGAATGTATTTACTAAAGCAAGTAGTACTTCTAGGGATGGAAGCAACCTTGCGTTCATTACGTTCGTCCTTGTTTCATCACAGAGATGTGGGAACGCGGCCGATCACCGAAAGGTGTACGCCAAGGGAAAAGCGGAACCGTACTTATATCTTTAATGCAATTAAGGAACTTGTGATGTTTGTATTAATTATCTTCACACATAAGACTTGCCACCGCATTACATGATCTTTGTATAATCTTCACAGCCAGCCTTGACCTCAGTATCTTGTATCATGAAATCTATATCTTGTATTATCTTAGCTTAGATTTACTTTATCGTAATTTACTGTAACACAATTTATGTTATTATCACATTTTTACCGCTTTACTTTACTTTATCACATGTTTAATTACTTGTACACAAAACTCTTTTATAAATTGAAAAATCCCTGGTCGCATATATCATAAACATAATGCAATAACCTCAAACAGTCCCTGTGTTCGACCTCGAATCACACCGAAAAACTTGCGGTGAAATTATACTTGGTTTCAACGCAAGGAAACTTGTGACAATGCACAACATACTACAAAAACATTCATTAATAACGCATATTTAGAAATAGTATCCCGTATCATCGCATAAAATTTATGTCATCAAGTTTATGGCATGGACTTGCATACATACAAAAATACGCGCTACATGGAATTTTCCACATTTTGGTGAAGTAAGGAGGCGTTTCTCCTGAATTAACACACCTTTCCCATTAACTTCATGGAATTGAAGTGTCATTGGGGTTTCTCTTTAATGCCTGTATGTAGAAAAAAAATAAAAACCACTTCCTTTTCTGTAGGGGCTTACGGACCTCGTACTCTGACTTCCTTTTCTTTCATAAGGGTCTTGACCCTTGAGGCTTTGGGCGTTCCCCTTCCTACAGGGAGTCCATCTCAACCGCCAAATTGAGTGCCTCAACATGAGTAGTCGACTTGAAGTCCTGCATAAAACTACGTATCTCACTTTTCAGGGACTGGACAAATCTTTCGACCCTCTTAATCTCCGTGGTAACCAATTTTGGAGTAAAATGAGACAACCTGTCAAACTCTTGATCATAATCTTCGACTGACGTTCAACCCTGCTTCAGATCTAAAAACTCTTATTCCTTATCATTCCTCAGGCTGAGGGAGAAGTACTTTAGATAAAACCGTTCTTTGAACTGCTCCGAGGTTATCGATCCAACTTCAACACCTATTATCCTTTCTGTAGACTGCCATCAAATCATGGCATTATCAATAAGGAAAAAAAAAAGCACATTGCATCTACTTCGTGTAACAGAAAATCGTCTCTATAGAGGTTAACTAGAACTCTGCTTTCGTAGAGTCCTTCAGTGACCCATCAAACATGCAAGGATTATATTTCCTATAATCCCCTAAATGTTTAGCCTTAGCGGACAGATCTTGCAAATTTTGCTGTGGACTAAGATATTGGGGAGTAGGAACCTTCTGAGGCAGTTCTCGTTGAGCTAATGCCTCCTCCACTATCTTCTTAAATCTTTCTTCTAACTGAACCGTCATTGCAGCAAGATCAGCCTGGGTGACGGGTGCGTCAGGAGGTGAGTGTACCGATGTTTGGTCCTCATTTTCTACAACATTTTCAATGGGTGGGTTATGTCCACCCCTCTTACCACTCGTTTTTCCTCCAAGACCATCCTTCATGAACTTCGACATGACGACATTTCCTATCATTCACAGTCAACCACATTTAACTTCTCGATCAAAAGAAACAGTCTAATACCATCCTTAAAGAAAATAAGCAAGGTTATACAAATACAATTTTTTAGAACACCTTAACTAGAAACATACCTGGCGAGAACAAGGGAACTATAGTTAGCCATAAGGGACACAAAATCAAGACTTACATCGTAAGTCAGTCTACAGAACCTAAACTTAGTCTCTGATACCAACTGTAATGACTCAACCTTTTAAGCAGTTTGACAAGGGTCGTTACTCATAATTACACATTTACATTCAAAACATTTTCACTATTAAAGTAAAATTCATTAAACCAATGGAGACAACTTTCAAAATAATTTAGAATTTTAATAAGATAAACAAATGGATAAAATCCTTTGTTCAGGGTCCCTAAACACCTAAGAAAAATCAACATTCGAAAAGATAAAATTTGCAAACTGATATCAAGTTCTAAATCGGAACATTTAAATGACTTGAAACATAAATTGAGCAAAAGCGGTTTATCTCTTATCCCATATGACATTATCACTGGTCTATCTCGTCATTCGCCAGTTTGTTCCCATCCTTGCCTTAAAAACAGAAATTAAGAAGGTTGAGTGTAAACAAAAATACTTAGTAAGTGACCCGTACTGAGGCTATTTGGGTGAACTGTTAAACCCAACCTAACATTTACATAATATACATATCATAACATAGCATGGCATGGCATGATATGGCATAGGTAGTACTCCTGTAGGAACACTAAATCTCTTGTAAATGTGAATCTGATGGAACACAAGTCATAGCCATAGTGGTGATCCCATAGGGACACCGAAATAGTTATAAATGGTGAACCCCAAGGCTCACTAACATAAGATGTACATAGCCCAATAGATGAGTTAACAACCACCTCTTAACCTAGCATGCACATAACCGTTAATGAGGCTAAGACATAAAGTCATAATCCATGGCTTTTCACATATTTACAGTGCTTTCAAAAATTACATAGCTTAGTAAATTATTCTATCAGTCAAACACATGCTTTTATGGTGCCATTTAGTAAACGTTTTCATAACATTCCCCTTTAATTTGAATGTTCAACTCTGAATCAACGTTAAATTTTATTGGACAAACTTCAAGTTTCACCGGCGCGTGGCTGGAACTGGCGTGAGGATTCAGTCGATGGCTTCTTCGGTGGTTGAGTGCGTGAAGGAGAAGAAGGAAGTTTCTTTTCTTCTTTTTTTCTTTCCACGCTTAAACCCTAATTTCCCCTTATAAATAAATAAATATATATATTAAACCTTTTCCTTTTCATTTTTCTTTTAATGTATATATATATATTTAATTCTTTTATTCTATCATATCAATCTCAAATCTCGCTTCCAACTCTTTTTTTTTTCAAAAATTAAATTCACCAACTTAATTCGAAATAAAAAACTAAATTCTAAATTTCCATAATAATTATCCATTTTTCTTAAATTAAACTTCATATTCCCAAATCCTCTTCATCAAACTAAAACTCAATCCATATTTAAATTCCTTCAAATCCTTTATCAAATCAAACCAAAATAGTTATCTTCTCCCACTATTTCAAATTTTGGTTTCAAATACCAAAATGAAAATAAAATAAATCCAATAATTTAAGATAGTCAATATAATTTTCCTAAATGTCGGGTGTTACATATGGGAATTTATACTTTGGTTGTGCCTAATTGAAACTCATCAGCACGATCTTCCTATGGGGTTGAAAGGCCGTAAAATTGAAAAATGCATGGAACTGGTGGACATGCATGTAGTTTGGGTTCAAGGCCAGTATAGTTGTGTCACTCATATACAGTATAGTTAAAAGTTAATTCAATTAAACAAACACATAAATCACTTGAAAAAACATACGGATCACTTGACCTAAATAAATTTTCCAAAATTAGTGAAGTGTAATTATCAACCACTGGCAAGCTCGCAATCTTTTATTATTATTATTATTATTTTTTTGTTTAGAGAATCCGTCAACTTTTATAATTATTATTCTTCTAAAAAAAACTTTATCATCAGAGTTTATAATAATTATTTTCTTTTCTATTTATTTAACATTCTTTTTGGCTAAAACTATAATAATAAGTCAAGACTTGTCAATTGTGATAATAAACTTTTGTTGCCATTTTAATTGTTTTGAGGAGAAAAATGAATTTATTTATGAGAACAATCAAAATATTAGAGATAATTAGATACTATACAGAGAGACGGATAGAAAAAATGTCAAACTATTTACAAAACATAGTAAAAAAAATACCGATAGACACTAATAGACTTTTTATCAATGTTTATCAACGATAAATTTCTATCAATTTCTATCGCGGATAGATATTGATAGTAGATACTAATAGACTTCTATCAGCCTCTACTAAAGAAAATTAAAATTTTGCTATTTTGTGTAAATAATTTCTCTTATTTTTCTATTTTTGAAAAACTCCCTTTCTTTTATTAACTTCTTTGGGATAAAAAAATTAATTAATATTAATAGAACATTTTAGAAAATAATTGTATAAAATTCCTTTTGTTCTATCACCTGCTTCGTGTTCTCTTATTCCGTTTCCTTCTATTAAGTATTCAATGCTCTTATTGATCTTTTCAATCAGTTAGTTCTATTATCTAATATGTTTGCTTTATTTAGGTCAGTTGTTAATTTTTACAGAACTTACTCTCCATTTAAAAGTTTTGTAAGAGCTGAGCCTATCTTATCTACAAAATAGACATTTGAAATGTGTTCGTGACAGCCTCCACTTGAAAAAATGGAAGGGATTTCCATATCTTTTATTGCGATATTTATGCCTTATTTGATGTATCCAATCTCAAGTCAATGAACAAATATATTTATTCAAACTTCTTTCCACATGGTATTAGAGTAATCCTAGAGTTGATAGGGGTATAAAATTCCAAGCTTCTTAAAAATTGATAGGGGCATCAAATTGATACTTACACTTAAATTGCATAGCACATGTCGTACCTCTATCTCTCCAATTGAGCATGGGATTGTAAAACTACCAGCATCACTTTGCTTCTCAAGAATGTTTCCTCTTGATTAACACATTGCATTCTTTTGTTAACACCACAGTCTCAGCTTTATTGATCTTCCCTTTCTTTGAAAAAATATCTTTAAAGAATTTAATGTAACTAGGCATCTGTTCCAATGCCTCCACTAGTGGGATGTTAATATGTAGCTGCTTAAGAAAATCAAGGAAACGCCTAAATTGTTTTTCATCATTTTTTTTTTCTGTAAGAGTCAGGGAAGGGCACAATTAGACGTGCATAATGTTGGAGTATATTAGCAAGCAACGGAAACAATAAGGATCAATAAGCACTCTAATTCATAATTCTGGCAGTAACTAAAGCATGCTCATACTATAACAAGAGGGTTTCAAACCATACCTTTGTAGAACTTCTTAACATCTTGATTCTCAGCTGCAAACTTCTCTAAAACTTGCTGTAGACTACCTCAAGATCTTCCCCACTATTCTTTTGGAACTTTAGATTGAGTTGTGGGACTCAAAATAAGCTTGAATGAAGGAAACTTGGAGAAGAACTCACTGCTACAACCCACTTGAAGAACAACTTCTTCAACCCGATTTTTTTAGCAAAAACTCTATAGATGCATGCCTCAATTCCACTCCAATCTTCTCATGCAAAAAAGATGGTTGCATGAGATGCAGCTCATGTTTGGAGTTATTGAAGCAAAAACTAGGTGGGTTTTGTGTGAGCTAGTTGAAAATGTTATTGGGAAAAACCATAATTCTATTTTGTGTTTTTCAACCTTTTCAATTTTTCCACTTGATTTCAAAAATTGAAAATTTTATTAATTTTGCAAAATTAATTTTCTAATAAAATTAATAAATAATTATTTAAACAATTTAATTAATTCTAATTAATTTAATATCAAATATTAAATTAATTTTACACAAATTCACTTTCATATATTTAAATCATATTTAAATAATAATTCTCCTATTCTGTTAATTCTTAAAATTAAATGTGTAATTATATCTCATATAAATACTAATTTTCTTAATTCTAATTTGAACGTTTCAAATAACTTATCACGCTACTCTAAAGCTAATCCATTTACGAGCTAGTAGGGGGACCTCGCGGACCTACAGATCATGGGCTCCAACGATTCGAGATTAATTGGCTAAACTCATTACATCGAATTAACCCCCATTCGTTAACTAATGGGTCACTCCACTAAAGTCATAGTTGAACTCCCCCCATTGTAGATATATTATGTCCACATGATTAAACTATAATTAGTAAGTCGACCCTTCACAGGTTATTCGTAATAACGACTAGGTCAAATGTCTGTTTTATCCCCAAGATTATGTCTTTTCTTAAGTTCCTACTGATCCTCTAATGAACAACTGGTTTGTGATCCAGTCACTAAACCAAATCTCTCTCAGTCTAATGAGAGGGTGGGGCCCTTCGTTCAAGACCTGGGATTCAGTACTTGAGAGAACAACCTTTCTCCTATCCCTAAATCGGGTAGGTGTGAATTTCGTCTTGCACCCTATGTCCCCAGCTATCTATTCGATCTTACCCCTAAAATGGGAGGCTTATTGAGCCGACGTTGTTGAGTCAACCTTCACCTATCCAAATCTAAGAATAATCCCGAATAAACAGGAGTTCATAGTTAGCTTGAGATTAAGATCGAGTTACCTAGGTCATCTAAGTGAAATAGTCAGTCTTATATAATAAACAATGTTATAAAGTAAGAGTGACTTATTTCTTGATCCGATCTTATGCAAACTCATTTGCATAGAACGACCCCATTCCTCATATCAAATACGTAAATGAATCTAGATCACTTCGTTTGTAGTAACTTTACAACAACTTGTAATAACTACAGAGTAGGCCACATCCAATAGTATTACCAGGATAAGGTACACAACCTTAATCATGTACCATAGATCGTTTTTACTATTTACTAGAACTTAATCCATCTTTATGTCTCTACATAAAGTTTAAGTATTCATATAATAACCATGGATCTTAGTTTATTGGATTTAGACTTTTATATATGCAATTTATAAAATAAAAAACAAGTTTATTAACTATAGAATATTATTATCTTTTTACAAACTACAAGTTTTAGGACATAAAACCCGACAATACTCCTACTTGGACTAAAACTCCAGTGAAACAATATATACAAATATATACAATGTTGAGTTTACACGAAGAGAACAAAACGTATAAATACAATAAATTAGGACATTTTAATACCCATAAATTCTCTCTCTTGCCCTAGTGATGAATATCTCCTCGACCTTGTCCTACTAGATGACCCTCAAACATCTTGCCGAGAGGACCCTTGTAAATAGATCAGCTAAGTTGTCTTGTGAAGCTATCTACGTGACAATTACATCTCCTCTGTGTACATTCTCCCTGATGAGATGGTACTTCATGATATGCTTTCCTCTTTTATGGCTTCGAGGTTCCTTTGAATTTTCAAGTGCTCCACTGTTGTCACAATAGAGAGTGATAGGCAGGTGCATATTAGGAACTACTTCTAGGTTAGTCAAGAACTTTCTAAGCCATATTGCTTCTTTTGCTGCTTCACTTGCAGCTACATACTCAGCTTCCATTGTGGAGTCAGCAATACAACTTTGTTTGATGCTTCTCTACACAACTGCTCCTCCATTAAGAGTGAATACTGACCCCAAAGTTGATTTCCTAGAATCAATATCGGTTTGGAAGTTAGAATCAGTATATCCAGTAAGGATCAGATCCTTTGCACCATACACAAGCATAAAATCTCTCATTCTGCGAAGATACTTGAGAATGTTCTTAACAGCAGTCCAATGATCATATATAGGATTAAATTGAAAGCCGCTGACTATTCCTATGGCATAACATATATTGAGACGAGTATATAACATTGCCTACATTAAATTCCCTACTGCTAATGCACATGGAATTCGTTTCCTGTCCTCAACCTCTTGAGGTGTCTTAGAACTATGTTCCTTAGATAGGTAAATTCCATGTTTGAAAGGTAACATTCCTTTCTTCGCATTTTGCATTTTATACCTAGACAACATCTTATCTATATAAGATGCTTGAGATAATGCTAATGTTTTGTTCTTGCGATTTCGGACTATTTGGATCCCAAGAATATATTGTGCTTCTCCCAAATCTTTCATTTGGAATTGCGAAGCCAGCCATCTCTTAACGTCAGCTAGAAATTCTACTTCATTCCCTATGAGTAGAATATCATCAATATACAACACCAGAAAAACGACAGTTTTGTTAATGATTTTCTTGTATACACAGGGTTCGTCAACATTTTGTTCAAAGCCATAAGACTTGATTGTAGTGTCAAATCTCATATTCCAGGATCTAGATGCTTGTTTCAACCCAGAAATGGATCAATTAAGTTTGCAAACCTTTTGTCCTTGACCATGTTCAATAAACCCTTCTGATTGAGACATATAGATACTCTCTTCAAGATAGCTATTTAGAAAGGCTGTCTTAACATCCATTTGCCATATTTCATAATCATAAAATGTAGCTATGGACATGAGTATCCTAATTGACTTTATCATGGCAACTGGAGAGAAAGTTTCTTCATAGTCTATCCCCCCTCCCCCCCTTTTGGGTAAACCCTTTTGCCACAAGTCTTGTTTTGTAGGTCTGCACCTTACCAGTTTGGTCTCGTTTTCTCTTGTAGATCAATTACCCCTTTAGGTTGATCTACAAGATCCCATACAGAATTGAAATACATAGATTCCATTTCAAGGTCCATGGTTTTAGTCCATTGGTCTTTATCCACATCATTCATTACCTGTTTGAAAGAAAATGGACCCTTTAAGCCATCATCTAGTATGATGATTTGAGTTTCAATCAAACCCATGTACCGGTTAGGCTGTTGCACAACCCTCTTACTACGACGAGGTATTCTCAACTCTTGAGAAGGATGTCAAGTACAAATTTTATCAACAACTCTTGTTGATGCATTTATCGTTTCTCTGGACATTTCCTCTATTACTAGCATACTGCGAGGTTGATGGTTCTTCATGTGGTTTTCTTCTAGGATGGTTGCATTGGTCGATACAAATACCTTCTCTTCCTGAGGATTGTAAAAGAAACCACCTTTTGTTTCTTTTGGGTAGCCTACAAATAGGCATACTTTTGAACGATGTTTCAACTTTTTAGAATTTTGCACCAACACATGTACTGGCCAACCCCAAATTCTGAAGTGATGTAAATTTCCTTTACATCCTCTCAAGAGCTTGTAAGGTGTTTCAGAAACAATTTTCGTGGGAACTATGATCAAAATATACATTGCAGTTTGAAGTGCATGTCCCCAAAAAGAATTTGGTAATTGAGCATAACTCATCATAGAACGAACCATGTCCAACAAAGTTATGTTTCTCCTTTCTACCATACCATTTTGCTGAGGTGTGCCAGGGGCTGTGATTTGAGACTAGATTTCATGTTCTATCAAATATTTCTTGAATTCTAAGTCCATATACTCACTACCTCGTTCTGATCGAAGTATTTTAATCTTTTTACCTAATTGATTTTCAACCTCAGTCTTATACTCTTTGAACTTTTCAAAAGTTTCAGACTTTTGGTGCATTAGGTAAATATGCCCATACCTAGAATAGTCATTAAGGAAACTGATGAAATATTCATATCCTCCTCTAGCTTTAATATATAGAGGACCATAAAGGTCTAAGTGTATGAGTTCTAAGTATTTTTTGGCCCTAATATCTTTTCCAAAAAAAGATCTTTTTGTCATTTTAGTCTCAAGATAGGATTCACAAGGTGATAATGAACTGTCTTCTAATTTATTTAGATGACCGTTCTTAACCAGTCTCTCAATCTTGTTGAGATTTATGTGACCCAGTCTCAAGCGCCAAAGATGGGCATTTGGAGAAAAATTCCTTTTCTTATAAGTTTCAACAGTTTTAAATATCTTTATGTTCAATATGGCTTTAACCTCAGTCGGTTTTAACATATAAAGTTATTTTCTAATTTTGCAGAACAAATTTGTTTACTTCTTCTATTGATGAACACTTTAATTTTGTTCTAGCAAACAAGAGATAGATGTTAGATTCCTTTTCATAGAAGGAATGTAAACATTTTTAAAATATATGTACTTATCTCCTAAAAATAACTTTATATCTCCCACTGTTTTAGCTGAAACAACCTCCCCCAGTCCTTACCTTAAAGTTTGTTTCGCCTTTTGTCAACTGTCTCCAGGAACTTGTTTCCTATGAGAAAGTACAAATATGATTAGCGGCACCTAAATCAATTATCCAGGTTTTATTGTTTTCCACTAAACATGCTTCGATAACAAGTAAATCATATTTATCTTGTTATTCAAATTTTGCATTCTCGTTTTCCACTAAACATGCTTCGATATCAACTGCTAGAAATTTGTTTGTTGATTTGATTTTACCGTTATCTAATTCGGAAGTGAGTATTTTAGAAGAATTCAACATGCTGAAAATTTTAAATAGATTCTAATTAGCAAATTACCATAATCAAATTTTAGCAAAACATGTAATAATGTACCCATAACCATTATTTATTTGGAACGATACTACAACAAGACATTCTTGACTAAATACTATCTCCAGGATAACTCATATTCTGATAGTCATTTAGCTACTGCTTTTGGTCAGAAATTACTAACACTCTTAATAATTCTATAAGTGTAACCCTCCGTTTTCAAACGTTAGAGGTCGGCCCTAACTACGCTACTGAAATGGAGAGTCAAGGTTGGAATGGACCTAAGAAATTCTATCCATTTCTGGAGTTTGGGTTGTTCCGAATCCTATGTTACAACCCTCTGTGGGGATAGCCATTGTTAAACGATTAGCAAGGGTTGGTTAACGCAAACCAGCAGTCGTAACATAGGAATCTCATAGTCCAAACTAACGAAAGAGACCGCAGGATATGTTGACACATATCCTTCACCCACTTACTATAAACAACTTCTCTCATTTACCGTGTTATTGGCTCATGCAAACACTTTCCATATGGAGGTCACTCCCAGGGTAACACAAAGCGTCATATGAATCTCACAGTGTAAACTATGTGAAGACGTGGCAGTTGAAATCTATATATCATATAATTTATTTTTGTTTGAACAACTTTCCCTCTTTCACCGAAATCTAGATTTATGCTAAAAAATACTTTCCATATGGAGGTCATTCCTAGGTTGACATGAAGTATTGCTTAAATCTGGATCATGAACTCTTAGAGATGTGAGAGCTAAAAATAATGTATCATATATGTTATTAATCTCCCACTAAAGCATTCTAATAACTTTATCATATAGAAGTTATTAAACTCGCACTAAAGTGTTCTATTAATTAGGTAAATTTATACTTAGGTTCATGTCAGCTAAGCAAACTATCCTAAGTCTACGTGATTTATCCAAGTATAACACTTATGAATGGATTTAAACCTACGATGTCTATGTGATATACCATTTTATTACCTCACATGGCTCACGTATGCTTATAAAATCGGTTAACAATTCTCAATAATTCGGCCATAATCCCCAGGTAGGAGGTATTTTGTACATGTCAACTTAAATATCTCAAACCTTCGACAGAATTATATACCAGTTGAGTTTGTAACTCGAGTTTTACAAATTTAACGAACTATTTTAACTTTTAAAACGAGTGGTTAACTTACATGAGCATGCAACTGTTCTTTATTATGGATTTTAAATGTCTAACCCAAGTTTATAACAACTTACAAAATTTTAAACATGCTAAATGTCCATTACATACATCAAAGGCATTCAATATTTAATATAATAATTATATTAAATAAAAGAAACTCTAAACATGCATACTATATATTATAACATTTTATAACATACTTTCAATGCATGTAACATGCTTCCTATGATGGGATTTTAAATCCACATGGCATACTGTATGCTCATACAAGATTTATTTAATTATAAGATACATCAAATGCATAAATAATTAAACACAAACTGATATGGTTTTAGTTTTGGCATAAACAAGCAAACAAAAGCCTAATTATTACGAAATAGCAAGTAACAGCTTCAAAACCACTTATGGACTGCTCGAACCACCCCAAATCAAACCCAAACAACTTGAACCAAACCATAATAGCTTGAACCAGACCAACCAAAACCTTTTGAGGCTAAACCGGACAGAACGTTAAGAAAACCGGTCAAACTAACTGCTCTCGCTAGCTTTGGTGTCGCTTGGTTCATCGTGTAGCGCTGACGTCCATCATCTAGTACAATCTTATAGTGTTTGCCTGATCATGTAGCACCATCGACTTGTGTCTTCCAACGATAGTGTTGTACCATTGCCTAGCAGCGGACAAAGATATGTAGTGTTATTGTATGGCACCTCTTCACATCGTTTAGCGTGCGCACAAAGCTACACGATCGTGTAGTGCTATTGTATAACGCCTCTTTGCATCGTTCAGTGCCTGCACAAAGCTATACAATCGTATAGTGCTATTGTATAGAACCTTCTTCGCATGGTTCAGTGCACGCACAAAGCTACATGATCATGTAGTGCTATTGTATAGAGCCTCTTCACATCGTTCAATGCGTGCACAAAGTTAAACGATCGCCTAGCATTTATGCCAATCGTGTAATGTTATCGCCTAGTGCCTTTTCACATCGTTCAGCACCGGTAGCTACATGATCGTTTAATGCAGAACACTTCCACACCCAAATTTGAGCAGAGGATGAAGAACTAGAATCTGCAACTCGGCCTTCTTCACTTGTTTCTTCATTTATATCTTAATTTCAACTTTAATGACTCCAAATAAATTATAGACTCTTTAGAACACATATAATCTCATCAATCAAGAGCCAATTACAAATTTAATATAGAAATCAAAGAGAAATAAAATGTCAAAACTTAGAAAACCATATAAGTGCACCATTTTCATATAACTCATGAAAAACACCCACCACACCAAAATTAAACCAAATTGAATGCTTATAATTGCTTAAAAGATCCTCTGATACCAACTGTTGGATTATATCAGCAAGCAACGGAAGCAACAAGAATCAATAAACACTCTAATTCATTAATTTTGGCAGTAACTAAAGCATGCTCATACTATAACAAGAGGGTTTCAAGCCATACCTTTGTAGAACTTCTCCAAAAACTTGCTATAGACCACCTCAAGTTCTTTCCCATTATTCTCTTGGAACTTTAGATTGAGTTGTGGACTCAAAATAAGCTTGAATGAAGGAAACTTGGAGAAGAACTCACTGCTACAACCCACTTGAAGAACAACTTCTTCAGCCCGAATTTTTCAGCAAAAACTCTATAAATGCAAGCCTCAATTTCACTTCAATCTTCTCAATATATTGCAGGACATTCATGCAAAGAAGATGGCTGCATGAGATGTAGCTCATGCTTGGATTTATTGAATAAAAAAATAGGTGGGTTTTGAAGATGTGATTGGGAAAAACCATAATTCCATTTTGTGTTTTTCAAACTTTTTCAATTTTTTCAATTGATTTCAAAAATTGAAAATTTTATTAATTTTTAATAAAATTAATAAATAATTATTTAAACAATTTAATTAATTCTAATTAATTTAATACCAAATATTAAATTAATTTTACACAAATCCACCTTCATATATTTAAATCATATTTAAATATTAATTCTCCTATTCCGTTTCATTCTTAAAATTAAACATGTAATTATATATCATATAATTACTAATTCCCTTAATTCTAATTTGAACATTTCAAATTAACTTATCACTCTACTCTAAAGCTAATCCATTTACAAGCTAGTAGGGGGACCTCGCGGACTTACATATCATGGGCTCCAATGATTCAAGAATAATTGGCTAAAGTCATTACATCGAATTAACCCCCATTCGTTAACTAATGGGTCACTCCACTAAAGCCCATAGTTGAACTCCCCTCACTATAGATATATTATGTCCAAATGATTTAACCATAATTAGTAATTCGACCCTTCACAGATTGTTCGCAATAACAGCTGGTTCAAATGTCTGTTTTACCCCCAAGATTACGTCTTGTTCCTTAAGTTCTTACTAATCCTCTAATGAACAACTGATTTGTGATCCAGTCACTAAACCAAATCTCTATCAGCCCAGTGAGAGGGTGGGCCCCTTGTTCAAGACCTGGATTCAGTACTTGAGAGAACAACCTTTCTCCTATCCTAAATTGAGTAGGCGTGAATTTCGTCTTGCATCCTATGTCTCCAACTATCTATTCGGTCTTACCCCCGAAATGGGAGGCTTATTGAGCCGACGTTGTTGAGCCTAAAGGATCTCATGCCGAGAGTTCCATGAGCGGGCTTAGATTGCTCCGATTTCACAGTGACCGAAACACAAATGACATACATTCAACACATACAGTTATGCATAAAATCTCATTATCGGCATGCTCAGAATATAATAAAACACATGGAAAAAGACTCATACCAGATGAAGATTCTGTTCGTATGTGTGAACCCAAAGCAGTGGAAAGCCTCGCACCGATCTACCAGCACCCGGCGTATATGTTGACTGCAACAGCATGATCCGAGCGTACACGAACAATGCAGTGGGGACAACACCATCACAAGAGAAACTCGGGTATCCTCGACGTAAAAAAGCCAAAGAGTGGATTCTGGTGAGTTTGGTAGAGGATGGAGGAGAAGACGTCGTGTAGTCAATAAGCATGTGGGAGACAAAACTCTGCTATCTTATAGCAGAAATGATTATCATATAGTAGAGCTACATGATCGTGTAGGAAAAACTGAACGATCGTTTAGTAAAAATATATGCGATCGTTTAGAGAATGCGTGAGGCAGATGATCGTTTAGACGAACGAGCTTCTATCGTATAGGCTCTCGTGATCATTATAAAATGAAATGCACAATTCAATTATAAAATGAAAACGATTTTCATTGTTTTAATCCGCCAGTTACCATAACCTTCGCAGCCCTACTTCCCATGTTCGAACGTGGATCAATCGGTTAATTATCAAATAATTAATCAATTAATTTAATTAATAAATATAATAATATTATATTTATATCCTATAGTTTGATATCATATATCTACTATAATATTTTCTCCTCTACTTGATATAAATCATATTTATATCTAATTTTCTCCAAAATAATATATCTCATACATTTAGCCAATTATATCATATATAATTAACCAGTCCAATTATATCATATATAATTGAACTTCCTCTTGTCAATTTGAAGATTTCAAATTAACCCAAACACTTGTTCTCGACTTTATCTAAGCTACCCAGGTGACCTAATGAACCTGTGGCTCGAAGCTCCAACAGTACGTGAATAGCTGACTAAACTTTTTAGCTATGAGATCCACCATCCATTAACTGTCAGTGATTCCACTAAAGACGAACAACTAAACTCTTCTTACCATAGATATATTTCTGTGTCCATCGGATATAACCAATCATGAGTACATTGACCCTTCATAGATGCTTGTAAGTACAGCTGGGTCAATTTACTGTTTTGCCCCTGTAGTTACATCTCACTCTTTAAGTACCACTGATTCCTCTAATGAACATAGTCCAACTATGTGTGAACCTCTTGGGTCAAGAGAAGGTGTGTGGCGCCACATCGTTCAAGCCCCGGAATCAACCCTTAAGGGAGCCATCTATCTACTTACCCCTGCCTCAGGGAACGAGTGAATTCCATCTTGTGTAGTTGAGTTTCCAACTCCCAAATCAGACGAATCCCCAAAATGGTAGGTTTGAATTGGCGACCTGGCCACTTGCACCCATACAAATCAAAAGACAGCTCTTAATGGGTGAGTTCTCAACTCACTCAGGATTGAGGTCATGTTACCTATGGCAAGCCTAGTGAAGTGAAGTCTCTGTCATGAACGGTATTATATAACGAGACATTAATACTTCGTGGTCAGGTCTTATACAAACTCTTTGTATAGGATGCCCTTGCTCACATGTCCCTAACACGAATGATCAGGATCAGACCATTTGTGACAAGTCACAACATTTATGACCATTCCACAAAGCGGGTCGCGTCCGTAGAATTACCAGGATAAGGTTTCCCTCCTATATCCATATACTACAGACCATTTTAGTTATCACTCAAGACATGATCCACTTGTATGTCATCACATACATGTTTGAGCCATATACAGTTAACCAGGGATTTTATGTTTATTGGTTTGTGGTAAAGCAAATAAAACAAATAATGGAGCAAAAAAACAAGATGTGAAGTAAATATCATATATTAACAATCACAGGTGTTCGTATATACTGTTTACAAACTACAGGACACGAGACTTTAAGGCATCAACCCTAATAAAGCCAACCTTCACCTAAGCAAATCTAAGGATAATCCCGAATAGACAGGAGTTCATAAATAGCTCAGGATTAAGATCAAGTTACCTAGGTCATCTAAGTAAAATAGTCAGTCTTATATAGTAAACAACGTTATAAAGTAAGAGTGACTTATTTCTTAGTCCGATCTTATGCAAACTCATTTGCATAGAATGCCCCCACTTCTGATATCAAATACATGAACGAATATGGATCACTTCGTTTGTGGTAACTTTACAACAACTTGTAACAACTACAGAGTAGGCCGCATCCAATAGTGTTACTAGAATAAGGTACACAAGCTTAATCATGTACCATAGATCATTTTTGCTATGTACTCGAACTTGATCCATCTTTATGTTGAGGTTGATGCCCTAAAGTCTCGTGTCCTATAGTTTGTAAACAGTTTGTACGAACGCTTGTGTTGTATAATGTATGATATATACTTCACATCTTGATTTTGCTCACTTGTATGTTTTATTTGCTTTACCACAAACCAATAAACATAAAATCCCTAGTTATCTGTATGTAACTTAAGCATGTATGTGGTGACATAAAAGTGGATCATGTCTTACGCGATAACCAAAATAGTCTGTAGTATATGGATATAGGAGGGAAACCTTATCCTGGTAACGCTACGGATCCGACCCGATTAATGGAATAGTCACAAGTTTTGTGACTTGTCACAGATGGTCTGATCCTGATCATTCGTGTAGGGGACATGCGAGCGGGGACGTTCTATACAAAGAGTTTGTATAAAACCTGACCATGAAGTGTTAACGTCTCATTATATAACATCGTTCATGACAAAGACTTCACTTCACTAGGATGACCATAGGTAACATGACTTTAATCCTGAGCGAGTTGGGAATTCCTGCCATTGAGAGCGGTCCTTTGATTTGTATAGGTGCGAGGCCAAGTTGCGATTCAAACCTACCATTTTAGGGATTCGTCTGATTTGGGAACTGGGAACTCAACTACACAAGATGGAATTCACTTCTTCCCCGAGACAGAAGCAAGTAGATAGATAGCTCCCTTAAGGGCTGACACCTTCTCCTGGCCTGAGAGGTGTTCATACATAATTGGACTATGTTGTATTGTTCATTAGAGAAATCAGTGGTACTTAAGGAGAGATGTAACTACAGGTGCAAAATGGTAAATTGGCCCAGTTGTACTTACGAGCATCTGTGAAAGGTCATCGTATTCATGATTGCTCAAATCTAATGGACACAAAAATATATCTGTGGTAAGAAGAGTTCAGTTGTTGGTCTTTAGTGGAATGTCTGGAAGTTAATGGATGGTGGATGTCGTGGCTAAATAGTTTAGTCAGCTATTCAAGTACCGTTGGAGCTTCGAGCTACAGGTCCATAAGGTCCCTAGGTAGCTTAGATAAAGTCGAGAATAAGTTTTTAGGTCAGTTTGAAATGTTCAAATTGATAAGAAGGAGTTCGATTATATATGATATAATTGAACTGGTTAATTATATATGATATAATTGGCTAAATGTATGAGATACATTAATTTAGAGGAGATTATATATAAATATGATTTATATCAAGTGGAGGAGAAATTACTATAGTAGATATGTGATATCAAACTATGGGGTAAGAATATAATATGATTATATTTAATTATTATTAAATTGGTTAATTATGAGATATTGGCCGAAATATTCTCTTCAATCGTGCGTTAGTGGGAGAAGCCATATTCGGTTATTGTAACCAAAGAACAAAATGAAAATTTCTTTCATTTGACAAGGAGTTCGATAAAATCGCTATCGCTGTGGAAAAGTATCGATCACTTAGCTGAGAGCCTATACGATAGAGCTTCATCGTCTAAACGATCGCACACCCACACCTAAACGATCGCATGCTTTCTCTAAATGATCGCGTAACTTTCCTAAACGATCGCCTAGCTTGCCACATTTTCTAAACGATCATTTACCTATTACTAGATGATAATGGGCAGAAATGCACGTTATCATGGTACTAAGTTCTTAAGCAATGCTGGATTGCGTTGATGAAATATGTTAAGTTGGGTCCATTAAGCATAAATTCTATAATATTGCGGTCACATGTATCCAACGCATTAGAGTAATTGATCTTTACATTTTTGTACAGAAAATGCGTTAACACAATGAAGAGATTGCGATCATAGGATTACATTGGTCGAGCGTAACTTCACTACAAGACTTTGCGTTGATCGTGTTTGCAAACATTTGCCCAAGAAGAATCACTGCAACTTGGCCAGCATAACATGGTGGGTGCATCCAGGTGAAAGGATAATTAAGAGCGATGGGATAGAAAGCTGATGGTAGTCGGATCCAAATTAAGTTGACAGCCGATAACAGTCACAAAGTACATTCAGCTTTATTGGTGATAATTATCTGGTGCATCATTCAGGAATTAAAACTGTCCCATCTGTAAAACTGGGAGAGAGAAGCCACCTTTCACCATGGAAACTCTATAAATACCAAGTGCATTCTTCAGAGAAGGGGTTAAGTAGTCGATTACTTCATCACTTTACAAGTTCACGCCTCTGTCCGCAGTTTTCTTCCATTTTAAGGTGGACGCGAGGAAGAAGGTGTGCCAATAGATCGTTCTGGTAAGCTTGAGAAAGCACCGAAAGCTCCAAGACAGAGAGAGTGCCGACGCCTGCAAAAGCGGGAACATTTGTAGTTCAGAATAGAGATTCAGTGTAAAAAGCCTCGGTCAGGAAGGAATTGCTACCAGGCTCTCTACCTTTACTTTCCATTATCATTTTGTACTCAGCTCAGTTATAAGAATGGAATGTTTTTCTCTATATCTTTTGACTCGCTGTTATTTATGCATGAGTAGCTAAATTAGTTGAATGGGTTGAGAAGTAGTTAGCTAGCATAACGTGGTAATCTTCATCTTTGCGATTATCTTGTTTATGTATGCTTTATTCGTCTATTAAAAATACTCGGGAGGGTAATCTAAAGATAGAATCTAGACTTAGGAAGGTCAGGTCAGAATCTAGGTTTGGAAGAACCAGATTAGAATGCATAAATGGAAGATAGGTGCTTAGGAATGAGCACTATTTGTTATTAACGCATCGCATGCATCTTGGCAATAAGGTATGATTGTATGCGGTCACCTTGCTTTCATGCATTTTGCATCAATGCATAAGACAAGAGTAAAGACTTAAGAATAAGCTATATGGATATTTTGCATTCAACACATTCGTTCTAAAGTTAGGAGCATCACATTTACATTGGGAAATGACTTGCTGTGCATGGTTGTAACATGATTGCAAGGTTTAATGCATTCCCGAGTAATGCTAGCTAAAAAACCTTCTCAACCCGTTCATCGCTTACTCATTGCATCTATCAATGCAACTATCTTTTTCAAATCCGCTACCTTTATTTACTTCTTTTTTATCAACGCAACAACACACCCACACTTTATTTATTTACTTGGTTATCAAAAAGTTTTCATAAACATTACCAACGCAACTATTTTCACAAGTCCCAGTGATCGACCTTGTACTTACCAGGAAACTCAGAGGAATTTACGCTTGAATTCCGTTGGGAAAACTAGAGTGCACAATGCAATCAATCAATGCATATCATCCATATTTCCACTTAATAAAAACACCACATCAAGTCTTTAGCGCCGTTGTTGGGGACTTCGGCAAAATAGTGTTAACGGTAATTTTTGTGATTTCTTTGTAGAACTTTCAATCTCTGGCGAACTACAACCTAGAGACTGAGAGGACATTGCGAAGGAGACTACGAGACCGCCAATAGCAACCATAATCTGATAAAGAAGAGATGGTGGAGCAGCCTGGAGGTGGAGCACCAAATGATAATAATGTCATGGCTAATCCGATTTTGTTGGCAAACGATCGCAATAGGCCCATTAGGGACTATGCATCGCCAAACCTCTATGATTTCTCTATGGGAATCATTAGGCCTGCCCTCGACGAAAGCAGATTCGAGATGAAACCGGTGATGCTACAGATGATCCAAACTGAGGTTAATTTGGAGGAAGGCGTGGCGAGGATCCACACGCTCACCTCCGAAGTTTTATTGAAATCTGCAATACTTTTGTGTTCTTCTAGATTGGTCTGGGTTTTGGTGTGGGGTTTTGACGTATCATCAGATTGCTACTGAAAAGTCGACTATATCGTGTTCCCCATGTCTTCTTCGTTCTGGTTGGATTTTGTAAAGGTGCTATTTGTAATGGGTTAATTTGTCGCGTTTTCGAACTAGGAGAGATTAACTGGGTTTATTTTGGTTGGGTACAAGCTAGTGGAGAAATTAAATGGTTTGAATAAGTATGTAATTTTCCTACGCGTATTTCTGAGAATTTGCATGTAGACGACTTGGAAGATAACATATTACTCATTTTGAACAGACATAGGACGAAGATCATTCACTGGAAATCTGATCGTAATACGATCACTTTTCTAGTAAGAGTGAATGGGATTTTACAAAGGTGTTGTGTGCCTGCATGTCGTAGCAAGTCATTATTGATTTCACTCAACGAAAATAATATACAATGTGGGTCTTAATTCCGCTCTCTAATCTTTTGAACGACCCAATGCATAGATAGTGAGAACTTCATCGCCTTCTCAATTGTAGTAAATTTTTTGAGATCCTTGTTTAGAACAGGTGCGAATTTTTATTTGTAAATCAAAATACTCAGAACTTCATTATTGTTCACATGAGTAAAAGATATTCCATATAATCCAGACTCATTTATCAATATTGGCCATAAAAAAGTATTGTAAGGATAGCGTCAGCATCGCATGATTGGTTCTTCATTGGGGAAAAACTTTACAAGAGGAGCGAACAAGAATATTTATGGACCCACCATTCCATCACTCCTGGGTTGAGGAAACCAACCCAAGTTTTGCTTGGAAAAATCAACAAACAAATAATTTCAATCTATGGCGCACATAAAAAGAAGGGCCACTAGGATTCTTCCAATGCAACAACGGTCAACAGAGCAACCAAGCAAGTAGCTCACAACAACCAACACAATCTTCCTCTCTAGAGAGCCTACTGAAGCAATATATAGAGAAAAACGAGACAGTGCTTCAAAGTTAGGCTACGTCCATCCGCAACCTTGAATTGTAAATGGGCCAGATTGTGAATGAGCTAAAAAGAAGACCACAAGGAGCGTTGCCAAGTTCAACCGAGCTTCCACGCAACCAGGGGGATCAGGTAAAGAGCAATGTTTGGTTGTGACATTGCGGAGTGGAAAGACTGTGGAGGGAGAAAAGAAGGATCAGAGTAGAACAACTTCCATCGCAACTGAGCCCTAGATTGTGGTAATGCAAGAAGAAGAATGAGAGAATGAAGCAGTGGAACCTGAGGTTGCGTCGACCTCAAAGTCAAATGAAATAGGAACCGTGAAAGTCTAGTTACCACCTTTCCCTCAGAGGTTAAGAAAGAAGAAAAACGAAGAGGTATGGTACCAACTTCTTATCTATGTTAAAGCAACTACATATTAACATCCCATTCAGTGAAGCGATAGAGGAAATGCCTACCTATGCCAAGTTTTTTAAGGACATGGTAACTAAAAAGAGAGGCGCTGGAAAATTTTCCACGGTGGCATTAACACAAATTTCCAAATCTATTATTCCACCAAAGATGAGCAATCCTGGGAGCTTCACTATTCCTTGCTCCATAGGAGGACTCTATATTGGGCAAGCCCTGTGTGACTTTTGGGCCAACATAAATTTGATGCTGCTGTCAATCTTTCGACAATTAAATGTAGGGCAACTTGTGCCCACATAAATGACTCTTCAACTGGCTAACAGATCTCTGGTTCATCCAGAAGGTAAGGTGAAGGATGTGCTGATCACGATTGATAAATTTATTTTGCCAGCTGACTTCATCATCCTAGATTATGAGGCCGACAAAGATGTGCCCATCATTTTGGGGTGACCTTTCCTATCAACGGGTCGTGCTCAAATTGATCTGCACAAGGGAGAAATCACTTTGAGCATAAACAGACAGAAGCTCAAATTTAATATAATTTGTGCCATGAAATTCCTGGATGAAGAAGACCTACAAGATTCTGACGATGACTTGAATTCGATTGAAGAAGAAATGTCTGATGAAGAGTGTGAAGAAGAGAATGCCAACGCATCCGTAACTGCCTGCAATGTGATCGTAGCAAAAACAAACAAAGAAGAAGGAATGATCGCAACATAAGAATTAGAACCAAAAGAAGAAAGAAAAACAACGCAACCTTCCCTCGTGGAACCACCAACCTTGAACTAAAAACCCTACCAACACATTTGAAGTACGCATTTCTAGGGCAGGATGAGAAGCTGCCAATGATAATTTCCTCTGCGCTCAATGAAGATTAAGAGAATGCGTTGATGAGCATTCTCAAGAAACATGCGCGAGCAATTGGCTGGACGTTCGCTGACATCAGAGGAATTAGCCCCGCGCACTACATGTATCACATTTGTCTCAAGGACGACCACAAAGAAACTATTGAAAATCAACTCAGACTTAACTCTGCAATGAAGGAGGTCGACAAAAAGGAGATTATCAAGTGGTTAGATGTGGGAATTATCTATACCATTGTAGATAGCACGTGGGTCAGCCCCGTGCAATGTGTGTCAAAGAAGGGTGGAATGATGGTAGTCCCAAATGAGAACAATGAATTAATACCGCAAAGTACCATCGCTAGAGGGCGCATCTGCATGGACTACCGCAAATTGAATGCGACCACAAAGAAAGATCACTTCCCTTTGCCATTCATCGATCAAATGCTGGACAAATTAGCAGGGAACGATTTTTATTGCTTCTTGGATGGATATGTCGGGTATAATCAAATCATGATAGCTTCTAAAGACCAAGACAAGACCACATTCACCTGCCCATATGAGATATTTGCTTTTCACTGCATGCTTTTTGGCCTCTGCAATGCGCCAAGCACGTTCCAAAGGTGCATGATGGTGATCTTTTCAGATGATCTCAAGGACTTAGTGGAAGTATTTTTGGATGACTTCTCTATTTATGGGAATACTTATGAAGTCTGTCTAGCCAATTTGGAGAAAATTCTGAAAAGATGTGAAAAGACGAACTTGGTTCTCAACTAGGAAATATTTCACTTTATGGTGAAAGAGGGTATAGTGTTGGGACACAAGGTCTCCTGAGATGAGTTAGAGGCGAACAAAGAAAAGATCGACACAATTGAAAAGATTCCACCTCCAACCAGCATGAAGGCTATGCGAAGCTTCTTGGGGCATGCTGGATTCCATAGACGATTTGTTAAAGACTTTTCTAAGATTGCATGACCATTGAGTGTGTTGTTAGAGGCAGACAGAAAATTTGAATTTTACAACAATTGCCTCAACGCATTCCGAATTTTAAAAGATGCGCTGATTACCGCACCCGTCTTGATTGCACCGGATTGGACACTGCCGTTCGAAATCATGTGCGATGCAAGTGGGTATGCGATGGGAGCCGTGTTAGCGCAAAAGAAGAAAACTATTTTGCACCCCATCGCATATGCGCCCGTCCTGGCTGTCATTTTTGTGTTGGAAAAATTTCGAGCATATCTATTGGGAACTAAGGTACTCATTCACACTAATCACTCGGCATATTTGATGACAAAGAAGGACGCAAAGCTGAGGTTGATCAGATGGGTTCTCCTCCTTCAAGAATTTGATATCGAGATAATTGATTGGAAGGGGACAGAGAATCAAGTTGCGGATCACTTGTCTAGACTAGAAAATCCCGAGGTTGACTGCAATGAATCTGAAGTGAGTGTCGTGTTTTCGGACGAGTAGCTGTTCCACATAGAAGAATTGCCCTGGTATGCGGACATCGTTAATTATTTGGGTTGTGACCAATTTCCTGAAGATTACACTTACCATCAACAGAAGAAGCTCAAGCATGAATGTAAGCATTATTATTGGGATGAGCCGAATCTGTATAAAAGAGATACAGACCAAATAATTCCATTATGTGTACCAAATGCTGCTCAACAACGCATATTGTCACAGTGCCACGATTTGCCATATGGAGGGCACTTTGGAGGACAACGTACTATAGCCAAGGTTATGCAAAGTGGATTATTTTGGCCTTCTTTATTTAAGGATGTTGCTGACTATGCAAGGAAATGTGATCAGTGTCAACGCACCAGCAACATTTCATGTAAGAACGCAATCCCAACGAACACTATCTTGGAGATGGAATTATTTGACGTCTGGGGGATTGATTTCATGGGACCATTCCTTCCTTCGCATGGAAAATATTATATCTTATTGGTCGTCAATTACATTTCCAAGGGGGTAGAGGCAACTGCATGTGCCGTAAGTGATGCGGGGGTAGTCTCCCAGTTCCTCAAGAAGAATATTTTCACTCATTTTAGCACTCCCCGTGCCATCATAAGTGATGAAGGATCACACTTTGTCAATCACAATATTAAGGAGTTGTTGCGCAAGTACAATATCTTCCATAAGGTGGCCACCGCATACCATCTGCAAACAAATGGTCAGACCAAAGTGTCCAATAGAGAAATCAAGTTGATACTCGAGAAGGTAGTATAACCTTCGCGGAAAGATTCGACAATAAAGCTTGCTAATGCGTGGTGGGCATACCGAACTGCATTTAAAACACCAATTGGTATGTCTCCCTATGCGTTGGTATTTTGTAAGGCGTGTCATCTGCCTATGAAGTTAGAGTATAAAGCATTGTGGGCAGTCAAGAAACTGAATTTCGATTTAAAGAAAGCAGAAGAAGCGCGAAAACTGCAGCTGGTCGAGCTAGAAAAATGGAGGGTCAACGCATATGAGAATGCGAAGATTTACGAAGAGCGCACCAAGCGCTGGCATGATAAATGCATATATGCTAAAAACCTCCAAATCGGGCAAAAGGTCTTACTCATCAGTTCGAGATTGCAGCTCTTCCCGGGAAAATTAAAATCACGCTGGTCTGGTCCCTTCATCATCAAAGCAATATTTCCACATGGTGCGGTGGAACTGATCACCAAGGATGGCAGTCGAACATTTAAAGTTAATGGACAACGGATAAAGGCATATTGCGAAGGAGATTTCCAGCCAGACACAGTCTCCACAAAGTTGAAAAACCCGGACTATCCCTTATTCAACTCTTAAACAACTCTTCGTCATTTTACTATTATCAGTATTTCACTTATTTTTCATTTGATCCTCTCTTTGTCTGTTTACAAAGATTAAGGCATAGGATTGCGAAGAAGAAAATGATCTCATTCCATCACCGCAATCCACAGGAGAAAAGATCGCCGCAAGGATGGATGCATCAATATTCAATGCGGATAACAACGCTAAATTTGGGGGTGTACTCTTCCTTATCTTTATTTCAAATTTTGCGCTATCATATTGCATTTTACTTTTCAAAGTTTTATCACTGCATCCTTCTTGATTACCGCAATCATATCACAAGTAGATAACTTTAGTAGTTTATCGCACATTGTTTCTTTGCCATCAATATCTCTTTCGTATATACTAGATTCAACATAAATCTTAAGATAGTCACCTCATGAAACATTTCTAGAAGTTAGGGGTTTTCTACTTTCTTTAAAACTTCCTTTACAACGCATTCTATGACCATCACATGACTTATTTAATTTCTTTTGGCAATAAAGACATTGCCGTATTTTAAATTTGGGGGTGAGGTATTTATTTTCGACCTTGCTATCTAATATATATATTGAGAATAACAACTCCACTGTCAACGCAATGGGAAGTCCATGTTGATAAGAGTTAAGTTGTGAAAGGCACTTACCTGTAGTTGGATGTCCGCATGACACACGTGGGGGCAAGCCAAAACGAAAGTACGTCACTAGGATCAACGCATAAATCAATGACTACAACTCCACTACCAAATCGGTATGAATTTAGTCTGAGAAAGAGTGCATTGCTTGTAGTTGGATGTCCGCATGAAACACGTGGGGGAAAGTCAAAACGAAGGCAAGGCACTCGGATCAGCGCAAGGTCAGAAAAAAAAATAGCAATAAAGAAAATTTTTTTGTGCAAGGATAATCATTTGACACCCCAGAAAAAAAAATATTCTTTTTGAAATAAATCATGTGATGTTCTAGAATTTAGTAAATTCCTTTTGAAAGTTAAGCTTGTAATTCCTAAGTCGTAGAAATATTTTAGGAAGAGACTTGAATAAGACTTAAGAAAATTCTGGCATATAGGATTTGAACGAAGTATCCTTGAGAAATCTAGGGAAAGAAAACTTTGCGGTTAACTTGCTAAAGCAAGCTTTAGCTTATGTTTGAGGACAAGCGGTCACAAAGTACATTCAGCTTTATTGGTGACAATTATCCGACACATCAGTCAGGAATTAAAGTTGTCCCATCTGTACAACCGGAGAGAGGAAGCCGACTATCACCATGGAAACTCTATAAAATACCAAGTGCATTCTTTAGAGAAGGGGTTAGGCAGTCGATTACTTCATCACTTTACAAGTTCACGCCTCTGTCCATAGTTTTCTTCCATTTTAAGGCAGACGCGAGGAAGAAGGTGTGCTGGTAGATCGTTCCGGTAAGCTTGGGAAAGCACCAAAAGCTCCAAGATAGAGAGAGGGCCACCCCTGCAGAAGCGGGAACATTTGTAGATTAGAATAGAGATTCAGTGTAAAAAGCCTCGATCAGCAAGGAATTGCTACTAGGCTCTCTACCTTTACTTTCCATTGTCATTTTGTACTCAACTCAGTTATATGAATGGAATGTTTTTCTCTATATCTATTCACTCGCTATTATTTATGCATGAGTAGCTAAATTTAAGAATGGGTTGAGAAGTAGTTAACTAGCATAATGAGGGAATCTTCATACTTGCGATTATCTAGTTTATGTATGCTTCATTCGTCTATTAGAGATACTCGGGAGGATAGTCTAAAGATAGAATCTAGACTTAGGAAGGTCAGGTCAGAATCTAGGTTTGGAAGAACCAGATTAGAACTTATAAATGGGAGATAGGCGCGTAGAAATTAACACTATTTGTTATTAACACATCGCATGCATCTTAGCAATAAGGTAT
>NC_052353.1:16744237-16753401 GCF_009727055.1 Benincasa hispida | reverse complement strand
TATGATTGTATGCGGTCACCTTGCTTTCATGCATTTTGCATCAATGCATAGGACAAGAGTAGAGACTTAGAGATAAGCTCTATGGACATTTTGCATTCAACACATGCATCCTAAACTTAGGAGCATTGCATTTACATTGGGAAATGACTTGTTATTCGTGGTTGTAACATGATCGCAGGGTTTTACGCATTCCTGAGTAACGCTAGCTAAAAGACCTTCTCAACCCGTTCATCGCATACTTATTGCATCTATCAACGCAACTATCTTTCTCAAATCTTCCGCCTTTATTTACTTCATTTTTTATCAAAGCAACAACACACCCACACATTATTTATTTACTTGGTTAACACAAAGTTTTCATAAACATTATCAACGCAACTATTTTCACAAGTCCCTGTGATCGATCTTGGACTTACCAGGAAACTCAGAGGAATCTACACTTGAATTCCGCTGGGGAAACTAGAGTGCACAACGCAATCCATCAACGCATATCATCCATATTTCCACTTAATAAAAACACTACATCAAAAACACCGTATCAACTAGATGATCGCTTAGTAAAACCTACACGATCTTGTAGCTTTATCTAAACGATAAGCATCTCCACTATAGGATAGCTTCTCTCCCACTTGCTTATCGTCTACACGATTAGCCTGTTCCTCCGACCTCTACCAAATTCACCAAAGACCACACTTTAGATTCTTAGTCCAAGAATACCAAGGGCTCCAAGTGGTGGTGTCGTCCCCATTTCTGCTTGTTTGTGATTGTTCGTGTTGCTACCGTTCGTGTAGACGATCGTGCTGTCGTAGCCGACTTCTTTTCTAGGCGATAGAGTTTGTAGAGGTTCTTCCATTGTGTTGAGTTCGAAATTGAAGAGAGTCTTCAACTGGTATGTGAACTCAATCCCTTATATTTTATTTATCAAAGCATGCCGTTAATTAGTGTAAATTGCATAACTGTCTATTAGAATGTATGTGTTGTATTTCGGTCACAATGAAATCGGAAAGATCCGAACACACTCATAGATGCTCTTCATTAAGCGTTCCTTCAATTTGTATCAGAGTTAGGTTCTGATATTCCAATTTCATTATTGCAACGACTTTTATATACATTATTGATGAGTGCATATCTGCTCTGTTTAATCGTTAAATTGTTGTAGATGTGCGGATTAATGGAGTTTTCTGGGATGTTCACCTCACTTTGATTTAATTCTTTTACATTTTCGGTTGATTGTAAAGGCCCCTGTGTTTTTGAGCATTATTAATCGTTATCGAGTCTGTAATTCAAAGCCAGTTTGAGTCTTGAGTCGCTTGTGAAGAAGATCCGAGCAAGGGTTGCAATTCTTCAAGGAAGGAGATGATCAAGGGTTGATCGGGTCGTGTAGATGATAAGGTAAGCGACATCGGGTCGTGTAGACGATGAGATGCTCATTGCTTAGTAACTGACTAAACGATCACTTAGCAAAGCACAGTAAATCGTTTACCTTTCGCCTCGTACAGCAATTGCCTAGACGATCAGGCTTCGCAGCCTCGTTATCGTCTAAGAGATCGTTTAGCTTTTGCACCTATCGTCTAGTGCGCGTTGGGCGATCGTTTACCTTCAGTGTTTACTAAGCGATGGAGTTTTCCTGGCGGTTCAAGACCCGGTTCGTCTGTGAACCATTTTTCTCGATGGAAAATGTAATAGATAGGGTTATTTCATTCCAATGTTTTTGTAAAGGCTCATCCTGATCCATTAATCCTTGGTTTATTACATGCGATGTATGGTTTTTATATGTCAAATGGTATGCATATATAGTAAATCCCACCTTAGGTTATGCATTGGTCATCCATCATCTCTTTATTGTAAATGTTATAATTTAGAGTATCATGATTTAATTATGTAAGAGCATGCTCATGCATCATATAATATAAGAGTTGTATTTATGCATGCATAAAAAGCATTGACATGCATCATCTTTATATTATAATTGCTATAGTATAAGGGTGAATGGAAAGCATGTTTGCTTGGTTATTACGTGTATATATAAGTTATGTATAGTAATGACCGAACATTGCATGAAGCATGACACATAAGTTTCTTTATAAGCGTTATAAACATCTAGTTGTGCATCATCTATTTTAGTTGATTCTTTTTAAAAGTTAAAGAGAAATTAGAACTAAAAGCAATAAGAAAGACATGCATGCTCACTTAGGTTTAATTCATGGTTTTAAAATGTTTAAAACTTGGATGACATATACCTAAGGTCACGGTCCTATTATGATTAGCAACCCTAAAGCTTTAATCTTTTAATTAGTTTAATAGGATTAAATTGACTAATAAAAGGTTAAAGCATAGAAAATCTATCTATAAGGGACTTTTGTCTAAGGCGGGTTCTGTCTAGGCCTGGGTATTTAAGTTGACGGAAACGTAACACCTCTACTTGGAAACTTACTTAAAAAGGTGAATTAGATAGATTTGATGCATGCATGCCATTTAAGGATAGTCCATCAAAGTATTTAAATGAGACTACTTGAACTTGTTCATAATTCATACACAAAAGTTGTTTCTGAGCAGACCTTAAAAAGACGACTTAGACTAAAATCAGTAGCCGAATTGTCTAGGTTATTGAACCTCTAGGTAGAACATTCAGTGGGTGGTAAAATCAGTAGCCAGATTGTCTAGGTTAAGAGACCTGGACCTATGACTTGAAGCTCCAACGGTACGTGAATAGCTGACTAAGATCTTTAGCCACGAGATCTACCATCCGTTAACTGCCAGACATTCCACTAAAACCAACAGCTGAACTCTTCTTACCATAGATATATTTCTGTGTCCATCAAATATAACCAATCATGAGTACGAGGACCCTTCACAGATGCTCGTAAGTACAATAGGGCCAATTTACCGTTTTGCCCCTATAGTTACATCTCACTCCTTAAGTACCACTAATTCCTCTAATGAACAATACAACATAGTCCAACTATGTGTGAACACATCTCGAGCCAAGAGAAGTTTTGTGGCACCACATTGTTCAAGCCTTGGAATCAGCCCTTAAGGGAGCTATCTATCTACTTGCCCTTACTTTGGGGAAGGAGTGAATTCTATTTTGTGTAGCAGAGTTTCCAGCTCCCAAATCAAAAGGATCCCCAAAATGGTAGGTTTGAATCGGTGACCTAGCCACTCGCAACCATACAAATCAACGAACCGCCCTCAATGGTAAGAGTTCCCAACTCACTCAGGATTAAGGTCATGTTACCTATGGTCATCCTAGTGAAGTGAAGTCTCTGTCATGAATGGTGTTATATAACGAGACGTTTACACTTCGTGGTCAGGTCTTATATACAAATTCTTTGTATAGGATGCCCCCGCTCGCATGTCCCCTATATGAATGATCTGGATTAGACCATCTGTGACAAGTCACAACACTTGTGACCATTCCAAAAAGCGGGCTGCATCCGTACCGTTACCAGGATAAGGTTTCCCTCTTATATCCATATACCACAGACCATTTTGGTTATCGATTAAAACATGATCCACTTGTATGTCACCACAAATATGCTTAAGTTACATACAGATAACCAGGGATTTTATGTTTATTGGTTTGTGGTAAAGCAAATAAAACATACAACTGAACAAAATCTAGATGTGAAGTAAATATCATATGTTATGCAATACAAGTGTTCGTACAAATTGTTTACAAACTACAGAACACGAGACTTTAGAGCATCAACCCCAATAGTTTCCATGCCCTGTTGTAGTTGCTTTCCATTATGATCAGCTTAGATGTCACTTATCAAGTTGTCCATACTACAAATTGAGATTTGACGTTATGTGCATAAGCAAAATGTATCTACTTTGTCCGCTTGGTTCCAACGCATGCCTCCATCCTTGGCTTCTTTGCAACATTTAGTGAAAAATTCGCGATTCCTACATTATCAGGCATTAGTAGTGCATTTTTCTCTTAAAATGAGGCCTTTGTATGTATTGAATGCATATAAGTAATTTTATGTGTTTTTCTACTGAAATGACTGCGTTTCTCAATATTTGACCCTAATTATTCAAATTTTAAGAGAAGAATAACTTGTATTTCTATAAGTTATCAACAAAAAAAAAAAAAAAAGAAGAAGAAAGAATCAAAAGACTCAAGCGGCTCAATTGAGCCTAAAGAAATAAAAGACTCTGCAACTGAGTCTTGAGAGCAAAAGGAAGTATATTCAAATATGTACGAAATACCAGAGGCCGAAACAGGCCGAGGTCTTTCGACCTCTAATTCTATCATCTCAGATTCAACGAATTTTAGCTCTAACCTCCATTTGGAATTGTAAATTCTGCTGTTGGATGTAAGAATAATCCCGCTGCATAAAGAACTGATGGTTAAGCAGTTCTCTATCTAGAACTTTTAAAGACAAACCTTGGTTGGCCTCCTGAACAAACTTTGACAACTCTAGAGCAACAAAATGGTCGTGGTACTGAGGTTATGCATAGAAATTCCCATAGTCATAGGAATGATTAGTCCATCCAAGATGGGTGCTACTCATGCTCTCAATGACTATGATGACTTCACAAGGCATGACTCATTGCCGTGGGGTTCCTTTGCAGTCGCCTTTTAGCCAGTAGTTGAACAGAAGAAAAAAGATCACCAAGTATATTTTTTAGCTAAAAAATATGCCTAGTTTCTTTTTGTTGTTGTTCGACAGCTCACCTTGCGCACAATGCATAGTGCATACTGAGTGCCTCATTTGTCATAGTTAATCAGACACAAATAAAGAAAAATAATTAAAAGTAAAAGAATGCTCTAGCTAGAAACTTGTGCACCAGATAACTATGATTCTCTTGATTGCGGGCTCAAACTACACAGCATTAACGGTCAACTTCTCTTCAAGACTCAGAGAAAACTGTATCCTTTATGCTTTAAAACTCTTTAATTGTTTACCTGTATGTAGCTCAATCGTGTAGACCTTGATGAACTAGACGATAGTTCAATTATGTAAATGATATTAAGAAGCACTAGACGAACGTGTAGGCGATAATTGAGTGGAACTAGACGATCGTATAGACGATAGCTGAAGAACTAGACGATCGTATAGATAATGCAAAGCAGAACTAGACGATCGTGTAAACGATGCAAAAGTAACTAAACAATCGTATACACGATACTTAAGTAAAAGCTAGACGATCGTAGAGAAAGAAAGAAAGAACACAAATATTTAAGTAGTTCAGCCAAAGGCCTATGTCCACTGTGCAAATCGTGAGGGTCTCTTTTATTACTTCTTCTTTAAATTTCTTTATAGAATGAATGCCTTGCTCTATCTCTCTCATTCTCATTATTCTCTCATTCGTTTTCTTTTTATACAGGCACTTATTTTCAATGAAGAAGCTCTGGTGGTAACAACAAACAAAATAGAAAGAGACGACAATGCTCAATTGACAGCAACTTCTTTTGTCTCGGTTCTTTCTGTAACAATCTCCACCTTTGTAAACATATAGAGTACCTTTCCCTTTTTGCTTGTTGAGCTAATCTTAACTAACCTTTTTTAGGAAACTCGAAGCCAAGGAGGTCCAAGTAACGACCAAGCTCACTTTGAGGAATTGTCTTGGTCAACATATCAGCCGCATTGTCTGAGGTATGTATCTTTACTACCTCAACTTCCCCTTTCTCAATCTCCTGTCTAATAAAGTGGTACTTGATGTCAATGTGCTTAATTCTGCTGTGAAACTGTTGGTTTTTAGACAAATAGATTATGCTCTGATTGTCACAATATATTCTCACCTTTGTTTGTGTAATGCCAAAATCGTTTAGTAATCCTTTCAGCCACAAACCTTTTGACAGCCTTAGACTGAGCTATAAACTCAGCTTCTATTGTGGAAATGGCCATAACATACTGCAACCTTGCCTTCCAACTTATTAAATTGTTTCCCCATAGGAAAACATATCCAGATAGTGAGTGCCTCCTATCTAGATCCCCTATATAATTAGCATCCACATAACCATACATTTCATCATTTGAGGGGTCATTTTGTCTATATAAGATCCGTGCTTCCTTTGATGAACAAAGATACCTCAGTATCCATTTAACTGCTTTCCAATGTCGTTTACTAGGATTGGCCATGTATCTATTGACCAAACTTGTAGCATAAGACATATCTGGTTTGGTTGAAGTCATTAGATACATCAAAGATCCCACTCCTAGGAATAGGGAACAACCTTCATATGGTTAATGTGATCTTCATCTATGCTTTTAGGACTGTTTGTAGCTGAGAGTTTAAAATGAGGTGCAAGTGGAGTGCCAACGAGCTTAGCACCATCCATTTTGAACCTCTGAAGTATTTTTTCACAGTATTTAGCTTGACTCACATACAATCTGTCTTGCTTTCTATGTGTCAATTTCAATGCCAAGAATCCTTTTAGATTCCCCTAGATCATTCATGTCAAACTCTTTCTTTAGAAGAGCCTTGACTTGCCCCAACTCTTCTTTGGATCTTCCAGCCAGTAGCATATCATCTACATAAAGAAGTAGATACATTGGTTCTTTGAAGCTTTTAGAGTTGGTATACACACATCAATCATAGGAGCTTCTCTTGAATCCCATTTTAGAGATCACCTCATCAAATTTGTCATACCAACACCTTGGTGACTGCTTGAGCCCATAGACTGATATGTTTAGTAGAAACACCAAGTCTTCTTCTCCTTTCTTCACATACCTATGAGGTTGATTCATATAGATAGTTTCATTCAACAATCCATGTAAGAAATCTGTCTTCACATCCAATTGGTCTAACTCCAAGTCCTTTTGAACAACTAGGGAGAGGAGTAGCCTATTGGATATGTGTTTCATAACAGGAGAAAAAACTTCTGTGTAATCAATCCCTTCCTTTTGTGTGAACCCCTTTGCAACAAGTTGTGCCTTGAATCTAGACTTTTGGACCCCTAGAATTTCTTCTTTGAACTTGTATATCCACTTACATGAAATAGGTGTTACCCTTTAGGCAAAGGTACTAGTTTTCAGGTATTATTTAGGTTGAGAGACCTCATTTCATCATTCATTGGCTCAATCCATTGTCTAGCATCAGGGCTGTTAGTTGCTTCTCCAAAGCTGGTGGGTTCATTGTTGCTCAATGAAATAGCAACACTCAAAGCAACACTAGCAAAGTCAGATTCCAAGTACCTTACAAGGGGCACAATGGTTCTCCTTGTTGTGTTTCTTGCTAAGGAATAATTATGTAGATCTCCATGTGTCTCCACTTGTTCACTTGACACAAATTCATTTGTCTCAGCAGTGTCATCACCTTCAACTTCTAGATTCTGAGAAGAAGAAGAGGCTCCTTGATCATTTTGAGGCTCCATCTCAAACCTTGTGCTATTGGTCTTAGACATAGGTGTAGATTGTTGATCAGACATCATAAACATCTTATTTTCTGTGAACAAAACATCTCTACTGTTTACACATCTCTTCTCAATAGGATGCCAAGATCTTTATCATTTCACTCCAGATGTAAAACCTAGAAACATGCATTTGATAGCCCTTGGTTTCAACTTACCATGGCTTTGATGTACATACCCTACACTCTCAAATACCTTCAAGTGTTCCATCTTGGGAGGCTTTCTTGTCCACCTTTCTTCTGGTGTTTTCAACTCAATGGGCTGATGTGGACACATATTTAAAGTGTGGATTGTGTAGGAAACTGCCTCTGTCCAATATTTCTAAGGCAAAAAAGTATTGGACAGCTGACATCTCACTATTTCAAGCACTATTCTATTGAGTCTTTTAGCAACTTCATTTTATTGAGGTGTATACCTCACTATTTTGTACTTTACAATTCCATTCTCTCTGCAAAACAAGTTAAACTCTTCTCCAAAAAACTCTAAACCATTGTCAGTTCTCAAGTGTTTAATGTGCTTAGAAGTTTTCTTTTCAATCAAGGTTTTCCATTCTTTAAATCTCCTAAACATTTCATCTTTGGTTTTTAGAAAATGAACTCAGCTCTTTCTTGAATAATCATCAACATAAGAAAGGAAGTATCTTGCTCCACTTAGTGAAGGAGATTGTGTTGGACCCCATAGGTCAGAATGTATATATTCAAGTATCTCCTTGGAGGTATGCTTTCCTTCAGGGAAACCTTGCCTAGTTTCCTTGCCAAGGATGCAATGTTCACAAAACTTCAAGTTGTCTCCAACACCTTTAGGAAGAATCCCCTATTTTGAAAGAACTTGCAACACTTTCACACTAATATGAGATAACCTCTTGTGCCATAGCTCATCTTCTGTAGGTTCTTCATCTGTAGACATCTTCTGTAGGTTCTTCATTTATAGCCATCAAGGTTGAATGTACCATTTACACATCTTTAATGACATACAAGCCATTAACTTTAGTAGCCACCAACACCACTTTTGAGTCTTTAATTATCTCAAAGGTGCCTTCAACTCCTCTATATTCTCAACCAATGGAGTCAAACAACCCCAATGATAGGAGATTTCTCTTCAATGTAGGAACATGCCTCACATTCCTGATTAACTTCACTGAACCATCTTGTAACTTCAAAGAAACCGACCCAATTCCAACACCGTGCAGGTGTTATTATTTCCCATGTAGATCAACCCTCCATCCCACTTCTTGTAAGTTCAAAACCACTCTTTAAATAGTGTCATATGGACTGGACAACCAGAATCTATCACCCAATCTTGAGTATCCATAGAATTTTGCTCACCACACTCTTCAGTTGCTGCCAAGGAATCTGAATACACAAAAGAATTCTATCCACAGCTGCCTTTTTTTGTTTTCCTTCTTTGTTCTGTTGGTTGATGACATGCAGAAATGCATGTCATCTTAGGCCATTTACTTAGAATTATGAAGGTTGTTAAGCAGAATATACGGAAATTGTGCTAGGAATCCATGAGAAAAGTGAACTTGCGCCATTCAGCATGATGAATCTCGGCTAACCCATTATTATGTGATATTATGCATTCAATGTTCTATTTTTGTAGCTAACGCAGGAAGTGGACCCAAACGGGGAAACCGAACCACCGTATAGACGACCGCATGCAGAGAAACTCTTCATCGCAAATGCGAACGCGTCGATCAATGAATGGATGTTGCGGTAGTCAGTCGTATGCATCCATCGCATGGGAGTTACGTTCGTCAAGCGATTGCGGTCATCGTGTAGAGTTGCGGTATTAAGCGAAT
>NC_052353.1:16538535-16743723 GCF_009727055.1 Benincasa hispida | reverse complement strand
TTCTTTTCTTATATTGTATTGTATACATTTTGTGATTAAGGAATTAATACATTTTGTGTTCAATACATTTCTATGTTTCCTTCAATTCCATCTCCATCTTCTTTACTTAGCATCTTTAACTTCATTGCATTACTTAGTGAGATTGCTTGAGTATCGCATACTTAGTCATGTGGATTAGGGATATGAAGCATGTAGCAAACAACCGAAAGGTGTGCGTTGTGCGAGAATGTGAGAAAACCTTATTTGCTTAGTGAGAAGCTGCGGCAATGCCTGTCTATAGGCTAACGCATTACTTGCCTCTGCATAAAGTTGGAAACAACCAACTGCCTTGGAGGGTAAGTGGTTGGTCGCATTAAGCAATGTAAGTCATTGTTCACTAGGGATAGGAACAATCTTAGGTCGACAAAGTTCATGCGGTTACCTTGTCCTATGAGCGCTTCATTTATCATTTAGGCTTACTTAGAAGAGTAGTCTAAAACCCAAATCTAAGACTTGGAAGAGCGGATTGGAACATGGGAACTTAGAGATTAGCTCCGTTTGCTATCACACAGCGTATGCGCCCTACGGATAGGATATTGCATGCGTCTAGGAAGTAGGATAAGGTGGTATGCGGCTAGCATGCTCATGTGACGAGAGATCGTGAATGGGTTATGGAGGTCTAGGCAGGCATAGGCTTTTTAGCAATATCGCAGATACACCGTATACGTCTTAAAGTTAGGTCATGTGTGTGTAGCATGAATGCATGGCTTGCGTTGACTAAGGTTGCCCTCATGGTCACTCTTAAGGGTTACAATGAAATCATCTCTGCATTTTATCTATTTTTCCATTCATTTGTTTCATGTTAAGAGTTATCGTGTCTCTACCTCTCATGCATATTTTCATTGCGTTGTCCGTTAGATAGGAGTAGGAGTAGGGTTAACTTAGCAACCTCCCTTCCATTCTTTTATTCAAACCGCCGCATGCACATTACTGCATTCATTTTGCTACAAGTCCCTGTGTTCGACCTCGAACCACCTGAGAAACTTGCGTTCGCATTATACTTGGCGTGAGTGTAAGAAAACTTGTGACAGGACGCATGGTCATCGCATATATTTATTAATGCATATTCATTCCAAGGCATGACCATTGACGCATGACAATCAACGCATATCTTAAGAACATGCATCGCATATTGCGTCTAAGGGAGTTTAGTTGTTGAATAATTTGACATCTAATTTCCCGTCATCAAGTTTTTGGCGTCGTTGCCAGAGACTTAGCAGCTAATTGTTTGTTGAGTTTTATGTCTCTACACGTAACCTTTTTATCTTGGGAGTATTGTAGCTTGTGCGACCAGGCTGCAACAAATATTGACGTGTAAGTTATATGCCGAAAGCCAGTATTGACCCCAAGGTAGAGAGGCAATCAGTTGCGAAAGAGCTGAAGGTAGTTCTAAGCACATGGTGGCCAACATGAGCCCAACAATTGCCAGAAGTTCCAAATGTCAGGGCATGATTCTTGACCAAAGCAGTTGAGAGCAATCTTCTGCATGGAAGACTCTGTTTGATTTTATGTCCTAAAACTCGTAGTTTGTAAATTAATAAATATATTCTGTTTTGTTTTTCGATAAATTTGTTATTGAAATTGTAATCTTGAATCCAATAAACTAAGGTCCTGACGCTATTTAATGTAATTTGAACTTTTTGTAGTGTCATAAATGTGGATCAAGTTCAAATATATATCCAAAATGGTCTATAGTATATGAATAAGGTTGGGCGCCTTATTCTGGGGACACTATGGATGCAGCCCACTTTGTAGATAGTACAAACGATGTGATCCTGAATCGTTCATATAGAGATATGTGAGTAGGGGTATCCTATGTAAAGAGTTTGTATAAGACCAAATCACGAAATGATAAGGCTCCCTTCATTCTGTCTCTTATACACATCTAGATGTGTATAAGAGACAGGTAGATAGGTTGTTCCCTTTTGGTACTGAATCCAGGTCTTGAACAAGGGACCCCACCCTCTCCTTGGCTCGAGAGGGATTCCGTTTATAGGTTGGACCTTAAACCAATTGTTCATTAGAGGATCAGTGGAACTTAAGGAACAAGATGTAGTCTTGGGGGTAAAACGGTTTTTATGACCCAGCTGAGATTACGAATAACCTGTGAATGATTAACTTACTCATCATGGTTGTATCAAATGGACACAAATATATCTATAGTGAGGGGAGTGCAACTACGGGACTTTAGTGGAATGACCCGTTAGTTAACGAATGTTGATTAGCTCCGTCTAAAGAGTTTAGCTAGCTAATCTTGGATCGTTGGAGCCTATGATCTATAGGTCCATTAGGTTCACCTACTAGCTCATATTGAATAAAGTTAGAATAGTATAATAGAATAATTTGAATTGTTCGAATTATGTAGAGAGAGAGAAACCGACAAGTATATGTGATATAGTGGTCGGACTTTTTAGCTTAGAGATACAACTTTAATATTTAAATGTGATTTAAATATCAAGAATATGAAAATGTTCATGTTCGGAAGCTCGAAAATGATGGAAATGATCAAAGATGTAAAAAGTCAAAGAGTTGACTTTTGACTTTGAAAAATCAAACTTTGACCGACCTTATATTCAAATTTGATTTGAATTTAGAGAAAATGAATGCGGATTTATGCTCGGGAGGTAAAAATTAGTCAACACGGAAAAAATCATAAAACGTCAAAATGTTGACTTTTTGGTCAAAGTTTGACTTTGACCAAATGACTATTTTGGTTAGTGGAAAAATCCAAACTTTTGTTAGATAATTCCACTAACAAAATAGTGGGTAGGTGTTGGTTTATGGTGGAGACATTAAGCCCACTAAGATAGTGGAATATAGGTGTTGGTTTTTTATGCATTTGGTTCGTGCAATTGTTACATGGATTTTTCTATAAATTGGGCTTTCATTTTGAATGAAAAGAATTTTTGCAATTTTGGAAATTGGTTTTCATATTTGGGCTGGAAAAATCACAACTTTACAAAAAAAGAGAAAAACCCAAACCTACCCAAATTCCATCTTATTTTCATTTTTTTTCTCTCTCTCGGTTTTCTTCATCCACCGGGTCCCACAACTCAGTTCTGAGTCTAGAGGATAGTAGGTCAACTCTAGTGGTGGTCCGAAAGAGTTTGGGTCGAGATTCAACGACGAAAAGCGATTTTTGGGAGCTTCAAAGGTAGTATCCTACACTTTTAATTCACTGTTTTTTCCTTCAATTGCATGCTATTTTCCTTTAATTTAGAAGCAATTAGAGTGTAATTAGGTCCCAATTCCGCTGCGTATGTCTCGTATTCCATCAGACTCCTTGTGGTGACAACACTCCAATTTTTCCAGGGACGTCTTTTACTCTATCTTTAACTTGCTTTCTTAGTATAGGTTATTTTTATTTTCTTTTTTATTTTGGATATATAGTTGCTTCCTTAGGTGTGGTACGTTTATTCCTTGCAGGTGTGACAATAAGTCTCCTTGATGCGCAATTCAATAGAAGAATTCCTTTTATCCTTCAACACATGGCTTCAATCGCGTGAATTCCAATGCATGATCACATGCATTGTTTCGCCTAAGGTCTTTTCCTGTTATCTTGTATGCCTTATCCTTTTGAAATTCTTTCTTTCCCGATCGCATTGTTTTTCGATGTTTCTATGATGGTATGTATAATTCACCGCATCTTCTAACTAATCATCGCAAGGCACTCTTTACTTTTATTAGCTTCCTCAAATTTTGAAAGTCTTAAGTTTTATTTTGTTCAAACATTTATTACTACATTCTTGTAATTTTGTTTTTAACTTTGCGGTGAGAATGCTGCCAACCTCTAAGTTTTGGGGTAGCAACGGTCTCAGAGAATTGCGTTCATTGCATTGCAATCATTTCAATAAAAAAAAAAGTGAAGCGAGTTTTTTAGAATAATAACTCCACTGTAAACGCAATGGGGAAACCGATGTTGATAAGAGTTAAGCTGTGAAAGGCACATGTTCGAAGTTGGATGTCCGCATGACACACGTGGGGGCAAGCCAAAACGAAGCGAAGTCGCCAGGGTCAACACATAAGCGTAACTCCTCTGTCCGGCGCAAGCCCAATCAAGCAAGATAAGAGTTAAGTTGAATATGGAATGCAACCNCACATAAGCGTAACTCCTCTGTCCGGCGCAAGCCCAATCAAGCAAGATAAGAGTTAAGTTGAATATGGAATGCAACCGAAGTTGGATACTCGTATGACACATGTGGGGGTAAGCCAAAACGAAGAGCATAACTAGGTTCAACGCCGCATTTGAATAAGTCATCGCAAATTTTTTTTTGAAGTGTTTTGAATAAACGTATTCTCAAAAGCTAAACACAAAGTTGTGGTGAATAAGTAAAAAGTTTTTGAGCAAAGGCTTGCCAGATTTAAACTTAGAAAAGATATTTTTGAAGAAGCAGCCAAAGAAGAGGAGAGCCTTGTGGAGATGGTCAGAGGTATGACGAAATTACATTCTAAGAAGCTAGTCATCTCAAAGGAAAGCATGAAGGTGAGTTTGAATTTTTTGAGTATACGCATGCTTGAGGACAAGCATGATTTTATGTTTGGGGATATGATGACATGCAGAAATGCATGTCATCGTAGACCTTTTACTGAGAATTATAAACGTTGTTAAGCAGAATATGTGGCAATTGTGCTAGGAATCCATGAGAAAAGTGAGCTTGCGTCGTTTAGCATGATGAATCTCGGCTAACCCATTATTATGCGATATTATGCATTCAATGTTCTATTTTTGTAGCTAACGCAGGAAGTGGACGCAAACGTGGAAACCGAACCACCGCATAGATGACCGCATGTGGACAAACAATCCATCGCAAAGGCGAACGTGTCAATCAACGCATGGATGTTGCGGTAATCAGCCGTATGCGTCCATCGCATAGAAGTTGCGCTCGTCAAACGATTACTGTCATCATGTAGAGTTTTAGTATTAAGTGAATGTGGTCACTGAATGATTGCAAATACGTGATAACGTATACTAATGGGATCAATGCAAGGTTGGTGGAATGAACGCACATCGCATCTACCTTGAGAAAAGAAAAAGCTAATGTTGACATTTCACCTACCACGCTGTTAGTGGCAGAGGTTCAGAAAGGACTAAACGCGCCGAATGTTAGAATCAGAGTAGTCCATTAATGCTGTCGGCGATCTAGGCTCTATTTAAAGAAGCCGATGAGCAGAAATTCAACTCGTCCAGGGATTATCCCTACAACCCAGTGTTTTCCCTGCGATCCAGACAAAATTCGTGAAAAGACATTTGAGAGTTCTTCACCTCCTTCCTCCATTCAGAGTGACGACCGAAACCTTCGACCGGAGCTAGATCTCGGGAGAGTCAGCTCCACCGCCCATCCATGGCACCACTGGCAGCCTTGGCGCACATCCGCTGGAAGCAAGTCTTTGCTTCCATTCGGTCATTTCATTTTCCTTTCTTTTCTTAGATTGTATTGTATACATTTTGTGATTAAGGAATTAATAAATTTTGTGTTCAATACATTTCTATGTTTCCTTAGATTCCATCTCCATCTTTTTTACTTAGCATCTTTAACTTCATTGCATCACTTAGTGAGATTGCTTGAGTATCATATACTTAGTCATGCGGTTTAGGGATATGAAGCATGTAGCAAACCACCGAAAGGTGTGCTTGTACAAGTATGTGAGAAAACCTTATTTGCTTAGTGAGAAGCTGCGACAATGCCTCTCTATAGGCTAACGCATTACTTGTCTATGCGTAAAGTCAACAACAACCAACTGCCTGGGAAGGTAAGTGGTTGGTCGCATTAAGCAATGTAAGTCATTGTTCACTAGGGATAGGAACAATCTTAGGGCAGCAAAGTTCATGCGGTTACCTTGTCCTATGAGCGCTTCATTCATCATTTAGGCTTACTTGAGAGAGTAGTCTAAAACCTAAATCTAAGATTCGAAAGAGTTTATTGGAATGCATAGACAAGAATGGGGAACTTCGGGATTAGCTCCGTTTGCTATCACACAGCGTATGTGCCCTATGGATAGGATTTTGCATGAGTCCAGGAAGTAGGATAAGGTGGTATGCGGCTAGCACGCTCATGCGGCGAGAGCTCGTGAATGGGTTATGAAGGTCTAGGCAGGTATAGGCTTCTCGATAATATCGTAGATACACCGCATACGTCCTAGAGTTAGGTCACGTGTGTGTAGCATGATTGCATGGCTTGCATTGACGAAGATTGCCCTTGCGGTAACTCTTAAGGGCTGTAATGAAATCATCTCCGCATTTTATCTATTGTTCCATTCATTTGTTTCATGTCAAGAGTTGTCATGTCTCTACCTCTCATGTATATTCTCATTGCGCTGTCTGTTAGATAGGAGTAGGAGTAGGGTTAACTTAGCAACTTCTCTTCCATTCTTTTATTCAAACCGCCACATGCACATTACCGCATTCATTTTTCTACAAGTCCCTGTGTTCGTCCTCGAACCACCCGAGAAACTTGTGTTCACGTTATACTTGGCGTGAGCGCAAAAAAACTTGTGACAGGACGCATGGTCATCGCATATATTTATTAACGCATATTCATTCCAAGACATGACCATCGACGCATGACAATCAACGCATATCTTAAGAACATGCATCGCATATTGCGTCCAAGGGATTTTAGTTGTTGAATAATTTGACATCTAATCTCCCGTCATCATAGGTTCAGCTTCCTCTTCAAGGCATAACAGTCTTTCTTCATGTGTCTAAGTTTGTGGTAAAAATGACACTTGATTCTAGACTTGTCACCACCATTCTGCTTGCCCTTCCAATTATTCTTTGTTTTCCCTTTGAAAAGAAACCTTCTCCCCCTTGCTGCTCTTTCTTGCTCATCTGTAACTCTAGTTCTCTGACTCTTATTGCTGAAATTATTGCTTCTGTAGTGATTCTTTCTCAACCATACTTCATGGCTATTTTGACATCTCTAAACGATTCTGGTAGAGAGTTAAGTAAGATAAAAGCCTCATTTTCTTCCCCAATGTTGTCTCCTATTGATCTGAATTTTGATGACAGTCTCTTGAATTCGTTCAAATTGTCAGTGAGGGATTTTGCACCATCCATCTTATATGTGAAGAATCTTTCCCTAAGAAAGTTTTATTAGGCAAGTTTTTGTTGAGATAAATCTCGTTCAATTTGTTTCGGAGATCATAAGCAGTTGCTTGGTCAACTATCTTCCTTAAAACAATATCTGTAACATTCAAGACAATAGTTCCATAGGCATTTATCTGTATTGTCTCTTTTTCTGCATCTATGAGTGTTTCAAGGAATTTCGCTGGATCTGTGATTACTAGAAATGTCTTTTGTTGTCCCAATACTAACTTGATCTTAGCTTTCCATAATTCAAAGTCTGTCTTTCCATCAAACTTCTCAAGTACATACCTAGTTGTAGCCATTCTTGAACTTCAAGATCGACTTGTCTGAATCTTTGTATGCAAGAATTCAAATCTTAGATCTGTCTTGAGTTGTTCTCTAAGCTTTGATACCACTTGTGCCCCAGATAACTATGATTCTCTTGATTGCAGGCTCAAACTAATCAGCATTAACGGTCAACTTCTCTTCATGACTCAGGAAAGATTGTATCCTTTAAGCGTCAAAACTCTTCAATCGTTTACTTGTATGCAGCTCAATCATGTAGACAAAGCTCTGATGAACTAGACAATAGTTCAATTATGTAAACGATATCAAGAAGCACTAGACGATCGTGTAGGCAATAATTGAATGGAACTAGACGATCGTATAGACGATAGCTGAAGAACTAGACGATCGTATAGATAATGCAAAGCAGAACTAGACGATCGTGTAAACGATGCAAAAGTAACTAAACAATCGTATACACGATACTTAAGTAAAAGCTAGACGATCGTAGAGAAAGAAAGAAAGAACACAAATATTTAAGTTGTTCAGCCAAAGGCCTACGTCCACTGTGCAAATCGGGAGGGTCTCTTATATTACTTCTTCTTCAAACTTCTTTACAGAATGAATGCCTTGCTCTCTTTCTCTCGTTCTCGTTATTCTCTCTTTCATTTTCTTTTTATACAGGCGCTCATTTTCAACGAAGAAGCTCTGGTGGTTACAACAAACAAAACAGAAAGAGATGACAATGCACAACAGACTACAACTTTTTTTTGTCTAGATTCTTTTTGTAAGAAAACTTAACTAAACAGAAAAACTGACTTCCCCGGAATGATGCCAATTTGATGATAGAGATTTATCGTCGCCTGCAAATCTCTAATAAAATAAAATTTATAATATAAAACTAATAGCTACCACTACAAGGGCATAGCAATAGTGGCACATCTGAGTCAATCTACAGGAAAGTGCGAGTTATAGTTTCGTAAAGTCGATTTCCTAGTTATAGTGGTAAGGTGGAGGGATTTTTGCATAGATAAAGTGGGAACATGAATTAAAATAAAAGCAACAGGTAAGTGTAACCTAAGATTTGTAATTCTAGTTCTGAAAGCAAGAAAGATTCCCAAGTAATTTCGATCATTGAATTTTCTCAATCAAACATGTATTCATTTATGTGTGCACAAAATATTCATTTATGTGCGCACAAAAACTTACTCCATCTAACAAAACTCATTGATGCTACAGACAGCCGAATCATGGGTTAACTAAGCAAGCGCCCTAATAATCAATCAATCCCTAAACTCTAATTAAACTACAAGCCTTAGTCCTATTGGGTTCGAAAGCATTCATCTAAGACTAAGAATATTTGCATTATGATTAAGAGTTCCATTATGTGGTTAATTAATTAGGTAGTCTAACTAATTAAACAAGTTATACTTGAAACTAATTAAAACATGCAATGTATTGTTCCTAGGCATACATGATTCAACTATTGCTACTTTCGTGATTTTAAGCTAGACAAACAATTAAGGATCATGCAAGCCACAAATCTTAGCAAAGATATATATTCATGAAAGGAGAGTTAACCCAAGCATAAGCATATATCTAATTAAGAACAAGATTCAAGAAAACATAAAATCAAAATGTATTGTTCATTCACAAGTCAGCTCATAAAATTACAAGGGTTCTTGCTCCATAAACTAGAAAAAAATCTACTTGTCTTCTCAACCCATAGACAAGATGTAGAGAGGGAACACCAAATAAGAAGAAAACCAGCTGAGGCTACATCTCCTATATTCTCCATACATTTAAAACCCTAAAAACGAAGCATATATAGAAAAATGTTTCATCATCTTCTAGAAATTATGTCGAGTGTGGTGTCGTTGCACGAGCTGCCTAGGGACATTTTCATCTTTTCACTTCCTTTGAAGCTCTAGGTGCTTGGTATCACTCTTAATAGCTCCAAATCAACCCATGCACGGCACATCACACTCCGAAATGCATGAATTGCTCAAAACTTACAATAATAGATAATTAAACACATTAAAAATAACAAATAGGTAAAATTTAGAGGCATAAAATTAACTCTTTTCGAGAGCTAACACGTATACTAATATTAATAACTCAATGAAACTTTTATCACTTCATTCGTAAATGGCTTTTAAGTTATATAATTTTATTAATGAAAAATTTTAGTAAAAGTTTGGCAACCTCAGAACACCGATTTTTATGCATCACACAGTAATTGGTTAAACTTTTCAAATTTATTTATAAAATAGTCTTTTGTAGCTTCAAACAACTCAATTGCGTTCGTTGTGTAATTGTAATCATTTTTTTCAAAAGTATTAACACTTTCACCATTATTTATCTCTAATAGGCACTGGCTCTCCATTCAAAATTTGTCTTATACCTCTTATCAATGTCATAGATAAACACATGGTCTTTAACTACGTCAACATCTTGTTTAAGTGTATTTCCAGATTTGGAATGACATAATCCAGATTCAATGAAGTTTTCAACTCCTAAGTTATATTCATCTGGTGACCTATCTTTGTTTATTCATGACTTTTCCATATTAACAAAATTTATAGAAGATATACTATCTACAAAAAGAAAACATAATTGAAAAAATGGATATATGTCACATGTACGAACAACATTCACTTCAAAACCAGCATTCTAACTTTTGAAATCATCTTGCAAATAAGCTATGAAAGAGATATTGCAATTATATGAAAGAGACGAATGCAACTAATTTCAACCAATATCTTAAATAACTATTTTCGCAACCAAAATAAATATATTGTAACATCATAAATAAATTTGGTCATAAGATGATGCATTTTTTTTGCATCTTTTCAAAAAGAATTTTCATTGTTTAGTTAGAACTTTGACTAATTACTCACCTTCATTTGATTAACTAAAAATTTTCTATCAAATCCTATGCATTATAAGAAAATTGTTTCCACTTTTTGTTTTCAAATCACTTAAAGCAACATTAAGAAATCTACGATCTATTTTGTTATATCCATTTCATTCGTTAATAATTTTATGCATCACTTGGTTCATGGAACATTATATTGACACACATTTAGATAGCTTTGTCTTTTGGTATTCCACAAATACCAAGTTTTTCCCCCTCGATCAATTTTTGTGATCCTAGTTTACAAAAACTAATAAACATTTATGTTTTCTTAGTATTGCAAACAAAGATTTGTAACAAATAAGAGTTTTCAAAAAAGAAAAGAAATTTATCCATGAATTTGTCAACACAAGCTCTTTTATGATTTAAATCCTATTTTGGTCACTAAAGTTTGAATCTTGTTCTATTTTATCTCTAAATTCTATTTTAATCCCCTAAACTTTTAAAAAGTGTTTATCTTAGTCCCTACCATTAAGATGCTATTATCTCTTTAAGGATAAAGTTGCATCTAATATGGGTTGAGTAAGATGAAGGTGAAGTAAAATGTCAACAACCAACGCACCAAAATAGTGAAGACCAAAATCTTGAACACAAAATGACTTTTGATCTCCTCACGAAAATTCCTTTATCACCTAATTCAAAATTAAAACCCAAGATTTTTTTTAGCATTCGCTAGCTTATTTCGCCGCCTCAGTCATCCAAAAACATAAGTTATCTCACCATTATGTTTAAGAGTTAACAAAATTTGAAAAGCAATGACCAAAAAGTAAACATTTTTTTTAAAGTTCAAGGACCAAAAAGTAAGTATTTTTTAAAAGTTAAGGAACAAAATAGAATAAGATTCAAAGTTCAGAAACAAAAATAGAATTTGAACCTTCTTTTATTTATTCTCACAATCCTTATTAATTAAGATGTTAACCAAAGTCGTCAACAAACAAAGTGAGTCATTGTACAAGTGAACCAAAAAAAAAAAGAACATACAAATTATACTTAAACTGAATTCAACCCAACCCAAATGATTTTAGGTTCATGTGAGTTTCCCCATCCAGAAGAAAAAAAAAAAATCTTAACCAATGTATCTGCTGCAATAATAATAATTGCTCTCATCCCTCACATATTTATAAAACCATTCCCAAAATGCAGAAGTTGTTCAACACACACATCCCCAACAGAAGCATAACTGGCAAAGCCATTGGAAATCAGATCCTCAAGCTTCAAATGAGAATCCATGATCCCATTATTCTGGAGCTCCGAACCCAAACTCGACCCAAACTCGAAATCGACTCCATTTAAATTATTGTTCCCAACAACACTTTGATGAATGCTCAAGTTCGGACCAAACTTTGATCCACAGATGCCCCAGCCACCAGCAGAATGGTTGTTGGGAGCGAGCCACTCGGCGAAGAAGAGCTTGGGGAGGGAGTTGTTGTTGGGTTTAGGAGAGCCCATGGATGGATTTGTTGTTGAGGAATCTGCAGAATCTGAAGTAGTTGAATTAGTTGTGGAATAAGTTGAAGATGGCTGTTTTTGTTGTTGTTTATAGTGTTTCTTCTTCAAGTACGAATGCCACAGGTTTTTTACTTCGTTGTCAGTTCTTCCTGGTAAATGTTGTGCGATTTGAGACCATCTGATGTCAAAACAACAAACTCTTCACTGAAAAACTTAAATTCTTCTACCTAGTGAATTTGGATAGAAATCAAAATTTAGTCCTTAAACTTTTGTGGGTAACCATTTAATTTTTGTAATTTAAATTTATAATAATTTAGTCTTGAACTTTAATAAGAAACCGTTTAGTTATTGTAGTTTAAAATTTATAATGATCTAGTCTCTATTATAAATTTTTTTTCATAAAATTTAATAAAAAAAAATTATGCAAGTAAATTAGTAAAACGATCCGAGATCAAAATTTCTTTTAAACTATAAATACCAAGTTATTATGTAATAAAAATTGACGACGATATTTTGTATAATAGGGACTAAATTATTATAAATTTCAAAATATATAGACGAAAACGTTACTCTACTTTTTTATTTGTGGAAGGAATTACATAAATCATTCAAAAGTGTTTCAAGCTATAACAACTTCCAAGAATTCATACTTTCTTGAAGTTTATTACTCAAAAGATAAAATAATAATAACATTGGGTATACACACAAATCCTATTATCATATATTTCCTACTTCCATGAACATTTCAAAATAATAAAATAATAAATAAATAAATAAATAAATTCTCCATGATAAAGACTTTAATATAAAATTCAATTAAAGTGGAACTTTTTAATATTCAACAACCCCAAGTTGAAAAAGAAAACAAAAAATATTTAGAAAATTAGGAATGCCCATATGCTATTTTGAAGTGCATTTGGTTAATAATATGATAATTTGTGAAGCAAGATTAAAAATTGTAGGTTTAGTAAAGGACTGACTTGTTCCCAAGCATGTGATGAAGAGCAAGAATTGTATCTTGTTCTTCTTGGGAAAACATTCCTCTTTTAAGTCCAGGCCTCAAGTAATTAATCCACCTCAATCTGCAGCTCTTTCCATTCCTTTCCAGCCCTATAAATATATATATATATATATCCTTCATTATAATCTTGTTTCCCCATTTCAAAAATTAATAATAACACCAATAATTAAAATAATAATAATAATAAACTCTTAATTTCCATTGGTGTTAGATTTTCGGTCTAATGAAATTTTGAGTCTAATTTCAATTAAAGTCTCTAGGTTTCAATTGTTACAATTTTACTGAAAAAAGGTTTGTATTTAGATTTCAAAATTTACACTTTTATCACCGATTTTTCAATAAATATTCAATTTTGGTCTTTTAGAGTTTATGTCAGTTAATTAATTTAAAAAATTAAAAATTACAATCCAAAGTTTCACCATTAAAAATGTCACTTTCAAAAATGGCCAAAGGACTAAGAGGTCATGGATTCGATCCATGGAGACCACCTATCTAGGATTTAATATCGTATGGATTTTCTTGACATCTAAATGTTGTAGGGTTAGACGGGTTATCACGTGAGACTAATCGATGTGTGCATAAATTGGCCCGAACACTTATAGATATAAAAAAAAAATTAAAATTTCACTTCATTATTGTGTTGACTCAATTAATAGATATTTACAATGAAGACTAAAAGTGAGTATTTAGTAAAAAAAATCGATTTTAAAAGTGGAAATTTTAAAATCTATGAACTAAATTGAAACAAAATTCAAATATAAAATCATTAAATGGAAACTAAATCCAAGACGTAACAACAAAACATATAAAAAAAATGTGCAGAGACTCACCGGCCTTGGGAGGAAGAGAACTCCAACAGCCATGGCCATGCTTGAGGATGTAATTTCTCAGCCTCTCGTCTTCCTCAGGTGACCATAATCCCTTTGTGTGCTTAGACTTTGTTCTATGCGACGCCGTTTCGCACCCCATATTTTTTTTTTCTTTTTAAATTTATTCCACACAGAGAAGAGAGAAAATAGTGGAGCTTTCAACAATGTAGGGTTTAGTATTTATAGCTAATTATAAGAAAATAATGGTTGGTCCACTATCAAATATTAGCAAAATTCTCATCCAAACACAAGGACTATTAAAATAAAGGGAGAGAAAAGAGAATCAATTCCAATAATTAGGGATGTGAAGGTTGAAAATTAAAATACAATATTAATTATATCATTTGTCCAGTCGATCAGTTTTAATTGAGTCGGATTGAAACACTTATTTTTATCCAATCTAATTTTCGAGTTGAATTTATATTAAATAATGAACTCAACTCAACCTGACTTAAACATAAAATATTTAAGTTGAGTGTGTTTGGATTATTTGACTCGTTTATTTAAATTTTCGCTTTAAGAAAAATAAATTGTTAATAAACAAATTTCCATATAATTATTTTTAGTTATTGAATTAAGATTTACAAATATGAGCTTAAATTTTCTTTTTTTTAAAGAAAAAAGTATTTGGAGAATAAATGAATGAAAAATAATTATATTATGAAATCAAATGAAAATAAATACATGTACGTATAATTGCATTATAAGAAAATATATTTTTTAATAATAAATTCAGGTTGATTTCTGATTAACCCAAATTAATTCTAAGCCAACTAAGGGACTAAACCAACTATAAAGTTTCTCTGACTTAAACCAAACCAAATCTAACCCAACTAAAACAAAGTTGATAGCATAATTCAATCTGTACAAGTTGGGTTTGATTGATCTTGTATATCAGGTATATGAGTTCCATCATCACTTTAATATTCCTATCAACATGAATATAGTTTAACTGATATAAAAAAAAAACATATATTCTCATGAATTAAAAGTTCAGGACTTTAAAATATCTTCAATCTCACGTATTATTAAAAAAACGAAATTTAATATTGTTAAATTAGGGTGAGAGACGACGATAATTAAATATAAGCATATAAATAATTAATATAGTAAGGTTGGAAGTTTTAGAGTGTTTTGAAAAATTATAAAATTGTGTGGAATTTCCAAATGTCAAAGTAAATGAATGATTTTGAGCCGTCCACATTTCCCCCTTCACGTTTTAATAATACATAGGAGAAATTATAAAGTAATAAACTATAGAAAGGACGAAGGATCCCAATTTTCAATGCCTTGCAGGCTTTGAAGGCACTCCCTTTTGTCCCCTACTTCAATTGCATCAAAACTATTTGTTTCATTTATTCAATTTGGATTTTGAAGCTTAACAAATTTGGGTTTGGTTTGATAACATTTCGCTTTCAATTTAATTTTTGAACCATATTTTTTATTTTTGAATTTTTAGTCATTAACCTATTTTTAGGTCCCGTTTGGTAACCATTTCGTTTTTTTTTTTAAAAAAATAAACATATTTTCTTTCTATATCTTATAATTATTTGCATTTTTCTTAAGTACAATAGTTGAATTCCAAGTCAAATTCCAAAAATAGAACAAATTTTTAAAAACTACTTTTTTTAGATTTCAAAATTTGGCTTGGTTTTTTAAATCATAGCTAAAGAGTAGATAACAAAGGAAGAATTTGGAGTAGAAGTAGTGTCTATAAGTTTAATTTTCAAAAACAAAAACAAAAAACCAAATGGTTATCAAATGGGGCCTTAGTTTTCAAATATTGACTGATTATGGAAAACATAAATGACATAACATAAAAATTTAAATGTGAATGTAGACTTCATAAGTCTAAATTTTCAAAAGCTAAAAACGAAAATAAATGATTATCAAACCAGACTGACAGACTGAAAGTTGTCGAGACTTTCCATCGATCAAATAAAATTATTTCACGAGCTAACTACTTATACTATTAGGTAACACATGCAACAACTTTGGGTCGAAGCACATGGAAGCACAGAGATGAGCTCCTTAAAACCCATTTTTAGTTAAGCGGTAAAAGGAAGTGGGGGGTGGGATCGGCATGGTTTGATATTTAAACTGTTGGGGTTGATGTCATAAATCTCGTAGGGTCCTGTAGTTTGTAAGCACTTGTATGAACAAACATTTTGTGATTTATAATATATGATATTTTATTCACTCCAGTCTATGAAATATTTGATATTTTAGTTGCATTAACCACAAACCAATAAACTAAGATTCATGGTTATCATTGTAACTTAAACATGTATGTGGAGACATACAAGTGGATAGTGTTTTAAGTGATGACCTAAATGGTAGTATATGGATAAAGAGAGATACTTTATCTTTGTGACACTACGAGTATGATCCGCTTTGTAGGTGTTACAAATGTTGTAAAGTGCTACAAATGATCTGATCCTGATCATTTATGTATTAGACATGCGAGCGGGGATATTCTATACAAAGAAGTTTGTATCAGACCAAACCACGAAACGTTTAGTCTCATTATATAACGTCATTCATAATTGAGACTTTCATTTCACTAGGATGACCATAGGTAACATGACCTTAATCTTGAATGAATTGTGAACTCCTGCCTATGAGGATGGTCATTTGATTTGCATGAGTGAGAGTGGCTTGATCGCCGACTTAACAAGCCTACTATTTTAGGGATTCGTCTGATTGGGGAGCTGGGAACTCAGCTACACAAGACGAAATTCACTCCTTCCCCGAAGTAGGGGTAAGTAGATAAACTGCTCCCTTAAAGGCTAATTCTAGGACTTGAACAATGTGACATCACACCCTCTCTTGGTCTGAGAGGGGTTTAATCAAAGTGGGACTATGATCTATTGTTCATTAGAAGGATCAGTGGTACATAAGAAGTTAGATGTAACTACAGGGGTAAAACGGTAATTTGGCCCAACTGTACTTACAAGCGATTTCTGAAGGGTCATTATACTGTTGAATGGTTATATCCAATGGACACATAAATATATTTGTAGTGCGAAGAGTGCAGTTGTCGGTCTTTAGTGGAGTTTCTGGCAGTTAACCAATGATGGATAATGTGATTAAAGAGTTTAGTCAGTACCATTGAATCTTCAAGCTACAGGTCCATATGGTCCCCTTGGTAGCTCAATGGATTCAAGTTGAGAATCAGTTTTTGGGTTAGTTTGAAATGTTCAAATTAAGTAGAGGGAATTTGATTATATATGATATAATTAAATTAATTCTATTATATATGATATAATTGATATGATGTATTTGATACATTATTATTTGATTGGAGGAACTAATGTTTGAATACGATTCAAATATAATTTCTATGAATAAGATTCATAGTGATTAAATTTAATATAAATATGTTTATATTAAATGCCATAAAAAGAGAAAAGAACAATGATTTATGTATTGTATATGATGTAATATTAAAACTATAGATTATAAATATAATATGATAAGTTAGTTATTGTATTTAAATATAATTTATTAATTATATGATAATTAAATTTCTTTTTCTCCAATAACCACCCTTAGTGGATGCTTACGCGGTTTTATGGCATTAGTGGAATAAAGATGAAAAATTATTTTTCGAATCATTCCACGAAACGAGTTGTTAGATTAACTATCGAGTGATTACACGATAGGATCTAGTTGACTGTACGATAGTGCTCTTAACTAAACGATCAAGCATTGAGTCTATTGATAGACTTTCATCTTCTACACGATAGTGCTCCCCATTACTCGATCCTCTTCTCCTTCACTCCAATCCTTCCCTCGATCCAAAATAACCAAAGCTCACAACTCTTGGACTCTCACACCGAGAATACGAAGGTAATATAGTGGTAGTATCCGGATCTGTTCGAGGATCGAGTTTCTACTTGCTGGTGTTTGAGGGAGATTGAGTTCAAGTTCTTGCTCGTTGCGTTCGAGTTTGATCAAGGGATATTCTTGAAAAGTGTCCTTCAAAGGTATTATCTCTCATCCTTTGTATTTTTTTCAAGAAGCATGTTGTAATTTATGATTTAATGCATAATTTATTTAATATGATGGTGAATGTATGTGTTCTTTTATAATGAAGTTTGGACGATCCGCTTCCACTCATAGGTCCTCTATATTTAGAGTTCTTTCATGAACATGCTTGAAAATGAAATGTAAGAAAGTAATGAACAGAAAAGCAATCAATAAAGACATCATAGCTTAGAGAATCGAAATGGCTCAATGTAACCTTGTTTATCAAATTATCCATAATTTTAGCTTCTTGATTATGCCTACCCCAATTGATTGAAATCTAACCAATGATCCTAATTACCTAATTAGCTAAATATGCATTGATGAATCCATACTAAACATACTTAACTAACCGCATTACGCTCTCAACATTATGTTAAAAGGAATATTTAATTTGCAATCACTCAATTAAACATTTAATATAGTATTCCCTAGGTCAATAGGTCAATGCTTTTAGTTATAAACAATCAATTACAAGCCTATCTAGCCTTTTGCTTCTTGGAAATTAACCTATAATTTCATCTCACATATTACAAATTAATCTCAAGCAATCAATTGTAGATCCCCAAGTAGTTTGACAAACAATCAAAAAAAAAAAATACAATCATAAAGCAATTTCAAATTGAAAGAAACTCATAGCGAAGATATAAGAATTACATTCAAACAAATCTCCCAAAATTAAAGAAACTCAGCACTGTGGTGTTGCACCAAAATGGCACCTTCTCGAATTTGTGCCATGTGGGGTACTGAGCATGGCACCGGTGTGCCAAACTCCTAGGACATTTTGGTCTTTTTTCTCTTTTGAAGTCTAGTTGCTCTTTTTAATTCCTAATTGCTCCAAATTAATCTTGCATGAATTACACGCGATCCTAAAAATATGATCATATAAATACATTAATCTTCATAAACTAGCTAGATTAGAAACACTAATATAGCACATTTTATATGCTATCACATGCCTTAGTTGCTAAATTTTTGTGTCTATATCAAATTAGTCCGTATATATCTAACAATGTTAATAGATCAATGAGTTTATAGACTTATTTTTATTTAGTCTCTAAAGTGTTCCTAAATCATTAAGTTTTAATTTTGTATATGTAATTAAGAGGTTCCTGAATTTAATTTCAGTTTATTTCATTTTTATCTCACTTTTTAAAAATAATCGTTTAGTTTATGTCATATTTCCAAGTCTTATTTTAATTTTGAAACATTGTTCGTTTTAAAAATTAATCTTATTTAGTTTATGTTATATCTTTCCCAAGTCTTATGTTACGTCGCTCTACCTCAATTTATTTTTGTTCTCTACTTTGTTGTTTTATTTAATTTCCCGCTTTGAAAAAGTAATCAGTTTAGCTTATGTTATATTACAGCATCAACAATTATAAAAATGACATATGATATTAATTATATGTGTAGTATATGTTTATATGTACTCAAGTTTTATATATTACTATAATTACTACTTTAAATATAACAAATGGAATATAGAAATTTAAACATTATTATTTTAAGAGAAAAGGTACATATTAATTATCAATGGCCTATGTGCTCACATTGACACTAAATGTTTTAAATTAGTTAAAGTTGGTATTGGGATGGAATGGAAAAGAAAAATTATATTTGTGGACTTGTTTTTGCAATATGATTGAAAGATTTTATTATAGGCAAAATTTCAACATGTTTATATAATATTTTCCTTTTTGTGCTGATTCTGCTTTGAGATTGATTCCAATATGTTGACATGTGTAGTATATATTTGTTGGTGTGTCTTCCTATCCTCTGCAACATGTCTTGCAATATGTTCGACATTTTCAAGGATATTGTAAAGTAAAAGGTATTAGATTCTGAAGAATATTATTTCCTTATCTTCCAGTGAGATTCTACAAATTTCGTAGCCTGCTGTTTTTTTTACCTTGCATAGGTGATCTATTCTTTCCTTAAAAATCTTCTCAAAGCTATCCATATACCTAATATATATATATATATAGCTTTTTAGTCAATTTTATGTTTGGCCGTCTTGAAGATTGTGAGTCACTGTCTTGTGTTTGTGCTGAAAACACAAATGTGTCAATCTAGGAGATTGTGAAACTTTTGTTATTGTGTATCTTGAGTGATTCTTTAGATCTTATTGATTTGTTTTATTGTATTTGATAAGGGATTCTCATACTTAGGGGGCTAAGTTTTCCAAGTGAAGCAGTATTCATCTGAAGGTGGAAAGATAAAAGTTTTCGTTGAGAGGAAGTTCCACATTTAGAGGGAGCCTAAATGATCATTCACGTAATTAAGCTACTTATGTGTCACTGTAATTACCGTCTATTTATAAATAAGTATAATATTCTAATTGATTGACTTTATATTAGTAAAATATTATCTTTCATAGGCACATTGCTTCAAAACGTAGGTGGAATTGCACCGAACTTAGTTATCAAATTTTATGTTTTGTTTGTGCTTTATTTTTTTATGTTTATCTTTGATGTTCTTGGAATTACTATAATAGTATGTGTTAGATGATGTTTATTTCTTATCTATATATAAATACTAAGGATGAATATAGTTATTCTTAAAATTTTAATGTATCTAAATTAAGAATTTTTAAGGTTATTTATACAAATAGATAAAGCTGATTGTTTAAGTACGAACTTAAATCTTTTGAAATTTTAAACAAATTAGAAAAAAAAATAAGTATATGACCAATTATTATAATTATTTTTGAAAAACTTTGAGCCAGTGGGTTCATTTTCTAAAATATTTGTCGGTATATGTTAAAATTGATTTCTTTAAAAAAAACACCTTTTAAAAAAAAATCTTATAGTTTTTGGAAGAATAAAAAATCTTGTTGGTTGACTTTGGAAATGATAAGTTGCATTTTCTAATATGATGATCAATTAAATTACATAGGAACTAATTTACAATATTTATTGGTTAATAATAGTTCTAGTAATAACAAAATATTCTTATATTTTGTTTTAATTATTAAACTCCAATTGCATCATCCTTTATTTGTACTCTTCTACTCCTAAGGTATGTTTGTTTCAAAAGCTTGGGCATAAAACTCCCTGATTGGTTAGAGGATTTTCTTTTTTTTTTAGGAAAGCATGAGAGGATTTGATTTAGGAAATTTTTAAAAATAGAAAAATAAGTAAAATTATTTTACACAAAATAGTAAAATTTAATCATTTTAGACTTCTATTTGTTTCTATTATCAATATTGTTTTGCTATTTTTATAAATAGTTTGACATTTTTTCTATCTATAAAAATTTTTCTCGCTAATAACCGAAAAAGTTGGTAAATTCTAAAAAATTGTAGAAAACCTTTCTTCTTGAACTAAAATTTAAATTTAATGGTTTCTAAAGAAACCTCAGCTGGTTTCATAAGTCATGCAAATTTTATAAAGATTCTAAAAAAATCTATGTAGTTAGTTTCAATATATATATTTTTTGAGTTTATTTTTACCATAACCTTGAATTAATCATTTTCCTCTCCATGAGTCGGGTAGTGTTTCATTTTAATGTAATTTTTTAAATTTCATTTTACATAGGACAAAAGGTAGATGAAGAAGATAAGGAAGACAATATAATAATAAGAGTAAAATAATGGAAAATTGTATTGTATGACAAATACATTTTAAAAAACCAAAGTCATGACTTCAATTTTTTTTAATCAGGTATGACAATCAGATAACAATCACATATAAATTAGATAGCAATCACATAACAAATACATAAAAATTATGAGTATCACTCTATTGGGTGTACTTTTTCAATTCTTATGAATTATCCATCTTTGTTAGTTCATATATATATTTTTTTCTCTACTCGTTATTTTGCCTTTTTACCGGTAATCAAATAGAGAGGTTGCTTTTGTTATGTTATTTTGCTCGTTGAGTATTGTAATTTTTATTCTTTTTTTTTTCATTTCTATTTGAGTTTGTTTGCTCCTCTAATTTGAAGACTCCTTTGAATATGGCTAAAGATTTTTTTTTTTTAAAAAAAAAAGTCATAACTTTAAATTATGGAACACTACTAAACTTTGACCTTTAACTAGCTCTACTATCTCTAATACTATAGGAAAAAACGAACAGCATAACGACATAAACGTAAATATTTTCGATATTAAAACACTTGTCATACAATTTGAAATTCAATATCCCTCTAGGTACTAATATGAAAACAATTTCTTAATCAAATACTATAGCACTTGTTAAAGCTAACGATCTTAGATTAATGTCAAACTCAAACGGAATAAACAACTAAATTTATTACAAAATCTCAACTTTAGCTAATTGAAACCCGACTTAAATTTAAAATAAAGTTTCAAATTTCGATGGTTCAAAAGAAAAATAAACTCTTAACAAAAAGGAACAAAACAATAGAATATGTCTACTTGACAATCTTTCTCAGACTCTCTCTTCAGCATCACCATGGTCGCAATACTCGTCCACACCTACAAAATTTGGTGGGGTTAATACACACTTGTACTTGTAAGTAGCCCACATTTGAAGGGCCATCGAATAGCATACAAGCAACCATTGCACATACACAACAATTATACAAGTATATATGCTCATTCTAAATATCAGTTACAACACACTAAAGACATGAACTAACTTATCGTATAGTACATACTTAGTTTCTAATCAAGCTCCTCGAGTTTGTTCAACACTCAAGTTTAGCTTCCATAAGACATTTTGAATTGAATCCTTCGAGGCACGTTGACTCCTAGTTATATTTAGGATCCCATTGTCCTCTACGGTGCTCATCGTTCAACCCTTAGCCATATCTCAGGCCTTGTACAATACATTGTCCCTTGACCGTACTAAAGGCCACGATGTCTTGTAGAGCACCCAACGTTCACCCTTAGTCATACTTAAGGCTCAAACTGCTCATTGACCCTTTACTATACTAAAGGCTCTCATGTTCTCTACAACACTCAGTATTCGAACCATAGCTATACCTAAGGTCTCGAACTACACATCGACTCTTAATCGTACTCAAGGTCTCGATGCTTTTCTAAATTCAACGACGACATCAGTTCTCACCCAATCTTCCTTTATGAACACATTTCTCAAACCTTTTTACCACACCATCTCACCCGAATGCATGAACCATATAACATACATCTAAATCATGCCTTATGCCAAAATACACATAAAATAAATGTGATGCTTTTTAACATTGAACATATATACACACACAAACATTTCATAAACCAATATGCTTTACTCATAAAACTACATAATAGCACCTCAACATGTTATATAGTATAAAATCAACATAACGAGCAACAACGTTGTCAGAATGCATCACATTTTTCATGATAACAAAACATATAATAGACAATATAAATGAATCACATAATATGCTAGTACCAAGCAAATAAACCAAACAGATAGAATTATATTTACCAAAGCGTTTTAAAACTAATAAAAGGACTCTTGAAATAATATAAACACGGTTCCAAAGAACTTAGTTTGAAACTTTACTCGAAGACTCAATAAGTACTCGAAATGAGAAATTCATCCAACCTTAAATCTCAATCCGTACAATTTGAATCGAGTCTAACTACAACTTAAGAGCACCTATGAGTTATTGACTATTTTAAAGCATTTGAATCTAATCCAAAAAGGTCTAAATAAAGTTCCAACAACAAAAACTCAATGAAGAGTCTTGGGTTGTTGTTGAAAAGTGTCCAAATAGTTCTAGAACTTCCCAAAAGCTATGAATATGTGTTTCCAAGTTTATAGACAAACTTAAAGAACCTTAAACAAGTTTGAAAGGAAGTATAGATTGCTCTACCCACTGAAACTTACTCAAAAGAACCCGAACCCTTGTTGCTTGGTGTTCAAATTCACTTAATCTTACATAATTGGAGGCTTGAGGAAATGAGTAACTCAAATATAATGGCGAAAAAGAATGGCTAACTGTTGAATCTTGCTGAAAGAGGAAAACGTCTCTGTTAAATAGATTTACTAAAGCAAAAGGTAAATGTCGCCCTTACTACTCATGGGAATGAGTGTCGCCCGACGCTGCAGGTTTGCCCCATAATTGCACTTCCTTCGATCTTCGGCTGTCACTTGCCATGTGATCATGTCCTTCAAGAGTTGTGTTGATCGGATGCTCCACCGTTGTGTAGAGGTGTTGTCACTGGCTGTCGCGGGTCTCGCTTGTTGCCAAAAGCATGAGGATGAAAAAAAGTGAATGGGTTGTGTGGTTGGGGGCCTTCACGGTTTAAAGAGGGAAAAAGGAAGAAGATGGCTAAGAATGGTAGACATTGGAGAATAAGGCTCATTCGATGATCATGCTATGTTTGGCTGATGACATCATCATCGACGTTGTAGATGAAGAAACTTCCATCGCTCTTTGGTTGAGGTTGGAAAGTCTTTACATGGCAAAGTCTTTAATCAAGAAGTTGTCTCTGAATCAACGTCTACATCATCTATGTATGCAAGAAGGCACGTCTCTTTGAGATCTCTTGTTTAGATGAATTTTTTTTTGTTAGATCTACGTAATATAGAGATTAAGATTGATGATGATGCTACCTTAATTCTGTTAACGTCTTTGCCCCTGTCGTTAAGACTTTTATTGACTCTTATATTGGAGAGAAAGAAACTCTAACTTTAGAAGATATAATGTACACACTGCTCATAAGAGATGTCCATCAGAATGCAGTTAGTTTAGGTATAGAAAGTCAGTCATCTGGGTTAGCTACTATAGGGAGCAAGGCACATGGAAATTTTGGTAAGCAAAAGTCAAACCAAAACCATAAATCTTTTGAAGTCCAAAAGTACTTTTTCATTACTGTAAAAAAAAATGGAAAATCGAGTGTCCTAAGTTAAAAAGATAGTTGGAAAAAAGGAAAAGAATGACAAGAATGACTACCTCTATTGCACAAGTTAAGATTGATCCTAAAGAAGTTGAGATCGATTTTGTAGGAGATCTAGCCCTAGTTGTGAATGAACATTCACATTAGGATGATATATGGGTTCATGATTTTGGGGCATCTTATCATATATGCCTAAATAGAGAGTAGTTTTCAACGTATCGTCTTATAGACGGAGGGAATGTTAGTATGGCTAACGATGCTAGTGCAAGATTATTGAAAGTGGCTTGATCAAGATATGGACACATGATTGTGTCTTCTAAACTTTGCACGAGGTTAAACATGTTCCATTAATGATGAAAAGTTTGATATTTTTTAGTTTGCTCAATAGTAAGGATTATAGTTTCAAAGATAAAACTAGAGCTATGTATATCTACAAGGGTTCTAAGTTGATTATAAAATACATAAAACATAGAACATTGTATTTTCTATCAGGTTCCAAAATAGTAAGTTATGTTATCATTGCATCATGTTGCTCAAAAGGTCGATATAACTAAGTTGTGACATATGAGGCTTGGTCATTTGAGTTAAAAAGGGATGCAAGTTTTATCGAAGAGGGATCTTCTATGTGGGCACAAGGTACAAGATCTCGAATTTTGTGAACATTGTGTGTTTGGTAAGCTGCATCGTAGTAAGTTTCCAAAGGGTGTTTATCGTACAAAAGAGACACTTGATTACATCCATTTAGATTATTGGGGACATTATATAGTTAAGTCTCTTAGAGGCAGTAGGTACTCTATGTCTATAATTGATAATTACTCAAGAATGAATTATTTATGATGAAACATAAAAATGAAGCCTTAAAAAATTTCAAGCAGTGGAAGATTATGATTGAAAGACAAACTTGGAAGAAGATCAAAAGGTTGTGAATTGATAATGGTATGGAATTCTATGGGTATGATTTCAATGAGTTTTTAAAACTGAGGAGATTGTTCTTCATCATACTGTCATGAATACTCCATAGAAGAATGGGGTTGCAGAACATATGAATCACATTATTAGAGAGAGAGCTATGTATGCTCTCTAATGTTAGGTTGACAAGAAGATTTTGGGCAGAAGCGATAAATACAACATGTTATCTGATCAACTGTGAACCTCACACAGGTATTAATTGTAAAACACCTTAAAATGTGTAATCCGATGAGCCTCTAGGCTATTCTTTATTAAGAGTTCTTGCTTGTATTATATACTATCATGGTAATATGGATAAATTAGAACCGAGAGCTAAAAATGGTATATTTATGAGTTTTGAGGAAGGAATTAAGTGATATAGAGTTTGGTCACCTTTTGAGAGTAGAGTTATACTTGGCAGGAATGTTATCTACAATGAGAATTTCATGCTTAACTCAAATGTGATATGTTGTAGTATCTACTAGTGTGGGACAAAGTAGTAGTATTAATAAAGGAGTTGATTATAATGAGATCTTCTCATCAGTAGTCAAACATACTTCTATTAGGGTGTTTCTAGCTATTGTAGCACATCACAATTTGGAATGTGAAAAACTAGATGTGAAGACAATTTTTTTATATGAAGAACTAGAAGAAGAGATTTATATGACCTAACTAAATGGGTTCCAATGTCCTGACAAAGAAAATTATGTTTGCAAGTTGAAAAAATCCTTGTATGGACTCAAGCATTCTTCAAGGTAGTGGTACAAAAAAATTGATAGTTATATGGTTGGACTTGGTTATAATCGGAGTCTGTATGATTATTGTGTATATCACAACAAAGTTGAAGATTGTGATTTATCTGCTTTTATATGTAGATTTGATACGCTCATAGCTATAAAGTCCAAGTCTGATATTTAGAAGTTGAAAGATCTTCTCAGTGTTGAATTTGATATGAAGGATTTTGGTGCTGCTTAAAAACTTTGGGTATGGAGATCTATTAGGACAGAGATAAAAACAAGTTTTTCTTGCCATATTAAGGTTATATTCAGAAGATATTTTCCAAGTTTGGTATATTATCAGCTAAGCTTATAGATACATTTAGTACTGCAAATGCTCGTTTGGCATATGTAGGTTTACCACAGTCTGAAGCGGAGAAGGAACATATGTCTTAAGTTTTGTATGCTAGTGCAATGGAAAGTTTGATGTATGCTATAGTTTGTACTGAGCTTTTTCTTGTCCATGTTGTTAGTATGGTCAACAAGTTTCATGGGTCAACTTGGAAAGGAACATTGCCAAGTTGTTAAGAGGATTTTTCATTACCTAAGAGGTACATCCGATGTTGGTCTTGTTTATGTGAATGATACAAAGTGTTTGGTGGCTAGTTATTATGATTCTGGTTATGTTGGAGATATTGACAGTAAGAGGCTTATGACTGGTTATGTGTTCAGTTTATCAGCCTTAAGATCAAGCTTACTGATGCTTCAATAGCTCGTTCACTTGCGAGGATGATAAGAATATTAATTTCATATTATTTTCCTATTTAGTTTCCATTTTTCCTTTCAGAATATTTCCATTATTTTTGTTTAATATTTCTCTTTCCCTTCTTTTATTATTCTTCCTATCATGATGTGCCATGTGTCATTGTATTACTCATTAGATATCAGTTGAATTACATAGTGCTCTTCACTGAGCTTTTTCAATTTTGCTTGAATTATTTTCTTCTTCTTTTATAATTATAAAATTATCATTCCTATTCATTGTAATGCTTATGTATAAAAGACAAACACATGACAAAATTATAGTAGAATTTCTTTCTATATAGGCATCAAATTTAGACAATGAAACTTTTTTCATTCTGAATGAATAGAAGATGCTTTACTATATTATGTCATATGCTTAAAAAAATTGACAAATTCAGAGGCATAACAAATGTAGAAGTTGAAGAGATAGTTGCAATATTTTTACATATTCTTGCATATGAGGTTAAGAATAGAGTTACACTTAACCATTATTTTGTGCGCTCAAGAGAAACCATTAGTGGACATTTTTAATACACTTCTTAACTATATGTTATGATTAAAACATAAATTTAAGATTTATTGAAAGTACAAAAAATAGAATTGGGCATTAGAAATTTTGACCTTGAAGGAACTCTAATCAAAGAGACTAGTGAGCGGAAGGGAGATCGCTCCAAACCCCATTGTGACAGAATATACACTTTACAATCAAACAGTAATAGTTATGCAAAAACTCCAAATTATAGCATGCTTCAAACGGAAATAACTAAGGATCAAGAGAACTTACCCTTGAAGAACTTTTCTTCTCGTTCTCTCGATTTAATAGCACGATCGTTTACCAACACATATATCACGCCTCAGCAATCTCCTCGAGCAAGCACAAACAACATTCGATCCTCGAACAAGAAGCAGACACCACCAAAACGCTACCTTAATATTCTCGGTGTGAGAATCTAGGAATTGTGGGCTCTGTAGAATTTGGTAGAGGGTAAGAGGAATTTGAAAACCATATAGACGATCAAGTAAGTGGGAGATGACTATAGTTTATCGTATAGACCGTATACTCGATCGTTTAGGAAACAAATGACTATCGTATAGAAAACTCGTTGCACGATTGTGTATGCTCTCAACCTATCATATAACTATTTGATCGTACAATTCTCAATTGCTTAATGACCAACTTCTATAAAAATGAAAAAAAAAATTCATTTTATTCATCAGTTACCATAACTGATCACAACTCCCGAATAATTTGGTTATTGGGAGAAAAAACCGTAACCAATTATCCCATAATTTATTTGATTACAAATAAATAAAATATTCATTACCTATAGTTTTAATATCACATCTCATGCAATATATAAACTATAGTACTTTTTCTCCCTTGTAGCATTTAATAATAATTCCTCCAATTAATGTATCTAATACATTAAGTCAATTATATCTCATATAATTGATGCAATTTAATTATATCATATATAATTAAATTTTCTCTTGTTAATTTGAACAGTTCAAACTAACCCAAAACCTGATTCTCAACATGAATCCATTGAACTACCAAGGGGACCTTATGGACCTATAGCTTGAAGCTCCAATGGTACGTGAATAACTGACTAAACTCTTTAATCACGATATCCACCATCTATTAACTGTCGGACATTCCACTAAAGACCCATAGTTGCATTCTTCGCACTACAGATATATTTCTGTGTCCATTGGATATAACCAATCAACAGTACGATGGCCCTTCACAAATCGCTCGTAAGTACAGTCGGGCCAATTTACCATTTTGCCCCTGTAATTACATCTAACTCCTTAAGTACCATTGATTTCTCTAATGAACAATACATCATAGTCCTACTATGAGTAAATCCTTCTCGAGCCAAGAGAAGGTGTAGCGCCACATTGTTTAAGTCCCGGAATCAGCTCTTAAGAGAGCAATTTATCCACTTACCTCTAAATCAAGAAAGAAGTGAATTTCATCTTGTATAGCTGAGTTCCCAGCTCCCCAATCAGATGAATCCCCAAAGTGATAGGTTTGAGTCTGCGATCTGGCCACTCACACCCATACAAGTCAAAGAACCGCCCTCATAGGCAGGAGTTCCCAACTCATTCAGGATTAAGGTCATGTTACCTATAGTCATCCTAGTGAAATGAAAGTCTCTATCATGAACGGCATTATATAACAGGATTAAACATTTCGTGTCCGGTCTTATACAAACTCTTTTGTATAGAGCACCCCCTCTCGCATGTCTAATATATGAATGGTCAGGATCAGGCCATTTATACCACTTTACAAAACTTGTAACGTCTACAAAGCGGGCGACACTCGTAATGACAACAGGATATGGTTTCCTTCCTTTATCTATATACTACAGACCATTTAGGTTATCACTTAAAGCACGATTCACTTGTATGTCATCACATACATGCTTAAGTTACAATGATAACCAGGGATACTAGTTTATTGGTTTTTGGTTAATGAATCTAAAATATCTCATATTTCAAAGACAATAGTGAAGAAAATATCTCATATTATTACATCACATATGTGTATTCATACACGTGTTTACAAATTACTGGACCCTACGAGATTTAGGACATCAAACCCAACAATCTCCCACTTGTCCTAAAGCTAGTTGGGTGTACAAGAAAATTACAAGTACAAATCAATAAACTAGGGCACAAAGGCCTAATAGAACAAAGGTCTGAATATACTAACTCTAGAGGCACTTTGGCTCGATGACCATTTCCAGTAAAAGGCCTTTTAGTCATTTTTCCTTCAAGGCATGACTCGCAAACAGGTAAAGAATTTTTCTCTAACTCGTTTAGAAGTCCATTATTCAGTAATCTCTCAATCTCTCAATCCTATTGGGTATTTTCTTTAGGAGAAAGTTTAATTCATTTATTTTGAGTTACAGTAGTTTTAAACATCTCTAAGTTATGGAGGGAATTTGTTGCTAACGGTCTTAACACATACAAATTATTTTTCAGTAATGCTGACCAAATCTCAACACCGTCTTTTAGAATAAACACTTTATTCATAGAAAAGTTGAGAGCATATTTACATTCAAGCAGACACGTTACAGAAATTAAGTTCCTCTTTAACTCGGGAACAACATATACATCATGTAAAATGATAAATCGATTCTGTAAAGTTAACTGAAGGCCTTCCATTGCCACATCTGAGATGACGTACCCGGTGCCTACTGCATCGTCATCTTACTAGCCTCATGTTGCCGCTAGGATCTAATCCCCTGAAAAGAAGAACAAACATGATTAGTGGCCCCAGAGTCTATAATCCAGGCAGAATCATCATTCTCCACTAAACAAGTTTCCAGAACTAGTAAATCACATTTACCTTGTCTACCCTTGGCCTTAGCCTTCTTCCTCATCTTTAGCCAACGTGGACAATTCTGCTTCTAATGCCCATCCTGGTTGCAATGGAAACATTTTTCGTTTTTAAACTGGTGCTAGTTGCCTATCCTGTTGTGCGACAAGTTGTGGGTTAGCCGGTGCCTTCCCCTTCCTCTTACTACCCTTCTTCTTCTTCCACTTGTTAGTGTTGGAAGAAGACGGTGTAGACTTAGTTCTTGAGGTCAAACCTTTGTGGAACGTTTTAGATGATGAAGCAATATTTTCCTCACAAACTTTCTTTTCCTTGCTTTTTAGCAAGGATTGGAATGTCTGCAACTCGTTGAGGAAAGTTGTAAGGGTGTAATCAACCCTGTTCAAAACAGTGTTACTTACGAAATGCAGGAAGCTTTATGGCAACATTTGCAAAATAATGCTAACCTGGCTGCCCTCATCGATGTGGGCCCCGTTCATCTCTACCACATTAAAGTGGACTATCATGTTCAGAACATGTTCTCGAACAGATGTACTTTCCTTCATTTTGGAGCTGAAGATGCTTTTGAGAGTGTCATGCTTGAGCTGCCCGAACGGTTGTCTGAACAATCCCTTCAGGGACTCCATGATCTCATGTGCAGTGACCATGGTCTCATGCTTCTTGGCAAAGACAACGTTTATGCTGGCCAAGATGCACGCTCAGGCCTTCTTGTTCACCCGTGTCCATCGCTCATATGCATCTCGAACGTTTCAAGCAGCAGTAGAAGCTGGAACAGAAGAACACTCCTCCATAAGGATGAACCGAAGATCATCAATGATTAAAATAGTAAGTATTGAGTTTTTTCAACTAGCGTAGTTGTAGTCAGTTAGTTTGTCGGCGGCTAATAAAACTAATGTCGTAATTGCCATAATTTAAAGTAGCTGAAAAACATGAACAAACTTAATAAGTAAATTTGCATTACCACTTTTAACACCAATTTTAGGTTTTAGCAAAATAATTATATTGTACCCTAAGTGAAAAGACATCTATTTTGCAATGATGCCCCAGCGAGGCAGGACAAAAGTCATTGGACAAAAGGTGATCAAGTGACCCTTCACAGGGATGAGACATTCTTAACCATTAGACAAAAAAAAACTCTTGTAACTAACTCTAACAGTCACCATTTTTTGGTCAAGAATATGTTAACCTTTTACAATTTCAATAAGTGTAACCCCACATTTTAGGCCCTAGAATCTCACCCTAATATACCCACTTTAGGGAAAAAGCAGATTAGGACAAGAGACTAAAGTGACCTTATCCTTTACAAGAGATCAGATAAGGAGTCGTGCAAAACTCTCATCGGGTGCCTCGAGGTGATGTACAAAATGCTATCTGACCTAATGAGAGAAACCGTGGGATATGTTGTCACACGTCCCACTCCCACTGACTATGAACATTCTCTCCGTTCATCTTGGTATTGACCTACCCAAATACCATTCTAAAGGGGGACACTCCCAGGGTGCCATGAGGCTGAGGATAGATCTTACAGTGTGAACATTAGGGAGAAACATGTACAGGTTTAAGTGAAGTATCATATACCCCAAGTATCTCCCACTGAATGTTCTACCTAGGGATTCATTAACTTACACAATCTGACTATTGATTTTATCTAAGTGGGAGTTTAATTTGCTCAAAAACAACTCTTGCTTTTGATAATTAAACAAGTTTGAATTAAGTCCCATTAAACACTTTAACAAACTATCATTGAATTTGCATGCATACATCAAATCTATCTAATTCACCTTTCTAGGTAGGTTTCCAGGTAGGAGTATTCTGTTTTAGGTTTCCAGGTAGGAGTGTTCTGTTTCCGTCACTTTAAATACCCCAGCCTAGATGAAACTCGCTGATAACGGGCAGAAATGCACGTTATCATAGTACTAAAGTCTTAAACAAAGTTGGATTGCGTTGATGAAATATGTTAAATTGCGTCCATTAAGCATAAATTCTATAATATTGTGGTCGCATGCGTCCAATGCATTAGAGCAGTTGATCTTTACATTTCTGTCCAGAATATGCATTAGCGCAATGCAGAGATTGTGATCATAGGAATACATTGGTCGAACACAACTTCACCGCAAGACTTTGCGATGATCATGCTCACAAACATTCACCCAAGAAGAATCATCGCAACTTGGTCAGCACAACATGGTGGCCACATCCGGGTGAAAGGATAATTAAGAGCGATGGGATAGAAAGCTGACGGCCGTCGGATCCAAATTAAGTTGACAACCGATAACGGTCACGAAGTATATTCAGATTTATCGGTCACAATTATCCGGCGCATCAGTCAGGAATTAAAGTTGTCTTATCTATACAACCGGGAGAGAGAATCCGCCTTTCACCATGGAAACTCTATAAATACCAAGTGCATTCTTTAGAGAATTAAGCAGTCGATTACTTCATTCACTTTACAAGTTCACGCCTCTGTCCATAATTTCTTTCATTTTAAGGCGGACGCGAGAAAGAAAGTGTGCCAGTAGATCGTTTCGGTAAGCTTAGGAGAGCACTGGAAGCTTCAAAGACAGGGAGAGGGTTGACGCCTACGGAAGCAGGAATATCTTTAGGCTAGAATAGAGATTCTTGTGTAAAAAAGCCTCGGTCAGCAAGGAATTGCTACCAGGCTCTCTACCCTAAACTTCCATTGGCATTTTGTACTTAATGTGTTTATAAAAATAGAATTTCTTTCTCTATATCTTTCCACTCTCTGTGATTCACGCATGAATAGCTAAATTAGTTGAATGGGTTGAGAAGTATTTAGCTAGCACAATTAGGGAGTCTTCATTCTTTGCAATTATCTTGTTTATGTATACTTCATTCGTCCTTTAGGGATACTCGAGAGGGTAGTCTAAGGATAGGATCTAGACTTAGGAAGGTCAGGTCAAAATCTAGGTTTGGAAGAACCAGATTAGAACGCATAAACGAGAGATAGCGCTTAAGAATGAGCACTATTTGTTATTAACTATCGCATGCATCTTAACGATAAGATATGATTGTATGCGGTCACTTTGCTTCATGCATTTTGCATCAACGCATAGGACAAGAGTAGAGACTTAGGGATAAGCTCTATGGACATTTTGCATTCAACACATGCATCCTAGACTTAGGAGCACCGCATTTACATTGGAAAATGACTTGCTGTGCATGGTAGTAACATGATCGCATGGTCTGACGCATTCCCAAGCAATGCTAGCTAAAGATCTTCTCAACCCGTTCATCGCATACTCATTGCATCTATCAACGCAACTTTCGTTTCTCAAATCCGCCGCATTTATTTATTTCTTTTTAATTAACGCAATCAACAACCAAACACTTTATTTATTTTCCCAGTTACCGCAAAGTTTTCAAAAAAAGAATCACCAATGCAATCTATTTTCACAAGTCCATGTGTTCGACCCTGGACTTACCAGGAAACTCAAAGGAATTTAGCCATGCAAGTTACTATATCATCTCTTATAATATAGAGATGATGCATGACAAATGCATAACCTATGGTGGATTTAAAAACTATATGGCATACTTTATGACATATAAAAAATAAACATACATCAAATGTACATTCATTAAGAATCAATGGACCGGGATGATTAGCCTAAAAAACTGAAAAAAAAAAAAAAAAAAAATTACAAAACCAACGAACCAACTGGTTCAAACAGGCGAACCGGGTCTTGAACCGTCCAGGTGAAGCAACGTTCCTTTAATCATATAGCAACTCCATGTGATCGTCTAGTGATGCTGAATGAGAATAAACGATCGTTTAGCATGGCTCGTATGCCTTTGAATATGCGATGAAGCATGAAGGTCACATGATTGTGCAGCGTACATCGTGTAACGCATGCCTAAATGATCGAGTAGACGACAACTATGCGGTGAAGCATGATCGTTTTAACGATTGTAGAGCAAGCATCGAGTATCGTATACCAAGTGATCGAGTAGCCAGGGACTATGTGATGAAGCATGCTGGCTGACTCAATCGTTTAGTGTGCGGGCCTACCATGCAACAAGAATTAAAACCTCAATGATCATTTACCTCAGCGTCTACACGATCGAGTAGCCAACGCAACACGACCAAGTAAACACTTTACCCGATTGTTCCGCATCAGCCATGCGATCGTTTAGCAAATACTGCACGATCGGGTAGAACTTTTCTACATGATTGCGTAGCCAAATTTAAATGATCGTTTTGCTTGGTTTACACGACGTGGCCAACTCTTGGTCTTCTTCTTCGATGAGAACGGCATCTTCATGCGCTGAAGCTTCTTCACGAACGACTCTTACAAACTAAAACAATTTGAATACAGACTCGATAGCATTATCAATATGCCCAAAAACCCAGAGGCCCATACACATGAACTAGAAATGTAAAGACAGCTTTAAATAATAGAGGCAACCATCCCGAAACATCAATCGATTCAAATCGAAAACTACATCTAATTTTTAAACACATTGCAAACTATAGAAAACCCACCAAGACCGTAAATGTAATTTGATGCATCAATGGAATTTGGACTATCAGAACAACCTGGCTCTGATACCAATTGAAGAAACTTTTATCAAAGAGACCAGTGAGTGGAAGCAAGATCGTCCCAAACCCCATTGTGATAGAACGTACACATTTACAATCAAACAGTAATAGTTATGCAAAAACTCTAAATTACAACATGCTTCAAAGGAAATAACTAAGGATCAAGAGAACTTACACTTGAAGAACTTTTCTTGTAACGACCCAGATTTGTACGCATACAGGAAATTAAATGTCAAATAATAAGCAGGACAAAATTTTATTTAAAGGGGTGGAAATTTAGAAGGAAAAAAATGAATAATTGGAAATTGGAAATTTATTGGATTAATTGGAAATTTATTCATTATCCAAAAAATAATGAATAAGGGAGCAAGAATGGAGGATTAATTAGAAGTAGGACGCTAGCTAATTCAGAAGAACAACGGGCAGTAGATAAACTTTTTGTTTGGGCACTGCTCATTGGAAGAAATTGGAGGTGAATTAAATTGCCCATGATACTCTTAAAATTTGAAAGAGTTAAAAAAAAGGAAGTGGAATCCCACAAGCCAGTGAAGGCAACCATGCGAGAAAACTAGCGAAGATTGGAGAGAACATTGGAGAGAGCGAAAGTAAAGAGAGCGAGATTCTTAGCGAGACAGTAGGAAAGAAGAGGGGAGCAAGGGGCGGGAGCGAGAGCGCAGACCGAGAGCGGGAACAAAGGAGACTGAGAACGAGAGCCGGGAACAAAGATGTGAGACCGAGAGCGAGAGCGGGAGCGAGAGCGAGACTGAGACGAAGACAGCGAGAGAGAGTGCGACAAGTGAGAGAGAGAGCGAGAGCGAAAGTCGCTAGAGTACAAACTAGCAAAGAAAGTTGAAAAGAGTGAGATTCTGAGACAAAGAGAAGCGAGAATTTGGGACAGAAGCGTGGATTATGCGTTGAATTTTGCCAACGATCTTATAGATTATACATAGGAAAACCTAAATTGAATACAAACAAAGATATGATGACGTAAGGGCAAACGTTAGCCAAGATTAAGGTGTCTTATTGAGAGGAATCCTTAATCCTAAGTAATTTTTAAAGAGCCACCTGTACGATGATTTGTCACACTGAGAAGAGCTCAAAACTACTATAAATAAGACCCTTTGCCTAAAGATTTAACCCATTATCAAACAAATCTCAGTAACAAAGAATCGTGTGAAAAGAGTAAGTGTGAGTGAGAAATTCTGTGAGGTTAAAAGAGAAAAGCTCGGGTAAGGTACTGCCCAAATTTCTGCCCAAATTTCCTTCTAGTTTAAAAAAAGGAAGTTCTACTGATCAAATCATAAAGAATAATAAGGAATAATTTGATTACAGTAAGTAGTTTATCTCGCCTTCTCTTTAAATGTTCTATGGTAGTGTACCTTTATTATGTTGTATGGTTATGTTAATTGTTATATTGCATTACATGTTTAGAAACACGTTTCTCTACAAGGGACCCCATGCATTATGTTTGTTCACAATTACGTTAAAATCAAGTTTTAATTAGGTGTAAGTTATGCTTCAGTCTAATCTTACGTTTATGTTAATAGTTGATGTTGGATGCGACTCTGGCCCTACTGACTGCATGACCCGCTATCATCAGATGGGTTAGTTTCCGCTTAAGTCCTCATCTTCCTATCAGGACGGAGAAATTTATGCTTCTAGGGCTGGCAGGGCATGTATGGTTGCACCCCTCCAGGCCTAATCTTACGTTATGTTTATGCTAGGGACTAGCAAGGTATGTATGGTTGCACCCCTCTAGTCAATATTACGTTTATGCTAATGGTTGATGTTGGATGCGACTCTGGCCCTACTGACTGCATGACCCGCTAATCATCAAGATGGGTTAGTTTTTGCTTAGATCCTCATCTTCCTATCAGGGTGAAGAGATTTATGTTGGAAGCATAACCGACCACCACATGCTATTATACGTTTTCGGTCCAATCATATGTTTTCATGACATGTTTGCTTTGATTGTGCATTTGGTCACTACCCTACATGAGAACTACTTACTGGGTATATTATATACTCATCCTATATTTTTACAGACTTTGTAGGTAAGGACACAGCGTAGATGTAGAATTGGACGTCGCTCAAATGGCCAACCATCAAACTCACTATTGTAGGCACATGCATTTTGTACCACCACGCTAATGTTTTATGGATCCTGGTGTTTTGATAAATAAACTTTTTATATAGTTTTTCTATCTAATTAATAAAATTTAGATATGTTCTTTGAAATTTTAACCAAAACTCATCTCATGATAGAAAAGTCTAAGTATGCATGTCGTAGCGGTCGGATCATAATGTGTAAGGATCTGGTCATTACAATCTCGTTCCCTCCATTTAACAGCACGATCGTTCAAAATCACGAACATCACGCCTTCGCAATCTCCTCGAACAAGCACAAACAACACTCGACCCTTGAATAGGAAGCAGACACCACCAAAAGGCTACTCGTTATTCTCGATGTGAGAATCCATGAGTAGTGCTACTCGTTATTCTCGATGTGAGAATCCATGAGTTGTAGACTCTGTAGATTTGGTAGAGGGTAGGATAAATTTGACAGATCGTATAGATGGTCTAGTAAGTGGGAGATGACTATAGTCTATCGTATAAACCGTATACGCGATCGTTTAGGAAACAAGTGACTATCGCATAGAAAACTCATTGCATGATCGTGTATGCTCTCAAGATATTGTATAGCTAATTCTTTTGATTGTATGATTCTCAATCGCTTAATGATCGCCTTCTGTAAAAATGAAAACAATTTTCATTTTATCCATCAGTTACCATAACTGATCACAACTTCCCACTAAGTTGGTTATTGGGAGAAAAAACTGTAGCCAATTATCCCATAATTAATTTAGTTACAAATAAATAATATATTCATAACCTATAGTTTTAATATCACATTTCATGCAATATATAAAACATAGTACTTTTTCTCCCTTGTAGCATTTAATAATAATTCTTCCAATTAATGTATCTAATACATTAAGTAGATTATATCTCATGTAATTGATGCAATATAATTATATCATATATAATCAAATTTTCTCTTGTTAATTTGAACATTTCAAACTAACCCAAAAACTTATTCTCAACATGAATCCATTGAGCTACCAAGAGGACCTTATGGACCTGTAGTTTGATGCTCCAACGGTACGTGAATAATTGACTAAACTTTTTAATCACGATATCCACCATCCGTTAATTTTCGTACATTCCACTAAAGATCGACAGCTGTACTCTTCGCGCTACAGATATATTTCTCTGTCCATTGGATATAACTAATCAACAGTACGATGGCCCTTCATAACCGCTCGAAAGTACAGTCGGGCCAATTTACCGTCTTGTTCCTATAATTACATCTAACTCTTTAAGTACCACTGATTCCTCTAATGAACAATACCTATGATTAAATCCTTCTCGAGCCAAAAGAAGGTGTGACGCTACATTGTTCAAGTCCCGGAATTAGCCTTTAAGGCAGCAATTTATCTACTTATCCCTAAATCGAGGAAGGAGTGAATTCTGTCTTGTGTACCTGAGTTCCCAGCTCCTCAATCAGACAGATCCCCAAAGTGGTAAGTTTGAGTCGCCGATTTGGCCACTCACACCCATACAAATCAAAGGACCGCCCTCATAGGCAAGAGTTCCCAACTCACTCAGAATTAAGGTCATGTTACCTATGGTCGTCATAGTGAAATGAAAGTCTCTGTCATAAATGGCGTTATATAACGAGACTGAACATTTCGTGGTCTGGTCTTATATAAACTCTTTTGTATGAAGCATCCTCACTCGCATGTCTAATACATGAATGGTTAGAATCAGACTATTTATAGCACTTTACAATACTTGTAACATCTACAAAGCAGGCCACACTCGTAGTGTCAATAGGATAAGGTTTCCTTCCTTTATCCATATACTACAGACCATTTAGGTTATCACTTAAAGCACGATCCACTTGTATGTCATCACATACATGCTTAAGTTACAACAATAACTAGGTATCTTAGTTTATTGGTTTGTGGTTAATGCAACTAAAATATCTCATATTTCAAAGACAATAGTGAAGAAAATATCTCATATTATTGCATCACAAATGTTTGTTCATACACGTGTTTACAAACTACTATACCTTACGAGATTTAGGGCATCAACCCCAACAGACCTAACTTACTATTTTGATGTAATAACTCATGTACATAAGGTTTTGATTTCTATAAGTCCATAATCTATATGTTGTGGAAGTGATTTTGAAGACGCATCATTAAGAATATAAGTAAGTGTTAATAGGGCATTACCCCAAAAGGGGATTAACTTACAATTTCGCTTGTGCCTTCATTGACCTAATTAGTTCAAGAAGAATATATTTCTTCTTTCAGCTATCTCATTTTGTTGTGTTGTTATTAGAATAGTTAACCATCTTACTAATATCTTTTTGCTCATATAATTGTTTAAGTTGATTAGACAGATATTTACATCCTCAATCTATTCTAATTTTTTACATTGCTTGATATCTAGAAAATAATCAAATATTCTCATAAATATCATCAAATCAATTACTACAAAACTTACCAAATCTAAGCTTAAGAATAATACATTAGATGTGATATCAGTTTTTATTTCTCATTTTACGTAAACATATTTGATATACCATCTCTTTTTTTTTTTTTCTTATCTAAAACTTTTAAAAAAAAAAAAAGTTCCTAAAAATCAGGGTTGGCAAAAATTTCCACGGAGTCGTGTCCCTGCAAGTTCTCGCCCCGATCAGGGCAGAGAATCCCTAGTTTGATCGGAGATGGGATCAAACTAGGGGCACAAAACGAGTACCCGAATGGGGGACGGGACGGGGATGAGGAAGGTATCCCCGGCCCGTCCCCAACTTCGACCCCATCCCGAATATTTTTGTTATTATTTTTTAGTATATATATTTATATATGTGTGCAAAAACAATAGGTAAGCTATTGTTTTTATTATTCTTTTTCACGTTCTTTTTAATTTCATTTCTTAATATAATTAACTTTAACTTTTTATTAAATTGAAAATAAAAAATACTAAAATATTCTTTAATTCTTAATTTAAATAAATAAAATAATGATAATACTAACTTGCTATATAAATATTTTTTAATTTTAATAATACCGAAGTTTAGTTGATTTTAATAAAAGTAATTAAAAATATAAAATAAAAGATGTGAATTTTTTCCTACGGGGATCCGATCTCCAAACAGAGATTCTCCAATTACGATCCCGACTCTCCAAAACATAAAATGGGACGAGGACAGGGACTGAAATTACAAATCTCCACGAAAACGATAATGGAGAGTGTATGCCAGCTCCCATCGCCAAACCTACTTAAAAATTGGACAAAACTTTAAAAACAAAGTCGTTTATGTTTCTTTTTCGATTTTTACCCAAGTACCCCTCTTTTCTCTCTCTCCTATATTTTTGTATTCTTTATTTCTCATATCATAATTTTTCTTTCTGTCTTTTTTTATTTTTTTAATACTTTAATGTATTTTTCATTTTTATTCTCTTTTCGTTTCTCTCTCTCCCTCTATCCTTTTTATTTCATTAAATCTCTATTATTTTCTTTTAATTTTGGTACGATTTTAACTTTTTTGGATTAAATAAATTAATTAATAAAATATTTCATATTTACTACTCATTTTTTTAAAGAAACATTTATTACTCATTTTCAAATAAAAATGACTTTCTGTCTCATTTTTCATATTTACTAGCTTATATATATGATTGGCTAATGAAAAATACGTGCATTTTTTAACATTCAAATAAAAATAAAGTTTATCATTGAATTAAAAAAATATAGCCATACTCAAATTGTCTATCCTTAAATTAATATCTTATTACCAAGTCGGCACACACATCAATAGACAATAGCATATTGTGCAATGAATTAATGATTGTTGAAAATTTACATTGTTTTCGAACAATTAACAAATTAGTCTAATTGAACAAAATAAACCCAATGTAAGATGACATTATTTAAGGAGAATTTATCGGAGTTACAGATGAATTTTCAATTTGAAGAACAATAGCAGGATAAAATTTATAATTATTATTTCTTAAATTTTGCTTTCAGAAAATTGTGTTAATTACTATAAATTCTTTGTATTAATTTTATATTTGTTTTAATACATGTTATATTTTTATTATATTGCATACTGAATTTTGCTCAATTAAGAAATAAGTTACAATTATCAGACGCTTCCTTTTTTAAAGAATCCAAAAATAAAAACAGTTATTATATATGTTTTTTAATTCTAGTGATTTAAAACAAGATGGACGGAATGAATAAAAATAGGATATGATAAATAACAATGAAGAACATTACTGAATGATATTTTTAAAGACTGAAAAACAAAATTGAAGTTACAATTCGGTAACCATTCTATTTTTTGTTTTTGATTTTAAAAATTATCTTTATAAACACTATTTTCACCCTTTGATTTCTATATTTCGTCAACTAAAACATTCTTCTCATGTTTTCGAAAATCAAATCAAATTTTAAAAACTAAAAAAAAATAGTTTTGAAAACGAGAAACTTTCACGAATAGAAAAAAAAATGTCAAATTATTTACAGAAATAACGAAAAAAATTACTAATAGACATAATAGACTTCTATCAGCATCTATCAGTGATAGACTTCTATCAGCATCTATCAGTGATAGACTACTATCAGCATCTATCAGTGATAGACTACTATCAGCATCTATTACTGATAGACACTGATATATACCTCTATCAATCTCTATCGAAAAAGATTAAAATTTTACTATTTTGTGTAAATAGTTTCATTTATTTTTCTATTTTTGAAAATCTCCTTTTGAAAACTTGTTTTTGCTTTTAGATTTTGATATAATTTAATAGACATAATAGACTTCTATCAATATCTATCAGTGATAGACTTCTATCAGTGTCTATCACTAATAGACACTGATATACCTCTATCAATCTCTATTGAAGAAGATTAAAAATTTTGTTATTTTGTGTAAATAGTTTCATTTATTTTTCTATTTCTGAAGATCCCCTTTGAAAACTTGTTTTTGCTTTTAAATTTTGATAAATAATTCAAATGTTTCTATCACGAAAATGAAAAACGTGATAAAGAATTTAGAAGAAAAGAAGTATAAATTTAAAAAATGGAAAACTAAAAACAAAAGAGTTACTCAAACGAGATGAAATGATTATGTGAAATAATGTCATTTAATCATAGAATGCATTCCATGGGGTAGGTCGCATCAATTGAACATGTACACTTACATATGTTGCACTTTGTTCTTGTCAAGGAATCCACGACTTTTTTTAATCTTTATTTTATTTCATTTTATTGTTTAGAAGCATGACTTGTGATTTGGATGCATTATAAAAAGACCCAAATTTCATTTCTTCATCAATTATTGTCCCTTTATCTCATTTAAATACTTTCTTTCTCACCTTATCTAAAGGGGTTTAGATTACTTTCAAATGTCAGATCATATACATATATATAATTCCCTCTTTGAAATTTGATGAATATATTAAATAATGCAAACGGTAATGTTTATTCTTTCTTTAAAAAAAGGTTTATGTTCTTTTTTCAATGGAAGATGATCAAAATGATTCTTTAGTTATTTATAAGAATTGTTTTTAGAAAAATAAAAGTCTATTCAACTTATTATTATTTTTTTAGTTTAACAATATGTGGCAAAGAAAATTTGAACCTATGATATGAACCTGTGATATTTTGGTCGAGTGTTTAAATTTTATGTCAAATGAATTATGTTCATGTTCATTACGAGTGTTCGTGTGGCAAAGAAAATTTGAACCTATGTAAATAATTTATTTAAATATAGATATGATTTATAGTAAATGTTATATAGGAGAAAATGACTATGGTTTATATATTGCATGAGATATGATATTAAAACTATAGGTTATAAATATAATATTTATTTATAATTAAATCAATTATGAGATAATTGGTTTCGGTTTTTTCTCCTAATAACCAACTTAGTGGGAAGTTGTAATAAGTTATAGTAACTGATAGATAAAATAAAAATCGTTTTCATTTTTTCATTATCGAACAAGCATAACGAAAAAGCTATACGATAGCCTTGAGAGAGTAAACGATCATGCATTGAGTTTTTCTATACGATAGTCGCTCGCTACTAAACAATCGAGTATCCAAGTCTACACGATAGACTTCTGTCTTCTTCCACTTACTCGATCGTCTACATGATCATTCAATTCCTCCTTTCCTCTACCAAATCCATACAGAGTCCACAACTCCTAGATTCTCACATCAAGAATACCAAGATAGCCTCGTGGTAGTGTCTATTTGTTGTTCGAGGGTCGAGGGTCGAGTGTTACTTAAGCGTGTTTGAGGATTCTACAGTTCGTGTTGTTCATTGGTTTGTGTTCGTGCTATTGGACGCTGGACTGAGTTTGATCAAGAGATACAAGAAGAAAAGTTCATCAAGGGTATGTGCACCTCGAACTCTAGTATTTTCCTTTTGAGCACATTGTAATTTAAACTTTATGCATAACTGTTGTTGTAAGATTGTAAGTGTTGATGTTCTTTCACAATGGGGTTTGGAATGATCTGCTTCTACTCATTGATCTGTTTTAGTAAAATTTTGACTCTAACGCTCTATTGTACCTCTTAGATGTTTGATACCTATAAAATTATTAAATAAACATATAAAATCTAAGAGCAACCTCAAATTAAATAGAGTAAGATAGTACATTTTCGGTACTATTAGAATACAGCTTGACTAGATTTTCTAACTATCGAGTTTATTGTTGGAATGACTCTTAAAATGAAATTTCAGTATGAGTTAGGCCCTAAAGATTGAGATTTTTTGGTTAATGTGAAGCAATGAAAGTTTATTTCCTCGATACTTGGGCTTGATTCCGACGTAAATGATTCTACAAAGCCATGAAAAATTGATGTGATAATGTTTATGTGATTGACTTGTTGACTTGCCCTTTATAATGTGATTAATTATGTCCATTTTATGATTAAAAAAAAGCCACTTATATTAATTTAGCATACACATGGTTTTTGTTTATCATAAATTGTGATTTTATGTGATTTTATGTGGGATTTGCATGTATGTTACATAGAATTTTGAACTGATTGATAAACTTTTAGTATGGATTGGCACATGACACCGTTTTGCGTGGAATGACACTTGATAAAATCTTGGCCGAGTTTGGTCTCACTAGTTTTAAGGTTTTTTAACTCATGACTGCATGTGATTGTATATGTTGACCCCAGTAGATGGGTTACATGCCAAGTAATTTAAATACTCATCATTTTCTTAAAATGTTTTCATGTAAAGACGATAATGTATTAGACACATGACGAAGTGATCTATGATAAGGTCATGGGACTAGTGTCATCGCTTCTCATCAATTTCATGTTTTCAAGTTATTTAATGTTTTGACATATGACTTTGTGATAGATAGCAAATTTAAATTTTCAATGCTTCTTCTAATTAACATTTTTAAGAAATCTTGAACAAAAGTTTTGCTTTTAACTTTCATTAAATTGTTTTGATAATTATTGATAATTTATAAAAATATAAGTTATTGTAGTCTTTTACTTAGAATAATAAGAGTAAATAAGCAAAACATGCGTTGATTATACTAAGAATTCATGTTAAATAATATACTTGCGTTGAAGTACACTAAAAAATCTCTGTTGACCGCATATCATGAGTTAAATTGTGCCAAAGTGAATATTCTACAGTTGATCACAGGTTCTGTTCGCATGCGCCGAGCTTCTACCCAGTGAACAAATATTTGATCGCATGCTTCGGGATCTATGACCCACTGCCAGCGGATCTTTTACCATAGCTTCAAAATGTTGACCATGATAGCAGTGCTGACATTTTCACCTACCACGTCAGAGATGACGATTGATCAGAGTGGGTATCACAATGATTTTCAGTGCACGAATCTATAAATAGAGCCTTGACACCCATGAAGAAAGGGTCCAAGAGGCAAGATTTTACCTAAGAACACCCTTAGGCACGATACTTGCACCACGAGCAAAGAGTGAAATAGATTGTATTTTTTAGAACTTCCACTTCCAAACTTCACCCCGACTTTTCACTGGAACTTCACCAGAGCAAGAGTTTGAGAAGGCTTTCTCCACTCCATACTACCATTTTGTCACCAGCAACTTTGACATTACATTTGTTGGAAGCAAGAAATTGCCAAAAACTACCCTTTCCTTTACTCTCTTCTTGTCTTTTATTGTTGTATTCCATAGAGTATTCACTTTTGTAAACAACAAATCTATTTTGATCTATACATCATCATGTCTATTTCCATTATCTCCTCTCTCTACTATCATTTTTTTTCCATTTACCAGGAGTAACTAATCTCAACGGGGTAAGGGGGAGTTTAATGCAATGAGCTAAGTTGAGTCTTTAAGCATTAATCCTATTTGTTTAGTGCATGACTATTTAAATGCTTGTCTATGATCACTCATTGAGTTAAGTAGCTATAGCCAACTTCCCGAAGGGGTAAGTAGTTATGGATATCACTAAGCAATATAAGAAGTATTTATAGAATAGTAACAACCTCATGTTTAACGCAACATCATTCATGTGTCATAGAGATATGACAAATATGGCTGGCCACCAAGAGGTGTGCAATGAACGAATGTTATGAGCCTAGATTATCCTTGAAGCTAAACTTAGGAACTAAGCATAGACTTCCCCCAAATCCTGCTTCTCCATACATTTTTTTACACACATTAAAGTTGCTTGATAGTTCTCAAAAAGAGCTATAATTCCTAGCTTAATTTAGGCTCGCTAATAGATTTTATGTGTTAATTATCCTATTTTTTAGGTATCGAGCAACCAATAGGTAGAATTGACCATTTGAATGAGGTTAATTTAAAGTAATTTGAAGATAATTTGGGCATCTAAGATTCAAAGAAGGAGAAATGACCAAAATGCCCCTGATTGTAGTGTCGCAACCCTCGCTCAACACTTTAACGCAATGCTGCAAGGTAGTAGGCTCGTATACAGGGTAGAGTCGCAATGCTACCTTTAGTGCTGCAACGTTGCGAAGATTAACGGAACGCCAACGCATCTGTGCACGCTCGTCTGTTGCGAGCAGCATCATAGTAACATTGCAATACCACTCCAACGCTTGAGGGTTGGATCGATAAGAGTGTTGCAATGCTCTTCCTGTTGAAAGGTACCAATGTGCAACAGAAGAAACCAGGATCCATAAGCACTTTAATTCATTAATTTTGGCAGAAAAGAAAACATGCTTCAACAGAAAAAATGGGTTTCATGACATACCTTTGAAGAACTTCCTCTAAGCTACGATTCAGCTGCAAATCTCCACAGAATCTTGTTGTAGACCACCCCAAGATCTTCTCTACTATCCTCTGGAGCTCAAGATTGAATAGTGGAACTCAAAATAAGCTTGAATTAAGGGAATTTGGAGAAGCTCACAGCAGCAACCATGTAGAAGAACACCCTTCTTCTCTCAAATTTTTCTCAAAATTTCTGTTTGGTTGCTCTCTTCCAAAACACTCCAAAATCTTCTATATATTGCAAACATTCATGCAAAGAAGCTTGGTGCATGAGATGCACCCCATACTTAGAGTTAATGAAGAGTTAAAGTGGGTTGTTGCTGAGCTAGTTCATCAAGTAAATGGAAAAACAATTTTTCCAACTTTGTATTTTTCTTTTCTTTTTCAATTTTATCAAAATTGATTTCAAAAATCAATTTTATTTAATAAAACTGAAAATATTATTAATTTTACAAAATTAATTTTTCTTTAATAAAATTAATAAATAATTATTTAAACAATTTAAATAATTCTAATTAATTTAATATCAAATATTAAATTAATTTTTTAACACAATTCCATCTTCAAATATTTAAATCATATCTAAATATTATTTCTCCAAATTTATTTAATTCTAATTTAAACACTTCAAATTAATTTATCACGCTATTCTAGAGCTTATCCATTTACAAGCTAGTAAGAAACTTCGCGGACCTACAGATCATGGGCTCTAACAATCTGAGATTAATCGGTAAACTCATTAGCCCGATCTAACCCCTATTCGTTAACTAATGGGTGATTCCACTAAAGCCCATAGCTAAACTCCCTTCACTGTAGATATATTATGTCCACTCGATATAACCATGATTAGTAAATTAACCCTTCACAGGTTGCTCGTAATAACGGCTGTGTCAAATCTCTGTTTTACCCCCGAAATTACCTCTTGTTCCTTAAGTTCCACTGATCATTTAATGAATAATTGATTTGTGATCCAATCAACAAATCGAATCTCTCTCAGGCCAATGAAAGGGTGAGGTCTCTTGTTCAAGACCCAGAATCAGCACTTGAAGGGAACAACCTCTCTACTAACCCTGATCGGGTAGGAGTGAATTCTCTCTTGCACCTTATGTTCCCAGCTATTCATTCGATCTTATCCCCAAAATGGTAAGCTTATTGAGCAGAGGTAATTTATCTACTCTCACCGTTTGCAGATCAAAGGATAATCCCAAATAAACAGGAGTTCATAGTTAGCTCAGGATTAAGGTTAAGTTACCTAGGTCATCGCTTTCAAATAGTCAATCTTAAATAGTAAACAACGTTATAAAGTAAGAGTGACAGGTTTCGTGATCCGATCTTGCACAAAACTCATTTACACAGGACACCCCCACTCCTCATGTCTCAACATGCACGAATTAGGATCACTTCGTATGTAGCACTTTACAACTCTTTGTAACAACTACAGAGTAGGCCGCATCCAATAGTGTTACCAGAATAAGGTACCCAATCTTATTCATATACTATAGATCATTTTGACTATTTACTCGAACCTGATCCACTTGTATGTCTCCATATAAAGTTCAAGTACACATATAATAGTCAAGGGACTTAGGTTTATTGGATTTCTAAAATAATATATTCAACAACAACTTTATCGAATTCTCAGAATAAGTTCTAATGTTTACAAACCATGAGTTTTAGGACATAAAACCCAACACTTCCTAGCATTGCAATGTTACGACTACTTGTATAAATTTGTTCTTTCCAAATTAGATAAGGAGGGCGAAGAGTTAGGTCGTTTTAGAGAGCATGTTGCTTGGTTTTGGTCATTTCAAGCCAAAACTCATGAGATTTCTTTTCATTTTGAGTTGTATTTGTAAATCTTGGTATAGTGAGTCAAATTCGATGAACGATTGAAGGCCATGACTTCGGTTTTTTAGGTTTCTAAAGATTTTCTTGAATTCTTTGATATTTCTTATGAAATTTTTATTAGATATTTCTGTTTCTTTGTGATTTCCTTTCTTTAAATTAATTTCTAATACAATCATATAGGATTGATGAACTAACGACACGATTTCTTGTATGTTTTTCTTTGCTATGTGTGTTTTTTATGTCCGTAATTGCATTGAAAGCATACTTAGTTTAGTAGCAATAGGTTTTAATTTGGTTTATGGCATGATGTCTAGGTTATCTAGAATTACCAAATTGATAAAAAAACCTAAAGATTGGAAATGCATTAGGATAGCCTTTCTTGCTTAATGTCTTAATCAATCCAAGATCGTAATGCAATATTTTCATAATTAATCGATGATTAGATTCATAGAAAAACCTACGATCTCTAACCCGACGAAGGTAATCTTGTGTTCGATCTCTCTCTTTCTCAGTCTATCTTACTTTTCTGCATTTTTATTTCCGCATTTAGTTTTCCTGTCAATCAAACAATAAAACACCGTTTTTATTGCTTTCCATAGTCAAATTTAGCTTAAGAGAAGATTAAATCCTGGCCTTCCTATAGTTCAACCCCGTACTTGCTGCTTATGTTACTTGTTAGTATAAGAAGTAGGTTTCGATGATTTATAAATATTTTTGTTTCGATTTGGAGTTGAATCATTAACTATTTCTTAAGCCTAATCGAATGTAAGGACAACCCATCCAACTCCGTAATGAAAATCAACATGTCGTTAATCCCTAAATTAACTAAGCTTGTTACAAAGGCAATTTACATAGTTAATTTCATTATGTTCTTGGATTAATTATGATATTAAGCAAGAATGGCCAATTCTATCCTAATGCACTTCCAATCCTTAGGTTTTGTTATCAATTAGATGATCCTAGATAGCCTAGACATCATGCCATAAATCAAACTAAAACCTATTGATACTAATTAAACATGCTTTCAATGTAGTTACAGACACCAAAAACATGCATAGCAAAGACAAACATATAGGAAATAAAGTCGTCAATTCATCAATTCTATATGCTTGTGCTAGAAATTGAACCAAATAATAGAAATTATAAAGAAACAGAAACATCCAATAAAAAATCCATAAGAAATCTCAAAGAGTCCAAGAAAATCCCTACAAACCTCAAAAACTAATGTCATGGCCTTCAATCGTTCATCAAATCTGACTCATGATGTCAAGATTTACAAATACAACTCAAAAGGAAAGGAAATCTCATGAATTTTGGCCTAGAATGATTAAAATCGAGCAACATGCTCTCTAAGACGACCTAACTCTCCTCTCTCTTTTCGAAATTCAGAAAGAAAATATTTATAATATGATCGCAGCATTGCAACGCTCTTGTTGATCCAGTCCTCAAGCGTTGGGCATGCGTTGCAATGATGCTTGACATTTCGTTAATCATCGCAGCATTGCAATGCCAAGGGTAGCGCTGTCGCTGCCCTGCATCCTCAGCTTCTTCAATTCAGCGTTGCGCGGGCATTAGAGCTATGCATGTATGAAAGTTGCGACACTCTAATCAGGAGCAGTATGGTCATTTCCTCTCCTTTGAAGCCTGAATCCTCAAATTATCTCCAAATTGCTTCAAATTAACCCTATTTCTCATCCATTAGTCAATCCTACCTCTTGGTTGCTCGATACCTATAAAATAGGATATTTAACATGTAAAATCCATTAACGAGCCTAAATTAAGTTAGGAATTATAACTCTTTTTTAGAGTTATCAGCTATCAAGGAGGCTCTCAGTAGTCTTTTTTTAAGAGGAGGATTGTTGGTAATGCGACCTAAGTCCCATATTGGCAGATAATTAAGGAAAAGATTATGGGTACATAAAGCCTTTTGATAATTGGGAAAAAAAAAAAACCATGAGAGTTTAACATGAACCGGATAATATCATACCTTTGTGGAGTTATTTGGAGGATTCTTGTCCATGACAAACAACCATCAATCTGTTCTTTGAGCAAACAAGTCAACAAGAATTCAAAAGAGAGTTTGGTTCTTGAAAGAAGTTGTATATGGGAGTAGAGTGTCGAATAACCCCATGCAAGTGACAACCACTCTTTCTAAGAACAATGTTCTGTCGTGCATCTCAACCTAGATAACGTAGTTTGTAGCCCTATTTTACCGATTGATAATTTTATTGTTATTGGTTTAGTTTAGTATTTTTTTAGTTATTTTTTTTTTTTACAATATGTAGAGTGAGAAAATCAAACTTCTGATTTCGAGATTAATAGTGCAAATACTATACCAATTGAACGATGCTTATTTTAGTATTACTTGATTCTGTTGGTTAACAACATCCTACTCTTTCGGTTTTATTATAGTATTTCTTACTTTGATGAGCCTAAGGGCTTTTCCTGCAATTTGCAATTTTCAGTGTTAATGAATGTGACATTAAAATAGAAACAAGGTTAGCCAGAAAACATGCAAAGAAAAGTAATATTAACAAACATTTCACATCTGTTTCAGTTGCAATAAATAATAATCACTATAACAATGTAGATTTACATTCAAAGTAATCTTCCTCCAAATATCATATTCACAAACACTTAAACCCTACACACACCAATAAATCAAAACATAAACAACAGTTTTCGTTCCATCACACACACAACACATCTAATTAACACCCAAATGAGATGAACTGATGAAGATTTGTATTTTTCAATACACAATAATCAGTGTTCGGGCACGAGACATTCAACTCGAGAAGCACCCGAGAAGCTTCTTCGGGGCGGTACCAGTGGCACGGTACTTTGCAGCCATCTCCTCTGCCTTGAGAAGATCTTCTCCGCGCTTGGCTTCGATCATCGCCCTCTTCTCCTCTGCTGCTTTGTGAAGCAGAGCAATTTTGTTCTTCATTTTCTCAATGTACTCAGCCTTCTTCTTCTCCAAACTTTCCTGCTCAAAATTGTGTTTAATTACTGTCAAAAGAAAATCACTCCAAGACTACAAATCAACCATGCCTATAATGTTATAAAAGAGGGGGGAAAAAAAGACTTTTTACTTTGTAGGGTAATCAAAAAGCACAAAACAGTATGAAAGCAAAGAAATACAAGTAACTAAGGATCCCTATAATATTTTTGTATTTAGCTAAAAATTCAAATCATTCCTTCAGAATTATGCCAACTATTGTAAGGAAATTGGGAAAAAATAAACGGAACTTCAAAAACAAAATCAAATAGTTATCAAATTTTACCTAAAATATAGTTTTAAAATTTGACAAAGAATTCAATGTTTCTATAAAACTGATGAAAATCATAGTAAGATAACTGAAATGTAACAAACATAGATTTCAAAACAAGAAAACTAAAACCAAAATCATTAAGGCCCCATTTGCTAACCATTTGGTTTTTTGTTTTTGTTTTGAAAAATTAAACTTATTTCATCTATATTTCTTACAATGATTTGCATTTTTGTAAGTACAATAGTTGAATTCTTAGCCAAATTCCAAACAAAAACAACTTTTTTAGTTCTCAAAATTTGACTTGGTTCTTTAAACCATTGATGAAAAGTAGATAACAAAAAAAGAAACTTGGAGATGGAAATAATGTCTATAGACTTTATTTTCAATAACAAAAACTAAAAACAAAATGGTTACCAAACAGGGTCTAAACAAAACTTGATATCAATATTCCTTCTTGAAATGATGATTAGGAAATAGAAGCATACTTAGATTTATGTTGAATATAAAGGGCTCATGATAAAGGTGTTAATGGAATATTTGATACCTCAATCTTCTTCAACTCAGCTTCTACAGAAGCTTTTCTGCTATTCTCCCATGCCACAACAGAAGATAACTTTTTGTGAGCTCTGCAAAAGGAGATTCAGTTTCCAAAAAACAAATTAAACAAAAGTTACTTTCACCACTTGAAGTAAGAACTTTATATAAAAAAAACACAAGTAGTTTTCTTCCTTTTTCTTTTTTCCATTTTGGTTTTCAAAGTTCTATGTGGGTTGGAGAGAGTTGAACCATTGGTCAATAATTTTAAACCATCATAAGAAGCCCTGCCCTGTGTGTTTTATATGCAAAACTTTCAAAGTTAAAATCAGAGTAATCTAAAGATTCTTATTCTACTTGTGACTTAGGCTCGGTTTTCGGTAATAATTTTGGGTGTATTTAGTTTAACTTTTTAAGTGTTTGTGTTTCACAACCACATAGAATAGTTTTTGAAATACTTTCAAGGTTTATTTTAAACAATTTTTATAAAAAAGAGTTTAAATAAAATTGACTATTTTTTTCTCTAATCAATCCAAACACATCCTTTGTTATTAGTTTTCTATTTTTTGAAATTTAGGCTTGGCTTCTCCTAAATTTCATTTCATACTATAGTATAGTTTTCACATTTTTTCGAAGAAATCCTTAAATTCTTAGTTACATTCTAAAAAAAAACTACTTTTTTTTAGTTTTCAAAAGTTATCGTCGTTTTTTAAAATATTAGGAAGTAGATAATAAAACAAAAGAATTTATAAAGAGTAGAATTTACATATTTAATTTTTTAAAAATCAAATATTTATCAAATAAAATCGTAATAAAGTTTTAATTTTTCTACTTTACCTCCCCTATTTTAAAAATTAAAATATTATATACATATGAAAAGTTAAATTGAAAAATATTGGCCTCAGCATAAAGAAAGAAGGTGAAGGAAGAATCTTACTTGTTCTCTGCCTTAGACTTTTCACTTTCTTCCCAAGCTTTAATCAGTGACAACCTCTTCTCTGTTGCAACTTTTGCTAACACAGCATCTGAACAAATCAAATCATATTCAAACTCACTCTTTCATTCAATTAAATTGTTTTTAAATTTCATCAAATCCTGTTTTATTTCAACTCCACCTCTCTCTTTCCAAACTACTCTGTTTCTCTTTCTCTTAATTTAATCTAAATTTTACACACACATATATATACAATAATTACTAAGACCCGTTTGATGATAATTTGCACCCCATTTGGTAGCTATTTTGTTTTTTATTTTTATTCTTGAAAATTAAGCTTATGGATACTACTTTTACTTCTTATTTTGGCTAAGAATTCAACCATTGTACTTCAAAAAGATACAAATCATTGTAATAAATGTGGATGAAATACGCTTAAATTTCAAAAACAAAAACCAAATGATTATCAAATAGGACCTTAGTTTTTTAAGCTTTTGTTTTTGAAATTTAAATCTATAAACACTACTTTCACCTCTAATTTTTTTTTAAAAAAATTATTTTTATGTTTAAAATTTAGCTAAAAATTTATGCAAATCATGAATGAAAAGGAAATAGACTTAATTTTAAAAAACAAAAAATACGACAGGGTTAGCAAAAGGGCCTTAAGATGTCAGAAGTAAACAAAAAAAAAAAAAAAAACAATTACTATTAATAGACAATAGTTCTACAAAAAAAAAAATCATTAAAAATGATCGTCCAATTTTTAGTTTTATACATTTAAAGATTCTGTTTTAGTCTAAAACATTTCTTTTTAATTATTGACTGTCAAATTTTTAAATATTCCAAAAGATTTATGTCACAATATCAATTAGATATAATCTCAAGAACCGAAATTCCAAAAAATGGAATAAGCATAGTCAAATGATAAGAACTAATTTTAATTATAAATTATAAACATTAGAATTGCAATTTAACCTATCAAATTTCAGCAAATAATAAAAATAAAATATAATAAAAATGAAAATTAAAGAGAGGGTTTTTGTAATGAAAACCTCTGTTCACGGAGCCCTCGGTACTTTTGGGCTCAGCAGCTTCTGGAACCTCTGCAGAAAACAAAATAGATAATTAATTAACTTAAAAAACAAAAAAAAAAAACGATCAATTCGAAAAATTATTTATCTATTTTCTCGTAATTTCGAAACGGAAAAAAACTAAAAAAGAAAAAAGAAAAAGAAAAAAATCCATTTCACAATTAAATTGAATCAAATTTCTTCAAGAATCGAGGGTAGAGCCTCAAATATATATAATTTATATATTTAATTTTCCATTTCCCGTTTTTTTCCCACCAACCAGACGGACTCAAAAGAAAATTCTGAGCTGAAAAATATTTAATAAAAAACATATATTTTTAAAATGAATAAAAATAGAGATGAAAGAAAAGGGGTTTGAAGGGTTGTGAATATTTTACTTCAACGAGAACGAGAGCTTGGGAATCATCAGGTTTTTTCGTCAGCGGCGGTGGGGGTGGTGGAATGACGCTTTTCTCCTCGGCGACGTCCTTTGGGGAGTTCTTGGGGCGGCGGCGGCGGCGGTGGAGTAGGATCGGACGGCGGCGGGGTGAAATTCGATTTTCTTGGATTCTTCAGCCATGGGGATTGGAGACGGAATCTGAGAGATGGAAGTGAAAAAATAAAATGGAGTTTTTTTTTTTTTTGCTTTTTCCAAATGGGAAGGGACAAAAAAAGAGAGATTGAGAAAGAGAGTGGTTAGATTTAGAATAATAATATAGTTGGGAGAAGGGGAAATCCAAAAGGGTAACTGTGTAACTGTGGCTGTTCCTTAAATAATAAATTATTATTATTATTAAATAAATAAATAAATAAATACTATGTGGGTGCTTTGGAAACTGAGCTGGATGATGGTTACATATGACTTAATGTGAGTTGGCATGGTATGCCAATACTCCAAACATCCCAAACACTCATCAAACTTTATTGATTTTTATGTTTTTTTTTCCAAAAAGAAAAATATATTACATAATTCGGATTTTTAAATATAGAAAAATAAAGAAAATTATTTATATAAAATAAAAAATTTTAATCTTCTTTCATATACGCTAATAGAAGTCTATCGATATCTATTAGTGATAGAAACTTATTGATACTACCAGTGATCAAAACCGATACAAGTCTGTCACTGATAGATGCGGATAGAAGTTTATCAGTATTTTTTTTTGCTATTTTTAAATAATTTTGACATTTTTTCTATTTATAAAAATTTTTCTTATGTATCTCTATTTTTTATATTTTATAGTGTGTTTGAAATAAATTATGATTTGTTTTTTAGATATAATAGGAAAAATTACTTTTTTAGTCTTCAAATTTTTTAAAATATGTTTATTTGGTTCTTAAATTTTAAAAATGTACTTTTTTAGTCTTCGAATTTTTTAAAATATGTTTAAAAAATCCATGCAAATTTTTTTTACTAAATCGAGTTAAGAAAAGGGAAAAAATGGTAATGGTAAAGGGTAGAAGGTAATTAACATATTTCATTTATTAGAGGTGATCCTTATATTTTTAATGGTAATGTTTATGAATATATCCATACAAATAAGATAAGCTCATCAAGACATAGTTAAATTAAGTAAGAAATATATTTTCGATCAAAAAATTAAGGATTTATTTGGTATGCTATATGAAAGTATAAATTTGTCAATAGAGGATTTAATTTAATAAAGACAATATTATATTCCATGGTTTCAAACGTATTTGGTAGCAGATCCAGAATTAAATTTCAATTTAAGACTATTATTCAAAATGTGTTTGATAATATATTTATAAATCTTAAGGTTAATTATAATTACTTACTGAATATTAGGTTAAATATAAACTATTACTAATTCATTTATGAACTTGTTTTAGGTTAAAAAAGTAGTATGATTTTTATTTGGGGCCTTTTTAAATATAAGAAAATACTTGCACTTTATAACAAAAAGTTTTACTTGTACTTTTTACTATAAAGTCTAAATATTTTTCGGATTTTTCTACTTGTAAGAATTTTCTTATTATTTTGTAATATCATTTAATATATAATGTATAACATATTTTAACAAAAATAATTGAGTTTATAACATAAAATATTATATTTTTTTAATATTTTTTTTATCCTTTTTAATATAGTTATGTATTTTAAAATATCCAATTCAAAATTTGGATATACGGAAGATACCACTTTTTTTTTAAGACTTTGCATTTTTGGATACAGAATTTGAAAGATAATTTTTAAAAATAAAATTCAGATTACTTATCAAACACATATTTATTGAAATCAATGAATTTTAAAATATAAAACTAAATGAGACTTATCTATCAAACAAGCCCAATTATTTGAAAACCTCTGCACTACTTATTATTAAACTAAAAAAAATCAAATAATAAAAACAAGAAATAGAATGGTTCGGCCCTACCAAATGTTGTTACTCTGTCTCTTATATATTGATTGATTGATTTTCCTCCAACAAATGATATTTGTTTTGCTGTACATCCAAAGAAGGTTCTTAATTCCATATTAAATATTAGGTTAGAATAACATTGGAATATTTATATTGTACATAAGAGTGAGAAGTTTTGTTTCACATGGATAATCTTTTAATTGTCTAGAGCGTATAAATATCAAGGTATTCTATATGAAAATCCAAAATGAGTTGATGATGGGAGTATAACTCTTTCATCACACGTGCGTAGTTGCCATTTGTCTGGATATGTTTGGGTAATTGCACTTGTGCAAAAAACATTTCAATTTTTATTACGTATCCTTTTATTTTTGTTTAATATTGTTGACTTTTCCGATGGAATTCTATCCGTTGAAGTTTTTATCCGTTATTGGTCCATTGGAATTATGACCATTGATTTATGTCTGTTAACTGACCATTGAGGTCCATTTCCAGCCGTTCCGTTTTGTCCATTGGTGTCCTCCTTTCCTCTTCCTTCTCCACTTCATTTTTATTGTTCTAAGCAACCTTCTCTTCAATTCTAGTCTTTTTTCCGGCGAGTGCACACCTGAATTTGGAGGTTGCGTTAACATTGGGGAGCAACCAGCTTAAGCGATTAGCACCGAGGTCGCACCGTATTTGCTTTCAGGATAGTGGTTCTTCCATGGCACAACAACATTTGTGATATCTGATTCAACACTCTAGCACTTCTATTTTAGTCTAGATTGATATTTAACTTATATATTACTTCTTTTTTAATTAAATAATTATTGGATGCGGATGTAACTATATACTTTTAGGATGATAACTAATGCTTTTATTTATTAAGCTATGATCGAATTGTCATATATTATTTAATTTATTATTATTGTTGTTGTTATTTAACAATAGAATGGGTTAAGAATTTAAGTAAATGGTCGAAGTGAAATTAACTCAATGTAATTGACATGATCTTCCTTCCTAGAGATTCGGGAGTTCAATCCTTGTTATTCTATTGATAAAAAAATAAAGAATTTTATTAAATAACTTATGTTGTATTATGGTTCTAATTTTTATCTCATATGAAAATAGTTAAAATAAATAAACGTAGGTAAGATCGAAAATTTATTCTTTATATTTGTTGTTTTGTATTTATTTGGTCTTCAAACATTCAAAATTACAAATTTAATCTTTGAACACTCGGATTTTTAAAAAATTTACAAATCTACTCAACACGAAACTAAAAATTGTAGATTCCACTATAGATAAAATTCATATTTATATATAATAAATCAATTAATTTAGATTCCACTATAGATAAAATTCATATTTATATATAATAAATCAATTAATTTTTACAAATTTAAAATTTTTTAAGGATTTATTAGGTAAAAAAAAATTAGGAACCTATTAACTCCTTTTAAAGTCTAACAAACTTGAATAAATTGATATATTAAGCATAAATATAATTATTTCCATTTCCATTTTATTTATTAAAATAAATTTAAAGCTTTTTTGGTTGAACATCTATTATTTCCTATTGAGAGTAAGATACTGTATAATCATACATATTTTAATTTAATCAGTAAGCAATAATATTTTTTTCCAGATGTAACGAATTATAAATTTAATTTGAATTCATCCATATTCTATATTTGGAGATTCTGTTCCCACTTCGTCATAGTTTATGAATGGTATCGGTACAATCAAGAACGGCTCTACCTTCTTGAAATTTTTCATTATTGAAAATTAATGCTCATTTAACGTCAAATTCATTATTAAACTCGAAATTAATTAATTAGATAAGAACGTTTTCAAATTTAATTAATGCAAACATTTAATGATACTCTTTCATATGCAAAAGTCTTTTGTACAACTTCCAAAATCATTAAGCGCTATGAATCCCTTTTTGTAAATATAATTCTACACTTGTTAATATAATATTTGAAGTACGTTTGAAATATTTTTTCTTTTGAACAAAAAATGTGTTTTAAATAAATTTGTTTTTCTTATATCCGTTTGAACCCGAAGGAACATGAATCAGTCATAGACATGAACTAAAGGAACATGAATCAGTCCTAGACATGAACCCGAAGGAACATGAATCAGTCATAATGTGTACATCTGTCCAGATAAGAAAAACTAACAGGAACCCTATAAATTAGAATGCATCAGCTTCGTATAACTCCTGTGTTATATTTTACAGTCGTTTATCTTAGGGGTAAAACGGTACAGTTATCATCAACAAAATAGTCCAATCCAGTTAGTCAATGCCATTAAGTCTATGTAGTTGAATCAGTCATAAATTATCAATCTAAACAATCTAGAATAATCAGTCAAATCAATCTGAGCAGTCTCAAGAAACAGTCCAAGTATTCTTAAGTAAACAGTCCAAGTGGTAGGGACGACTGGTTCGCAGAAAGACACTCACTTCAAGTTTTAGTCAATATGAGCTTAAACAACCTTAACTTTTATTTGCCCAAAAGGTCACTAACCAAGTCCTAAGTGATAAACCAAAAATTAGGATTTTCAAAATAAGGCCAAAATTTTCAATCACCCAATTTACTTCATCCATTAAGGCTAAATATTTACAGTTTCAAGGTCCAATTACTTACCCAAATTGTATCGAAATTGATCTTAAATTTGGTGAACAACACCTCAAAATCCTTCGATTCTTGAATCAAACCCTATACCAAAAATCAAAATTAATCCTATCATTTAGGACACAATTGCTTAGGCTAGTGGCCGGTAGTGAGAGTCTTGCATGAGGGTCTTGCATGAGAGGGGTTTTCGAGAGCGAGAGAGAAGAGGAATTTTTCAGTTTTACAGATTCTATTCAGTAGCGATTACAGACAAACCAGAGCTTCAAACAACAATCCAACTATTAACAATGAAACTCTATATGTCCCAAACAGACCAACCAAATTTCAACACGATCCAAGATTCAAACTTTGGAAATCAACAATTTTATGGAAGTTGTCGATGAAAAATCAAATTGTTTTCTCCTTGATTTTCTGCCTCTTTTCATTCTTCATTAATTTTTTAAAAATAAATCTCAATTCTTTCATTTTTTTTTCAAATTTTAAAAAGATAAATAAAATATTTTATTACAATATCTCCAAAATCTCCAAAGATTCTATTAAATTAATAAATCAATTAACTTCTCAAATTATCTTAATTTAAGCTTAAAAAAAAAGTTAAATGACATAAAATCCATCAATTTGATACAAATTAAATTCTTTCAAATATTTAAATCAATTTAAAACCATATAAAATTAATTATCTCCTTAATTGATTTAAGTTGGCTCCAAGATTCAAAATCAAAGGGAGGCAAAATTCAATATTTTCAAGATAATTAGTTCAAATTCTAATCAATTAAATTCAATTTAGCCAATAAAAGCTTTTCAATTATTTCAATTTAATATGAAAGGAAAATTAAAACTCAATAATTTTAGATAACTAACTTGAATTTTCCAGAAATTCGGGATGTTAATTCTTTCTTCCTTAAGAAACTTTTGCCCTCGACAGTTTAAGTCCTTAAAGGCTCGTGATACTTAGTTCTTGTCTCATCCTCATGTTTCCAAATTCCTTCTTCAAATCGATAATTCTGCCAAAGAACTTCTAACTCACACTATCTCCAAGTTTCAAAAAGTCTTCACCACTCTAGCAAGAATTTTCCCTAGATTGCCCCTCGTAACTCATGTTCTCATTCAAATGCAAGTGCTCATAGTTCAACATGTGAGACTGATTTTTCATATACCTCCTTAATGTACAAAACTTCTACCTAAGACAAGCATTAGGCATATGAAAATTGCCTTTTTATTCATGTATCTATGACTTGACTACTTCAACTCTCGTATCACTTGTATTTTGCTTGGAGCTAAAATACTTTCACCTTTAAAGTCAAATTAATGGCATCATTTGTTTCTCCTTCTAATTTTGTGCCCAAAATCACGATCACCTAAACCTTGATAACACCAGCAATGGCATACCTTTTAACTAATAAAGCCTCATTATTTCATGTCAATAGTGTTGGGGTTGATGCCCTAAATCTCGTAGGGTCCTGTAGTTTGTAAACACCTTTATGAACAAACGCTTGTGATGTAATAATATGAGATATTTTCTTCACTGTTGTCTATGAAATATGAGATATTTTAGTTGCATTTACCACAAATCAATAAACTAAGATCTCTGGTTATCGTTGTAACTTAAGCATGTACGTGGCGACATACAAATGGATCATGCCTTAAGAGATAAACTAAATGGTCTATAGTATATGGATAAATGAGGGAAACCTTATCCTGGTGACACTACGATACGACCTGCTTTATAGATGTTACAAGTGTTGTAAAGTGCTATAGATTGTTTGATCCTGATCATTCATGTGGAGACATGCGAGCGGGGATGTCTTATATAAAGGAGTTTGTATAAGACCGGAGCACGAAGTGTTTAGTCTCGTTATATAACGCCATTCATGACAGAGACTTTCATTTCACTAGGATGACCACAGGTAACATGACCTTAATCCTGAGTGAGTTGGAAACTCTTGCCTATGAAGGCAGTCCTTTGATTTGCATGGGTGCCAGTGGCCAGATTTCCAACTCAAACCTACCACTTTGGGGATTCGTCTGATATGGGAGTTGGGAACTCAGCTACATAAGATGGAATTCACTCATTGCACAAAGTAGGAGTAAGAAGATAGATTGATCCCGTAAAGGCTGATTTCGGGACTTAAACGATGTGGCGCCACACACTTTCTCATAGCTCGCGAGGTGTTCACTCATAGTAGGACTATGATGTATTGTTCATTAGAGGAATCAGTGGTACTTAAGAAGTTAGATATAACTACAGGAGAAAAATGGTAAATTGGCCCAGTTGTACTTACGAACGATATGTGAAGGGTTATTGTACTGTTGACTGGTTATTTCCAATGGACACAGAAATATATCTGTAGTGAGAAGAGTGCAGCTGTCGATCTTCATGCAGTTGAGACTCACCCATTTTTTATGCAACATCATGGTCTGCATTACCGAGTGCGTTTTTTCTAAAAAGCGGTATCTCGTGATCTTTGGGAATAGAGACCAACCTAAAGAGGATGGACTTAGCCTTCTGGTGGAGGAGTCATTAGGTGGTCCCTTTGCGGATATTTGACCTGATTTGAATGACGATGCGATGGCTACTAAACTATCGACGGAGGTATCTTTGACTTCGGATAAGAAAGTGTGGACTTTAAAGTCTACCATCCACAACGAGGCTTCTAACTATGATAGAGTGTTAGCTCTCGGGCGTCGTTTGATTGAAAATGAAGTTTGTCTGAATGCCATAACAAAGGTCCCTGGAGAATTTACCTTTACTGATTGCTATTGAGAATGGCTATAGTTTGTTGTTAGTCAAATGAACGATGCCTTTATGACACTCGTTTGTTCAATGCAGTGATGGCTTTTTTTGTACATGTATGACTGCAATAGCGATGTTGTGCGGGCCCTTTGCGAGGCTTGGTGCCCATCCACCAACACCTTTCACCCCATGGCAGGTGAACTGTCAATATCTTTATGGGATTTATGGTCCTTCGGGGGTCTTCCTATTAAATGAAGGTTCTACGAGGAAGTTATCCCCAATTTCAAGGAATTAATTGGTTCACGAAAGAAAGGAAGATATCTATCGAAGACCTGCGAACATCTTTTTCGTGCATACTACTTGATAGTTTGTTCACAAAGAAAGGAACGTACAAAGTCTTCCAAAAATGATCGTGGGACCCCCGCCAAAACCGATTCTCTTGTGACCATCAGTGCGTGGATTTCATTTTGGTTCCTTGGTATTCGAAAGTACAACAGGCCTCCAAACAGAAAGCAAAAGAGAGCCTCTCGCCACAAATCTACTTATAATCGAGCGGTGCAGAGATCACATTTCGAGCATGGTCAGCTAGAGAAAGCATGTTTTTTTGAATAACTCAGGGTGGAAGACAATTTGTGGGAGAAGACATACCTAGCAGCCTTTTTGTCTTGTTGGCTATGTTTTTTCGCGCTTCCCCAGAAAGGGGCCTATCTTTGTCCTGGCGTCTTCAGAATTGCCAGCTTAATGGCTGATGGGAATATCTTTAGCCTTGCCGTTACTGTCCTAGCGAACATATATCATGGCTTAAGAGTGATAACCGAATCTTCAAACCCAATCGAGCGCACATATTTTTTCTTCTCTGTGCATTATGTCCATGGTTGGGCCACCAATTATTTAACACTCACTACCTTGTTCTTGTAGATGTTCGGAATCCTAAGATGTCCAATTTTTTCGGTGAATGTGGGACGATCTACTTTGGGAAATATGAAGCTCGAGATTTGATCCACAAGGGGGCAAGCATTCAGTGGTACATGAATATTCATGGCAGGAATAAACACAAGCAAGTGATTGATAATCAGCACCTCTTCTTTAGTAGGTCTTCACATTTTGCGAGTATGCGATCCTGCTACGTATTATCCCATTGTGGGTGCACCTCAATTATTGAATCGTATAGCCCTTACCAGTTTGGTAGAAAATTTGGCTTTTACCAAGACCTTCCTAATGACGTAGGGGGAATCTCCCCTATCGCCACCCCCCGGAATTTACTGCATCACTGGAGTATTTGTACGAGGAGCAGGGCCTCTTCCCAAGCATTCTTGCCTGCGTGCACACTAAACCCGCATAATCACACCACCCCGCATTTCAAGGCTTGATGGCGGGAGAAACATGGAAGCTACTTTGAGGATAACAGGCACTGTTTGGTATCCAACTTCATTCCTCATCTGGCACAACCTAAACTACCCAAAAGCAAAAGGACCACCGAGGGAGGCAAACAACTTCGTTTGGTTGAGAGACAACCTCAGGCCCACGAAAGAATGCTCCACACTCAACGGAAGAGGAGAGTCATAGTAGCACTAGTGATCGTCATTTGAAGAGGCCCTCTAAGAAGCCAAAGGCGTCGGGCCATGATTTTTTAGCAAGGGATCAAAACAATCTTGGAGTCCCCGATGCTCCTAACTTACTGGTACAATTTTTTTCTCTTTTTTTTTTTTACTTTTATTATATATTATATATGATATATATATAACCCTGGTGTTGGTTCTTTTTATCACTTTGAACGTCCTCACTCCAAGAGCTGGCAAGACCACAAAGTGAAGAGTTCTTAATGAGCCACTTTGTTATTGATACAACCGTTGAGGTACCGAAACTTTAGAGATGCTGCCTGAAAAGCTTGCTACTCCTGAACACATTCGCCATGTCGAAAAGGAAAAAGGCATAGGGTGCATCGAAGCTTTGGCTTCTCAAGTTAGGGAAGTTGTTTTCCCCAACACCTCTTCAGTGGAAAGAATCCTGAAACTGGAGAAGCTTCAAAAACCCTGGCGAGCCTAAATGGACACAAGCACACTTCTGCGTGCGTGAACGACTCTGGGGCCTTGGTTGGCACAACGATGACTCCGACTAATCCTCTTGTGGCCCAGGAACTCCCCAAACATGTGGACAAATCAACTCCCGCGGTTGTTTCTAGGTGTCCGAATTTTGCACTACCAACGTAGTTTCTGACATTCGGCACCATACTGTCTTGGCTATGTGGGAAACCATACAGAAGAAAATCATACGTACCCCCTTCGAGAAGGTCCTTTTTCTGGAAAAGGAAACTCACCAGATATTTGCGGCAATTTCTAATATTTGTGGAGCCAATCTTCCCCCACTTAGAAAGCTCATAGATGACTATTATTGAAACGTGGAGAGGTACAATCAAAACCAATCATCATTTTCTTCTCAATTGACCCAGGAAAATAAGAACCAACGTCTAGAGTAGGCTAAGTTTCACTTGGAGAAGATATTATATGTATCGAAGCAACTCTTGGCGAATGAGAATCTTCTGAATCAACACAAGCTTGATGCCTCCAACACGAGAGGGGCCATAAACAATATAGAGAGTACTCATGCTATTTCTAACAAGGACGTTAAAGCCTTATAGATGTTGCACCAAATGTTAGAGGCTATGCAACAGGAGTTGAAGGACTACAATTGGGTACCATGATCCAACCCCTGCTTAGCTACCCCTATGTTGGTTATTGGGGGTTCTAAGAATTTTTGTAATCTCTAGGCTCTCTTTGATTATTAGATTTATTTATCGTATTGTAATGTTTAAACTTTCTTATATGGAAGACATTTCTCTCTCTCTTTCTTTTCTTTTATCATATCACAACTTTTAGTGCTTGGCATTTCTTTTAAGCTCCCATTTTCTTTATACGGTTGGATTTTTTTTTTTTTCACGTGATTGAACTTAAATTGCTTTAAGCTACCCACGTACCCTTTATAATGACAGGGATCAAGTCATAACGTAGTTCAGTTCTTTTTATTACATTTGTTAAACGTAAAATTTTTTGAGAAACTTGCTGTTGATTGAGTCGATTCTTAGTCCATCTTGATCAACAATCTTGTATACTCTATTTGTTCAGACTTCTTTGACGATGTAGGGCCCATCTCATTTGGGTGTGAACTATTTCCCGTATGTCTTGTCGTGATAATAGGTCTTCTTACAGCAAGCACTAGATCCCCAACTTGAAAAAACTGAAGCTTTACGTACTTATCAAAAGCCTTAAACATTCGCACTTGGTAACACTCTAGCCCTTTTTGAGCTTCTAGTTGTTTCTCGTCCAGTGCTTCCAATTCTTGGTGATGCAGCATAGCATTGCCTTCTGTAGTCAACCTTTCTTGTACCGCCATTCTTAACGATGAAATTTCTCTCTCCAAGGGAAGGACAACCTCTACCCCGTAAACGAAAGACTACGGAGTGATTCTTGTAGGGGTACGATGAATGGTGTGACAAGCCCACAATGCTTCACCAATCTTTTCTTGCCAATCTCTTTTCGACTTGGAGATAATTTTCTTCAACAGGTTGCACAATATCTTTTTGAATGCCTCTGCCAACCCATTTGCGGCATTGTTATACCTGGATGACTTGTACTGCTTGAATTTGAATTTCTCACACAATCTGTCCATCAAGGTATTGGAAAATTGTCTCCCATTATCTGTCACGATTCGATGGGGGATACCGTACTGATAGATGATGTGAGTACGGATAAAGTCCACCACATTTTCTTTCTTAGCCTCCCTTAAAGCGATAGCCTTAGCCCATCCTGAAAAGTAATCAGTGGCTGCGAGGATATAAGAATGCCCAACTGATGACTTAGGTGTTATAGAGCCCACCAGATCAAGGCCCTATGCTTGAAAAGGCCACGAGGCTATAGTCAGGTGCAGAGGCTCGACCAGTTGATGAATGAAATTCGCATGACATTGACTTGCTTCGCACTTCTTTGCATATTCCATCGAATCCTGGATCATCCCTGGTCAGTAGTAACCCATCCTTTTCAATTGAAACTGTAGCTTTGGTCCGAATTGATGCACGCCGCATATGCCTGGATGCGCTTCTTCCAAAGCTTTTATCGACTCCTCTTTTCCAAGGCATCACAAAAAGAGTCCTTCAAGGGATCAGCGGTACAAAACCCCTTTGTAGTAAATGAAATGTGCAACCCTCCATTGAATCTCAATTTTGTGGTGAGGGTCATCCGGAAGCCTTCCATGCTCAAGGTAATCTACAATAGGCTGCTGTTAGTTTTCCTCGTTAGTTAAGTAGACTGATATCACATTTATTTCTTCACATACGCGAAGCTATAAGGCATCATGTGCTATTCTGGCGAAATGAGGATGATGCCTGCCCCCGTACTACTTCTTCGGGCTACCCCATCGAAGAATATGACCCAAGACCCCGTGATTTCTGTGAAGAGAATTTCACGTCAGGCAAATCTTCACTTAACTTCCAATCTAATGGAATCAAGTGATCTGCTAAGAAGTCGGCCAATACTTGCCCTTTAATCGCCTTTTGTGGCACGTAAATGATGTCATATTGCTGAAGCATGATTGCCCACTTGGCCAAACGTCCTGAGATGATTGGCCTAGAAAGAACGTACTTGATGGGGTCAGCTTTGCAATTAAACGGATTGTGAAGGCTTGCATGTAGTGTCTCAACTTATCTATAGCAAAGAAGAGTGCAAGGCATGTTTTCTCAATTGGAGAATAGTTGATCTTAGCCTCGTTTAAGGTCCTGCTTAGGTAATAGAGAGCACACTCTTTTCCCTTCTTTCCTTCTTGTGCCAACAGTGCCCTAGTGACCTTTCCTGCGCTACGATGTACAATATCAATAGCTTGCCCGCTACTGGGGCTTCTAAGATAGGGGGACCGAGCAAGTACCTCTTTATGCTATCAAAGGCATTTTGACAAGCCTCATCCCATTCGAATTTTTCTCCCTTTCTCATTAGTCTTCGAAAGGGTTGACATCGCCCCGCTAGGTTGGAAATAAACCTCTGAATGTAGGCTAAACGTCTTTGCAGACTTCTTGACTCAAGAAAGTTCCTTGGCCTTGGCATCTTCTGGATGGCATTGATCTTGGATTGATCTATTTCTATCCCTCAATGTCTTACAAAGAAACCCAAAAACTTCCCCGAGGTTACGCCAAATGTGCATTTGAGGGGGTTCATCTTCAACTAGTACTTTCGCAGGTGATCGAACATAGTTTTTAGATCTTTCAAGTGGTCTTGTCGTCACTTGGTCTTGACCACAAGGTCATCCACATAGCATTTCATGTGTTTGTGCAACATATTGTCAAACACCTTCTGCATGGCATGTTGATAAGTAGCACCAGCGTTCTTCAACCCGAAGGGCATTACCTTGTAGCAATATACCCTTTTGGGGTTCGAAATGCCGTCATTTTCTCATTTGCAAGGGCCATTCGTATCTGGTTATATCCAGATGATCCGTCCATGAAGGATAAGGTCTCATGTCCTGTTGTCACATCAACCATGATCTCTGTGATGGGTAATGGGAAATCGTCTTTCGGGTATGTGCTGTTTAGAACACGAAAGTCCATGCAGACACGAAGTTGCCCATTCTTTTTTCTAACGGGACAATGTTGGCTATCCACGTTGGGTATTGGACTTTGTGGATGAACCATGCTTCAATCAACTTGTTGACTTCAGCCTCAATCTGGGGGATAAGTTCCAGCCGAAAGTGTCGTTGAGCTTGTTTAACGGGTCGACACCCTTGTTTGATAGCGAGATGGTGGACCACTACTTTTGGATCTAGTCCCAACATCACTTTGTATGACCAAGCAAAAACATCCCTATATTCGACGAGCAAACCCACGTATTCACCCTCTTCCTCTTCTGAGAGGGATGTACTGATTAAAGTCGAACGCGACTCTTTTGCTATGCCCAGATTCACCTATTTTAGCTCATTCACCGTGTATTAACCACCGTCTTGTAGAACTTGTGGAGTGTCCTCCACTTCATCCTCGTCATACCTTCTTCAGATTCTTCGGTGATGGTGATGTGGTGGCACGAAGTTTTGCCTTCTTCTTACTCTAAATTTCCATTCTAAGGATTGGTGAAGACAACGTAGCGCCTCTTTACTTTGAGCGAGCTCTCACTTGTGTTTAAAGTAACGAAGGTCTTTCTCTTCATTCATGAGGTGATGGTACTACGGATTTCTCCATCACTTCTTGCCTCTCTTGATGGTTTCTTATTCGATGGCCTTTCAGCGTCTTTAAGGTCGATGCGAAGCCAAATTGACGCCCGGGGTATTGGTCCCCTCTTTCTTATAGTTGTATCGAAGGTGTCACCGCAAGCTTTTCCCTTCCCCTTTGTCTCACTGGAGACATGTTCGTCGAGGGGATCTTCAACCTTCTTGTGCTTTAGGCAATAAAAACATGAGTACGGGGTTTTCCTTCGCTTTTCTTTGGGATTGCACCTAGTCTCTCGAAGGCTGAAGGTTGCGCCACCACCGACGGCGGATAGATGATTTCCTCCTTTCTTTCATTCGACAAAGTCAACCTTCGAAAGACTGAGCGTCGAGTAGCTCCGGGAATCGTATGCAGACTTCCCTTTTCTACTTCCATCATGCTCAATCTCTCGAAGACCAAGGCGCGTGCGGCAGACGACCTAATGCGGTTGAAGGCTGAGGCTCTTTTATCTTTGCCCTCCTTTTCCCCTGCATCATTGACTTCTTCTGTAGTGATATGATTGTTGTTGGCCATTTTTCCTTCGCCTTTCTGATTATGCGGACTGGCTCTGACAATTCATATCCGAGTCCTGCTCTCGACGTAGGTATAACGTGTCCCTCTTGCAAAAGCTTCTTTTGGGTCGACAAGAGTCTGGGTTTCTCATAAATTTAAAAGCTCTTGAACTCAGTGTGAGTTGTGAAGTCATAACCCGCCTTCGCAACCAGCTTGTAAGCCTTGGGATCGAATCCGTCTTTAGTTCGCTTCTTGGGCAGATTTAACTTCGTCACTTCCACCTCTGGCTTTTGGACTTCCTCCTTCGTTATTGGCGTGAGAGATGTGATAAAACTATCCTTTAGAATTTCTATGTAGCCGACCTGCAAACCTTTTGAGTATTCGGTAAAAGGTGACTCACCCTTCTTCCGTCTCGAAAAAGGGACATAGCGCAAAATCGGAGGCTTTGAGGCTTTTTCGTCCCTCACCACGGGTGTCTTTCCAACACTGGGGGATGCCCCATTCTCTTTTGGGTTGGAGGATTGTACATTGTTGCCCTTTTTTTTCTCTATGTCTACTGGCGACCTTGACCGGGATCCACCTACTTTCTTTGCCAGTGAGGTCTCTGTGGGCATTATTTCACCAGAATTCTCGCTCCTTAGGTAAAACTTTGCATCTGCGAAGTGAGATTCAACCTCAGAAAATGGATTAGAGTCTGCTTCAACTTTCTTAATCCCGTCTTGGTAGAACTTGAAACATTGATGCAGTGTTGATTGAACCCTTGAATCACCAACTTGCTGTTCGACAACTCTTCCATGTGGATGCCTAACTCTTTTATAGTTACTTTAGGCATTATATTGTCAGCGGATCCATTATCGATGAGAATTTGACCAACCCTTTGTTCTCGAATGTACTCAGAGACGTACAAAGACCTATTGTGAAACTTGGATCCTAGCAGCAGATCTTCGTTGAAGAAGTCTATGGATGTACAACACGAGGCGTACGCACGTGCTGTGGAGATTGGTGCACTAGACGTGTTGGAGTCCAACAACGCCTCAATGAGGATCGTCTTAGCTTCTTGCGGAAGTGAGAGCAGGTCCTCTATGCTAAATGATGATTAGCCCTTCGATTCTTCTGTCGATTTCAATGGGCTTGGGAAGGTGTCTTCTTCTTCTGTGGTGCTGATAGTATGACATGTAAAAGCTTTTGACGTTTCTCCTGAACCCCAATCGCAGAATTTCTCCAGGAGGAAATCTGCCAATGTCACCTATCGCTTGAGATGAGGAACAACCTCATCTCCCTCGTCAACAGTCTTGGGCTTCTGGGCCTTCTTTGTACCCTTCCTCTTTTGTGTCTTTCTCCCTCTCTTCTAACTTAGATAGAAGTGTGACTCTTGTTGGGTAGAGTTCAACCTTTCTTCTTATGACGTGTCACAAGGATCTAGCCTTTATTATCGTCATTATCAATGCATTCTCCTTTAATTTGAGGATCTATAGCTTGGACCTTCCATAGAAACCGCACAACCACCGGTTCGAAGGTCCCAAACTGGACCAAACTCTCACTTTCTTCATAACATATGATTGGTGTCAGTGCGCGTGGTGTTACCATCATTGCAACATGATTTGTTTGGACCACCTCATCTAGATCCAACTCTATTTTCCTCTCACGAGCCAACTTGAGGATCAGAAACTTCAATACAAAACATTTTTCAACCGGGTGGCTAATGACCCTATGATACCTGTAGTAATTGGGATCGTCTACTTTGTAGGCTTATTTCGGTTGTTTACATTCTGGTAGCTGGATAAGGTGATTCTTCAATAGTTGCTCAAGCATATTCATAACGTCGGAGTCAGGGAACGGGTAGACATTTTCCTGCCACTTCTTCAGAGTTAGATGACGTCTTTCGCTTCCTTCATCTTTCTTCTCCATCTTCTTATCTTTCTCTTTTGAGGAAAACTTCAATGGGGTTGTATTAATGACCATTGCTTCCTTCATGGTGCCTTTCACAATCTTCTCGGTGCCCTTTACTTCTTTCTTGTCTTTCTTCAGTTCGGGGATCAGAAAGTCCTTCGTTCCCCTGTTGGCGATACTTTGCTCCATGTTGTGGGTGCGAGTCGCCAATTCTTCAAAGGTACGGGGCTTTATTCTCTGCAGGATACAGAGGAGTTCCCAATGCATACCCTGCGTGCAACTTTCCACAGCAAATAATTCGGTGAGTCGATCTTTGCAGTCTAGACTCAGAGCCCTCCATCGATTGATGTAGTCAATGATCAGTTCCCCTTTCCATTGCTTGGCATTTATCAGCTCCATCATTGATTGTGCGTCTAAGTGCTGTAGAAGCAATTCAAGAATTCCCTTTCAAGTTGCTCCCAGTTGTCGATACCTCAGGTTCTAATTCTATGTACCAGTCAAAAGTATTCCCTTTGAGGGTTCTGATGAACTGCTTGACTAGCAGATCTCCCATTGTTCCCAGATTCTCACATGTTTCTATGAAGTGGGTGATGTTTTGCTTTGGGTTGCCCTTTCAGTCAAACTGCTAGAACTTTGGGGGTTGATACCCTATAGGCATTCTCAAGTTGTCGATCCTTTGGGTATATGGCTTGGAATACATGAAGGAAGTCTGAGCCGTCCTCCATACTGAGCCCTTATGGAGGTCATGATCATGTCTTGCAGCTGTTGAACCGACAGAGAGGCCACCAAAGCTGACTGTTGCAGTTTGTTTTCTTGCAACACGGTCTTCTCTTTGTTAGTTTCTTTGACCGTAGGTACTTGGCTTGATTCAGCAGCCTCTCGAGACAGCATCTGTTCTCTTAGGGCAGCGATCTCATAGTCTCGCTCTTCGACGACTTTCATCAGAAAGTTGATCTTCCTTTCCATCTCTGCCATGGCCGCTTCAGCCGTTACATTTGCATCATGATAGAAATCACATATGGTTGCGAATCCCTTTTCGGTTTACTGGAAGTGGAAGTGGAGTTTTCAAATAGGGGGTTCTCCTTGATGACAACCCCGTCTTGTGAGGACTCCATCATTTGCCTCAAGATGTGCACGATGAGGGAGCTTTACTCTTGCTTCTGNCTTGATGACAACCCCGTCTTGTGAGGACTCCATCATTTGCCTCAAGATGTGCACGATGAGGGAGCTTTACTCTTGCTTCTGTGTAACTTCCCTTGAAAGACTGCGGGTGACAAGTCTCGTGTAAGAGCTGTTCGTGGAGGAAGCTCTAGATGTCATCTTCTCTAGTGTCATTTGTCTTGTTTAGATGCTGAGGGAGAGATGAGAGGTACAAAGGTCTCACTAGGCGTGCCAATTTGTTCGCACGAGGTTTTCGGAGAAACGTATTTCGTGGAGTTGAACTTAAGTTGATGTTGATGTTGATTTGATGCGATATGGTTCGATCTTTAATACTTGATCCTTTGATTCTCCCTCAGTTGATTGGATATGCTTGACTTGAAGAAGAAAGACACCAAACGTTCTTGAAGTAGAAGTCTTGGAAGAGTAGGGGTGTAGCTTCAAGAGTCTTGGAAGTCTTCTGCTTGTTGATGAATTCTCTCTGGGCTCTCTGAATATAGAATTGTTGACCCTTGGAATGAGAAGAGCTCTTCTATTTATAGGGCTCTCTGATGGGCCTCATGGGCTTGGGTCTGGTCTTTGGGCCCAATTAATTGGATTTGGGTCTGACCCTTGGGTCTTATTAATTGGACTTGGGTTTGATCTTTGAGTCATATTAATTGGACTTGGGCCTGACCTTTAGGCCCTATTAATTGGATTTGGGCCTATTTTGGCATTTTAGGCCCAAATTTGGGCATAATTGGACAAACGCCTAAATTATAACATCAAATCAGGCGAAATTAATTTTACTCAACCCAACGTTTGTGACGGGAACATGGGACGTCATCAGAATTCGTCTTCAATTTCAATTTGGGACACATGTCGACTCTTAATTGGTCCCAAATTTGATGATTTTGGCATTTCGTCATTAGTTTAATAAATGACGTGGCGATCTGTGATTGGTCCGAAATTTCTCCTCCAACAAGAAGAAAATGATATTTTTAATTAATAAAATGTTTAAAGTAAAATTTTAAAACATAAAATTTAAAATAACATTTGAATTTAGTTCATCCATTTTCAATAATACATAAAATTAGTCTATCATGTAGGTTTGAAGTTAATTTCCATCTAACTAGACATAATAACAATAGTTTTCATTCAAGAAAATGCACCATGTGAACACAATGTTGATAGAGACTTTTTTTTCTTTTTGGAAAAAAGTAAGAGAAAAATACATTTTCATTGTAAACTTGATGAGCACAAAGGGAACACGGATACCAATAAAATATAATATTAAAATAAATTAAACATAATATATAAATATATAAAATAAATAAATAACAAAAGTAAATAAAATAAAAATGATGGAATTCTCCACTTTCTCCAATCTTTTTGGACTTTGCCCAATTTGTGTATTCCAAAACCTACCAAATGCCACTTTTTATAGGTACCTAAATGGCCACCACCAAGAAGTCAACCTTTGTATTCTCTTGGGAATAAGAATCAAGAAGTTGTGGGCTCTAAATTTTGGGAAGAGGGAGAGGAGTTTGAGAGGAGAAAAAGGAAGAAAACCGTTTTTTTCTTTTCTATGTTCTTGGGAGGTTTTTCAGAGAAAATCACAGAGAGACTTTCTCAACTATGAAGAAGACGATTGATAACCCCAAAAACCGAACTCCCCTCTTATACGTTTTTACTGAGAGAGAATTAAGGGGAGGGAGTTGTAACTCCCTCACTTTAATTTTGAAATTTAGAATTAAATTAAAATAAATTTAATTTAATCAATAACAATTATATATATAATAACTAATTTATTATATGTATATATAACTATATGTTATATCATATATAACACATAACCTATAGTTTTAATATTGTATCAAATACAATATAACCTATAGTTTAATTTTCTCTCAATAATGCATGACATTTAATATAAATCACATTTATACTAACTTTAATTATATGAATCTCATTTACATAATTAATATTTGAATCATATTCAAATATTTAATTCATCTAAAAAAACTTTATATTATAATATATCAAATACATTATATTAACTATATCATATATAATTAAGTTAAATTACTTATATCACATATAATTAATTCTCTCAATTAATTTGAACAATTCAAATCAATCCAAAATTAATTCTCAATAATCTCTACTGAGCTATAGAGGGGACCTTATGGACTTGTAGATTGAAGCTCCAATGGTACTTGGATAATTAATAAACTGTTTAATTAAATTACCCAACATCCATTAGCTACTGATCACAGCACTAAATATCGACAGCTGCACTCTTCGCACTACAGATATATTTCTATGTCCATTGGATATAACCAGTCAACAGTGTGATGACCCTTCACAAATTGTTCGTAAGTACAACTAGGCCACAATTACTATTTTGCCTCTTTAGTTATACTCCTTAAGTACCATTGATCCCTCTAATGATCAATAAATTGTAGTCCAATTATGACCAAAATCCCTCTCGAGCCAAGAGATTGTGTGGCCATATTGTTCAAGCCCCAGAATCAATCCTTAAAAGAGCAATTTATCTACTTACTCCCACATTAGAGAAGGAGTGAATTCCGTCATGTGTAGCTGTGTTCTCATCTCCTCAATCAGACGAATCCCCAAGAAGGTAGGCATATTGAGTTGGCGATCTGGCCACTCTCACCTATACAAATCAAAGGACTGCCTTCATAGGTAGAAGTTCACAACTCACTCAGGATTTAGGTCATGTCACCTATGGTCATCCTGGTGAAATGTAAGTCTTTATTATTAATGACGTTATATAATGAGACTAGTCATTTCATGGTCCAATCTTATACAAACTCTTTCTATAGGATACTCTCGCTCATGTGTCTTCACATCAAAGACAGGATCAGATCATTTGTAGCACTTTACAACACTTGTAACTGTTGGGGTTGATGCCCTAAATCTCGTGGATCCTGTAGTTTGTAGCTGTAATTAACAAACAATTTATTTATTTAAAAAAATATGAGATGTTTTATTTATCATTTAGTACTGTTAACCAAAAAAACTAATAAACTAATATCCAAGGTTATCGTATGTAGCTTAAACATATATGTAGAGACATACATGTGGATCATGTTTAAGTGATAACCTAAATGGTCTGTAGTAAATAGATAAAGTTGGATATCTTATCCTAGTTACACTACGAATACAACCCGCTTTCTAGATGTTACAATTGTTGTAAAGTGCTATAAATGATCTTATTCTGATCATTCATGTAGAGACATGTGAGCAAGGTTGTTCTATACAAATGAGTTTGTATAAGACCAGACCACGAAATGACTAGTCTCGTTATCTAACACCGTTCATAATAAATACTTACATTTCACTTGGATGACCATAGGTGACATGAACTAAATCCTGAGTGAGTTGTAAACTCTTGCCTATGAAGGCAGTCCTTTGATTTGTATGGGTGAGAATGGCCAAATCGCCGATTCAATAAGCCTACCATTTTGGGGATTCGTCTGATTGAGGAGGTGGGAACACAACTACGCAAGACGAAATTCACTCATTCCCTAACGTCTAGGTAAGTAGACAAATTGCTCCCTTAAGGGCTGATTCCGGGGTTCGGTCATAGTTGGACTATGACTTATTGTTTATTAGAGGGATCCGTGGTACTTAAGAAGTTAGATGTAACTACAGGGGCAAAACAGTAACTTTGGCCCAACTGTTCTCATGAGCAATTCGTGAAGGATCATCGCACTGTTGACTAGTTATATCCAATATACATAGAAATATATTTGTAGTGCGAAGAGTGCAACTATCGGTCTTTAGTAGAATGACCGATAGTTAATGGATATTGAATAATTTAATTAAAGGAGTTTAATTAATTATTCAAGTACCATTGAAGCTTCAAGCTACAGGTCCATAAGGTCCTCTCTATAGCTCAACAAGAATTATTGAGAATAAATTTTGGATTAATTTTAATTGTTCAAATTAATTGAGGGAATTAATTATATGTGATATAATTAATTAACTTAATTATATATGATATAATTAATATAATGTATTTAATACATTATAATATAAAGTTTATTTTGAGTGGAATTAAATGTTTGAATATATTTCAAATATTAATTATGTGAATGAGATTCATATGATTAAATTTAGTATAAATTTGATTTATATTAAATGTCATGCATTGTTGAGAGAAAATTAAATTATAGGTTATATTGTATTGGATATAATATTAAAACTATAGGTTATGTGCTATATATGATATAATATATAGTTATATATACATATTGTGTGCATATATAAATATATAAATTAAATTAATGTTAATTTTAATTTATTTTTTGAAATTAAATGGAGGAAAATAACTTGCCTCCCCTTAACTTTCTCTTAGTGGAACGGGTGTGATGGATAGTTTGACGAGATCTTCTTCTTCTTCCTCTCTACAGTTTTGTTTTTTGATAGTCTATCTGGATGTGTAGATCACTCTGTAAAAAAATTCTCCAAAAACCTTTCCTTTTCTCAAAATCTACTCTCCCTCTCCTAAAATCATAGAGCCCACATAATTTCTGAGAATTCTCTTCCCTGCAGAGAATATTGAGGAAGATTTTATGGTTGTGGTCACCTTGGATCGTGATTGTTCATGATCGTTTTATAGAGGGGATTTCATGAAGAAGGTTTCAGTTCTTCAAGGGTAAGTCTTTTCTTGATACCCTAATTTATTTTTCCTTTCTCTATTGCATGCTGTAATTTCTGAAATAATACATATTTTGGTTCTGTAAATTTCTATTATATGAAAATTAAAAATTGGGAATGATCCTCGCTTCTGCAACGAAACTTCACTGTTCTTTCCATTGGTATCAGAGCATGGTTTTGGTCCCAAACTTTATTGTTCCAGAACTGATTTTACAGAACTGGTGACTTGCATTCTGTATTATTTCATACGATGAATTTGTTGGGTTGTATGTCTTAAAACTCGTAGTATGTAAAGTTAAACATTTTCTATTATCAATAAAGATGTTATTCATCATTTATTCAATAAAGTTGTTATTGAATTTATAAATTTCACATATAAAGACTAAATCTAATAAACTAAGATCCATGGTTATTATATGAATACTTGAACTTTATGTGGAGACATAAAATATGAATAAAGTTTGAGTAAATAGCCAAAACGGTCTATAGTATATGAATAAGGTTGGGTGCCTTATTCTAGTAACACTATCGGATGCGGCCCACTCCGTAGTTGTTACAATTTGTTGTAAGGTGCTACAAATGAAATGATCTTGATTCGTTTATGTATTGACATGAGGAATGAGGGCATCATATGCAATGAGTTTACCTAAGACCAGACCAAGAAATAAGTCACTCTTACTTTATATTGTTATTTACATGTTAAGACTGACTATTTCACATAGATGACCTAGGTAACTCGATCTTAATCCTGAGCTAACTATGAACTCCTGTTTATTCGAGATTATCTTAGATTTGCATAGGTGAGGGTTGGCTCAATAACGCCAGCTCAAAAAGCCTCCCATTTCAGAGGTAAGGCCGGGTAGAAAGCTGGGGACATAGGGTGCAAGATGGAATTCACACCATTTAGGGATAGGAGAAAGGATATTCTATTAAGTACTTAATCCATGTCTTGAACAAGAGGCCCTACTGTCTCATTGGACTGAGAGGGATCCGGTTTATTGATTGGATCACAAACCAATTGTTCATTAGAGGACTAGTGGAACTTAAGGAGCAATTTGTAATTTGAGGGGTAAAACAACATTTTGACCCAGGCGTTATTACGAACAACCTATGAAGGGTCGATTTACTGATTATGGTTAAATCAAGTGGACACAAATATATCTACAATGAGGAGAGTGCAACTATTGAGCTATAGTGTTGTAACTCGGTAGTTAACGAATATTGATTAATTTGGTCTAAAGAATTTTAGCCAATTATCATTGGAGCTCATGATCTGTAGGTCCATAAGGTCCCTCTACTAGCTCGTAAAACATGAACATCTTGGATTAGTAAATTGAGTGAATTTGAAATGATTTCAATTTGAAGTATTCAAATTAAATTAGGGTTTGAATTTGAAAAGTTCAATTTCAAATTAGGGTTTGTATAATTATATTTAATTTATCGAAATTAAACGAAATTAGAGAGTTTATAGTATTTAAATATTGATCTAAATATTAATTAAATGAATAGAATTCATGTTCAAAATTAGGTGTGTGATTAATTTAATATTTGATATTAAATTATTTAATTAATTAAAATTAAATTAATTTTTCAACTTTAAAAATTTAGTTTTAGAAATTTAATTTTAAAATAGATTTAATTTTTGAATTAAATCAAATTGAAAATTGAAAAATGACTTTGATAGTGGGAAATTCCAATTTTTTGAAAATTGGATGCGTTTACACATGGTTTTACCACCTAGCCTACTTAATCTTTGACCTTGAAGTGGTATTGACTAAGATTGATCAGTGTCTGATGCGTTATTTTATTAAGTGAAAATGTGGATGATATGCGTTGATGGATTACGTTTTATACTCAAGTTTCCCCAGTGGAATTCAAGTGTAAATTCCTCTGAGTTTTCTGGTAAGTCTTGGGTCGAACACAGGGACTTGTGAAAATAGTTGCGTTGGTGATTTTTATGAAGACTTGTGGTAACCAGTTAAATAAATAAATCGTTGGGTTTGTTGTTTGCGTTAATAAAAATAAATAACGAATGCGGCAGAGTTTGAAAAGAGTTGGTAAACGGGAAATACGATGAATATGCGGTGAACGGGTTGAGAAAAGTTTTGGCTAACACTCCCTAGAAGACGTTCATGCTTTGCGATCGTGCAACATGCATACAATAATAAACCACCTCTCGGCGTGAATGCTACGTCTTCTAGGCTAGAACGCATGCGATAAATATGTGATAAGTCTACAGGGTTTACACATAAACCTCTATCTCTATTTATGCGATGACAACATGACATACACACAAATATGCGACCACATAATATCATTCCCATTCCTAGGATGCATGCGATGCAAGTTGACAATCAAAGCTTATCTCTAAGTCCCCATCTCTTGTTTATGCAAACCTAATCTTGCTCTTTCGAGTCCAGATTCTAACCTAGCTCTCTCGAGACATTAGGTTCTTTCTTTAGATTCTCTCTCGAGTAACTCTAAAGGGTATTTTGCACAGCATAAAACAAGACAATCGCAAGTAATGAACTTCCTAGGTCATGTTAGCTTAGTTCTTCTCAACCCATTCAACTAGTTTAGCTACTCATGCATATTAAAAGAGTGAGTAGATGTAGAAATAGAACTTCCATTGAATAGATATGGGATGAAGTACAAAATAACAATGCAAGTATAGTAAAGAGCCTAGTAGAAATTTCTTACTGTCAGGCGTTTACACTGTTTCTACTCGTGCTCCAAAGATATTCTCGCTCTCGCGAGAGTTGGCCCGCTCTCTGCTCTTACTCCCCAAAGTTCTCTCTCGAGCTGCCCTGGGTGATCTCCGATGCCACCACTCTTCTCTTGCTCTGCCGTATAAGGGAAAAGAAAACTATGAACAGAAGCACTGGTGAACTTGTTAATTGATCCACCCCCTTTCTGAAGAATGCACTTGGTATTTATAGGCCATCAATAGTGAAAGGCGGCTTCTCTCTCCCGGTTGTACAGATGGGATAACTTTAATTCTTGATTGACGCGTTGGATGATCGTTACCGATAAAGTTGAATGTACTTTGTGACCGTTATCAGTTGTCAACTTAATTTGGATCTGACTATTATCAACTTTCTGTCCCATTGCTCTTAATTATCCTTTCACCCGGATGCGTCCACCATGTTGCACTGACCAAGTTGCGGTGATTCTTCTTGGGCGAATGTTTGCGAGCACGATCAACGCAAAGTCTTGCGGTAAAGTTGCGCTCGACCAATGTATTCTTATGATCGCAATCTCTGCATTGCGTTAATGCATATTCTGCACAAAATTGTAAAGATCAACTGCTCTAATGCGTTGGATGCATGCGACCGCAATATTATAGAATTTAAGCTTAATGGACGCAATTTAACATATTTCATCAACGCAATCCAACATTGTTAAGAATTTAGTACTATGATAACGTACATTTCTACCCATTATCAGTGCCTGGATGTAGAAGATTGATAAAAACTCTCTAATTTCTCTAATTCAAAAGAGAGAAGGCTGGAATTTACTGAAGTTCTGCAAAATTTTTCTCTCTACCAAAACCCTCTCCAATTTCTTCAGAATTCATTTCAATCTTGAGTTCCATCACTCAAATTCAAGGCTGGAAATAGTAAAGAAGATCACTTGGTAGTTCATTGAAGATTTGAAATCGAGATTTCATGAAGAGCAACTTGGATTTGAAGGATTCTTCAAAGGTATGTTATTCTTGAAACCCTCTTCTATAAAATTATGTTTTACATGCTTTTTAGAACTCAAATTAAATGTAATTAGAGTACTTATTGATTATGATTGCTTCTGTTGTATGATTCTACATCCTATCAATAAGTATCAAAGTATGATTTAAGCACTCAATTAACATTAATTTGAGTTGGATGGGTGAATTTCTATGATTACATGTTTAGGGACTGATATAAAGCTTTAATTAGCTTTTGCATTAGATTTCTCTTTGATTCCCAAGTTAAATTTATAATTGGTTCTTGATTGATGAGCTTATATGTGTGCTATAGAGTTTGTAATTATTTGGAGTCAATAGAGTCGAAATTAGGCTGTAATTTGAAGATTGAAGCAAGCAAGCATAACAATATTTCTGGAGAAGATGCTTCTACCAGGCAGAATTGCAACATTTCTCATATGTAGCCCGAGGTGTCACAACGCTGGGATGAGCATTGCAACGCTACTCATCTCAGCCCAGCAACACGCGCGTTAGAGCCGGTTCGCGCGGGAGGTCTAATTCGACCAGTTTTTAGCTTCTTTTGAAAGTCTGGAGGTTCAGTTCGGGTCCAGTTCAGGTGGGTTCGTGTAGTCCAGAACAGTTTGAATTTCTTTTGACCTGTTTTTTAATACTTTAGTTATTATTACTTGCTTAGGAAGCCAAAGTTGAACTATATCAGTGTTGTTTAAATATTTATGCATGTGATGTATGTTATATTTAAATGAAAACGTGCTTATCCATATTATATGCCATGCAGATTTAGAATCCCACCATAGGAAGCATGTTACATGCATTAGATATATGTTATAAATTGTTATAATATATAATATGCATGTTTAAGGTTTCTTTTGTTTAATATAAGTGTTAATATTAAATGTTGAATGTCTTTGTTGAATGTTATGGATGCAAAGCATGTCTATTTTTATAAGTTATTATAAAATTAAATTAGACATTAAAATCCATAACAAAGATAAGTTGCATGCTCACGTTGTTTTAATAGTTAAGATAGGTTATTAGCTTATAAATCATGGTTACAAACTCAACTGGTATATAATCCTGTCTAAGGTTGGAGGCTTTTAAGTTGATGGTCTATGGAACACTTCCTACCTAGGGATTATGGCCGAATAATTGAGCGTTGTTAACCGATTTTATAAGTGTACATGAGCGCAGTGAGGTAATAAAATGATTTATCACCTAGACATCGTAGGTTAAAATCCATTTATAAGCGTTATACTTGGATAAACCACATAGAGTTAGGGTTGCTTAATTAGCCGAAATAAACCTCAGTATAAATATACCCAAATAATAAGTAGAATACTTCAGTGGGAGTTTAATAACATATTTGATATATGTTGAGAATGTCCTAAAACTCGCAATTTGTAAATGTTGTTAACATATTCTATTTATCAATAAAAGTATTTTTGAGTATTTTTTTCAATAAATTGTTCTTGATATTGCAATCTGTTTTTAGAATCCATTAAACTAATCCATGGCTATAATATGAATACTTTAACTTTATAAGGAAACATAAAAGAGGATCAAGTTTTAGTATATAGCCAAAATGGTCTATAAGTATAGGGATGAGATTAGGTACCTCATCCTGGTGACACTATTGGATGCGATCCATTTTGTATACTGATTCAAATGATGTGATCCCAAAACCATTCATGTGGAGATATATGAGTAGGACATTCTATGCAATGAGTTTGCATAAGACCGTACCTCGAAATAGTCTAATTTCTTTATAACAACCATTTACTATTAAAATTGACTATTTCAAACTTCAATGACCTAGGGTAACTCGATCTTAATCCTGGGCTAACTATGAACTCCTGTTTATTCAGGATTATCCTTTGATTTGCATAGGTGAGAATGGTCCAACAACACTACTCAATAAGCTTCCCAGTTTGAGGATAAGGCAGGATAAATAGTTGGGGACATAGTTCTGCAAGATCGAATTCACTCTTACCTGATTTAGGGTTAGTAAATATGTTGCTCTCTTAAGCGTTGATTTCTGGCCTTGAATAATGGGGCTCTGCCTTCTCATTATTGAGAGGATCATGGTTTATAAGTTGCACTATAAATCAATTATTCAATGGATGATCAGTGGGAGCTTAAGGAGCAAGACGTATTTATCAGAGGTAAAACGATAATTTTGACCTAGCTGTAAATACAAACAACCTATGAAGGATGGACTTACTAATTATGGTTTAAATGGACGGAAATATGTCTACAATGGGGAGAGTGCAACTATCGAACTATAGTGGTATGTTTCGATAGTTAAATATTGATTAATTCGGTCTAAAGAGTTTAGCCAATTAATCTAAAATTATTGGAGCTCATGATCTGTAGATCCATAAAACCCCTTTACTAGCTCGTATAGTATATCTTGGATTAATGAATTGAGCAGGTTTGAAATGTTCAAATTCAGAATTAGGGTTTTGAATTTGAAGTGCTCAAATTTGATTTAGGATTTGATTAATTGTATTTGAATATAATTAAATGTTTAATTTATTGAATATAAACAAAATTGGAGATATTGGAATATTTAAATATTGATTTAAATATTGAATTAACATGAATTGGGTTCATGTTTAAAGTAGGTGTTTAATTAATGTAATATTTGATATGAAATTATTTTTGTAAAACATTTTACAAATTCATGAAGTTCAAAATTAAAAATTTAGTTTTGAATTTAATTTGATTTTATGAAAATTAAATTTAGTTTTGAAATTTTTTTTTTTTTTTGTTATTTAAAAAATGAAAGTGAAAATGGGAAGTTAGTGGATTAATCCAACATTTGTTGGATTAATCCTCTAATCAACACCTAGCCCATTTTAATAAGCTCATTGAGATGTCAATGAGCTGAAGTTTGGAGTGCTTGCATGATAATTCTTCATAAAAAGGCTGAGATTTGAGTTTTGTTTAGTTCATGAAAGCTGAAATTTATTTTTCTAGAAATTCTCTCCGAACCCTGATCTTCTCTTAAACAACTGACCTCAATTCTGAGATTCCACCTCTCATTCCAAGTTAGAGGATAGTATATAAGATCCTTGTGGTGGTTCATTGGTGTTTTAGAGATCAAATTCATAGAGGAGAAGAAGAATTTCAATTGTTCATCAAAGGTATTCTAGCTTGAAACCCTATTTTCTGCAAAACTATTTTAGCATGTTTTTTAAACTCAAATAAAGTGTAATTTTTGTGCTTATTGATTCTGGTTACTTTTGTTGCATGTTAGTTTTTCTATCAATATGTTGTTAGAATGCTCTAGTGGGAATTTAATAATGTATATGATATATTGTTAAAACACTTCAGTGGGAGATTAATAACATATACGATATGTTGTTTTTAGGTCTCGCATCCCTAAGAGTTCACATAAAGATTCACGCTTCACTTCATGTTGATTATACCTTGACTGTTCTATTCGAAAAGTGTTTTCATGAATCAAGATCTAGGTGAATAGGGGAAGCTGTTCGTGTCACCTTGGGAGTGACCTCCATTCAGAAAGTTTTTGCATGAGTCAATATCAAGATGAATAAGGGGAAGTTGTTCATTGTAAAATTAAATATGTGATATAATGATTTCAACTCTCAAGTCCCTAGAAAGTTCACACTGTGAGGTCCATGCAATGCGTTGGGTCGATTATACCTTCACTACTCCATTTGGAAAGTGTTTGTATGGGTCAAGATCAAGGTGAATATGGGAAGTAGTTCATAGTTAGTAGGTGAAGGATATATGTCAACGTGTCCTGCGGTCACTTCCGTTGGTTTGGACCATGAGATTCCTATGTTGCACTTGTTGGTTAGCTTTAGGTGGCCCTTGCTAGTCGTTTAATGACGGCTATCCCCTCGGAGGGTTGTAACATAGGATTCAGAACAACTTAAACTCCAAAAATGAATAGGATTTCTTAGGTCCATTCCCAACCTTGGCTCTCCAATTCGGTAGCATCGTTGGGGCTAACCTCTGAAGTTTGAAAATGGAGGGTTATACTTGTTGGGACTGGTGTCCTAATTCTCTCGTTAGTCTCGTAGTTTGTAAACATTTTGTACACATAATGTTATTAATAACCCAAATGTTATTTTATAAGCATTTACTTAAATCCAATAAACTAAGATTCATGGTTATTTCATGTAACTTAAGCATGTATGTGAGACATACAAGAGGATCATGCCTTAAGTAATTACCTAAATGGTCTGTAGTAGATGGATAAAGGAGGGATACCTTATCCTGATGACACTACAGATACGACCCGCTTTGTAGATGTTACAAGTATTATAAAGTGCTACAAATGGTCTGATCCTGACCATTCATGTGGAGACATGCAAGCGGAGATATCCTATAGAAAGAGTTTGCATAAGATCGGACCACGTGATGATTAGTCTCTTTATATAATGTCGTTGATAATGACTTACATTTCACTAAAATGACCATAGGTTGACATGACCTTAATCTTGAGTGAGTTGGGAATTCCTGCCTATGAAGGCGGTCGTTTGATTTGTATGGGTGATAGTGGCTAGATTGCCAACTCAACAAGCCAACCATTTTAGGGATTCGTTTGATTGGGGAGCTGGGAACTCAGCTAAACAAGACGAAATTCACTCATTCCCCGAACCAGGGGTAAGTAGATAAATTGCTCTCTTAAGGCCTGATTCTGGGTCTTGAACATAGTGACCACACCCTCTCCTGGCCCTAGAGGACTTAGTCATAGTAAAATTATGACTTATTGTTCATTAGAGGAATCAGTAGTACTTAAGAAGTTAGATGTAACTACAAGAAGCAAAGTGGTGAATTGACCTAGTTGTACTTACGAGCGATTTGTGAAGGGTCATCGCACTGTTGATTGGTCATATGGACGCAGAAATATATCTATAGTGCGAAGAGTGCAGATTTTGGTCTTTGGTGGAGCGACCAAAGTTAACGGATGGTGGTGGATCTCGTGATTAAAGAGTTTAATCAGTTATTCACGTACTGTTAGAGCTTCAACCTATAGGTCCATGAGGTCCCCTTGATAGCTCAATCGGTTCAAGTTGAGAATCAGATTTTGGGTTAATTTGAAGTGTTCAAATTAACAAGAGGAAAATCAATTATATATGATATAATTGATATGATGTATTAGATACATTAATTGGAAGAATTAATATAAATATGATTTATATTAAATACCATAAAATAGAAAGAAAAAAAAACTATGGTTTATATGTTTCATATGATGAAATATTAAAACTGTAGGTTATAAATATAATATGATAGGTTCATTATTATATTTATTTATAACATATTAATTATATGATAATTAATTATTCTTTTTCTCTAAAAACCGAATTGAGTGGGAGGTTATTGGAAGTTTTATGGTAACCGTGAGATAAAAAGGAAAATGGTTTCCAAAATCAGAGATGATGATTCATTCAGATTAATCTCACAAAAAGGCTATCAAGTAAAAAGGTTTTACTAAGCGATATCATAGAGAGCACACACGATCGAGCTACAAGTTTACTATAAGATAGTTACTCGCTTAATCATTGCTACACGATCGAGTAGCAAAGTCTATACGATAGACTTCCATTTACTAAACGATCGAGTATCTTGTCTATATGATAGACAACATTCATCTCCCACTTACTCGATCGTCTATTCGATCATTTACCTCCTGCTTTCCTCAGCCAAAAATCATACAAAGCCCACAACTCCTGGATTCTCACATCGAGAATACCAAGGTAACCATTGTGGTGGTGTTCTAAATCTGTTCGAGGATCGAGTTGGACTCGATTGGGATCGAGGTTCATTGAGATCGTGTTTTGATCGTTGTGATCGAGTTCGTACTGTGGAACCAGTTGTTGAACAATCAAGGGATACTTAAAGAAAGATTATTCAANAAAGCCCACAACTCCTGGATTCTCACATCGAGAATACCAAGGTAACCATTGTGGTGGTGTTCTAATTCTGTTCGAGGATCGAGTTGGACTCGATTGGGATCGAGGTTCATTGAGATCGTGTTTTGTTTAATGTGTTCGAGTTTGTGCTGATTGAACGATTTGCTAAACGATCGAGGGATAGTTGAAGAAGATTTCTTCAAAGGTTTGCATACTCTATCCCTTGTATCTTCCTATATAAGTAGCATGCTATAATTTCTGATTATGCGTAACCATTTCTATGTGGACAGTAATTGTGTGTTCTTTCTCAATGAGATTTGGAACGATCCGCTTCTGCTCACAAGATATCTATGCTTACATTTCCTTCAATACTTACGAAGTTACTAAATGTTAGTAATTTTTGACCGAAAACAGTAACTAAATGACTATAGGAATAAGAGTTATTCTGGAGATAGTATTTAGTCAAGAATGTCTTGCTTTAGTGAATGAGTATTTGACTGCCCCTCGGTAGCACTTATTCTAACTCATTATAGTATCATTGCAAATAAATAATGATTATGGGTGCATTATTACTTTTTTCTAAAACTTGATTTGGATTTAGTTGCATTTTACTAAATAGAATTTGTTTAAAATTTCATCATGTCGAATTCTTCTAAAATACTCGCTTCTGTATTAGTTAACGGTCATAACATTTGAACATGCAAATCAAAATTACTAGAAATGATGATTCAAGGAAAGTCTTAACAGAGGAATGTCCTCTATCTCCCAATTCATCTAAAGTTTTGAACTATATAGATGAGAATACGAAAATCGAACGACAGAGTAAATACGATTTACTTGTCATTGAAACATGCTTAGTGGAAAATGATAAAAAGTCCTGGATAATAGATTCAGGTTCTGCTAATCATATCTGTATTTTCTATCAGGAAACAAGTTCCTAGAGACAATTTACAGAAGGCGAAGCAACCTTTAAAGTAGGGACTGGGGAGGTTGTTTCAGCTAAAGCAGTGGGAGATATGAAGTTATTTATAGGACATAGATACTTTTTACTTGAAAATGTTTATTACATTCCTTCTATGAAAAGAAATTTAATATCTGTCTCATGTTTACTGGAATAGAATTACAAAGTTTCTTTTGAAAATAATGAAGTGTTCATTACTTCGAAAGATATCAAAGTTTGTTTCACAAAACTAGAAAATAACTTGTACATGTTATAACCAACTGAGCTTAAAGTCGTTTTTAACATAGAGATGTTTAAAACAATTGAAACTCAAAATAAGAAACGAAAAATTTCTCCAAATGCCTATCTTTGACACTTGAGCTTGGACACATCGATCTCAATAGGATTGAGAAATTGGTTAAGAACGGTCAACTAAATCAGTTAGAAGACAATTCATTACCGCCATGTGAATATTGTCTTGAGGGTAAAATGACTAAAAGAACTTTTTCTGAGAAAGGTTTTAGAGCCAAAGAACCCTTAGAACTGGTATATTTAGACCTTTACGGTCCGATGAATGTTAAAGCTAAATGAGGGTATCAATATTTCATCAGCTTCATTGATGATTATTCAAGGTATGGCCATATTTACCTAATACATCATAAGTCTGAAACACAAGGCTGAAATTGAGAACCAATTAGGTAAAAGGCTTAAAACACTTCAATCAGATCGAGGTGGTGAGTATATGGACTTAAAATTCTAGGACTTTTTGATAGAACACGGAATCCAGTCTCAACTAACAGCACCTGGCACACCTCCACAAAATGGTATTGCAGAAAGGAGAAATAGAACCTTGTTAGACATTGTTCTTCTATGATGAGTTATGCTCAGTTACCAAGTTCTTTTTGGGGTTATGCAGTTCAGAGTGCAGTATATATTTTGAACATGGTTCCCTTGAAAAGTGTTTCTGAAACACCTTACGAGCTATGGAGAGGACGAAAGGTAGTTTACATCACTTGAGGATCTAGGGATGCCCAACACATGTGCTGGTGCAAAATACTAAGAAGTTGGAACGTCGTTCAAAGGTATGCCTATTTGTAGGTAACCCTAAAGAGACAAAAGGTGGTTTCTTTTATGATCCTCATGAAGATAAAGTATTTGTATCGACAAATGCAACTTTCCTAGAGGAAGACCGCATTAAAAATCATCAACCTCGCAGTAGATTAGTAATAGATGAAATGTTCAAAGCAACGACAAATGCATCAACAAGGGTTGTTGATTGAGCAAGTTCATCAACAAGAGTTGTTGATGAAACTAGTACTTCACATCCTTCTCAAGAGTTAAGAATACCTCGACGTAATGGGAGTTTGTGCAACAACCTGACTGGTATATGGGTTTAATTGAAATTCAAGTCATCATACCAGATGATGGCTTAGAGGATCCATTAACTTTCAAACAAGCAATTGACGATGTGGATAAGAACCAATGCATTAAAGCCATGGACCTTGAAATGGAGTCAATGTACTTCAATTCAGTTTGGGATCTTGTAGATTAACACGAAGGGGTAAAACCCATCAGTTGTAAGTGGATCTACAAGAGAAAATGAAACCAAGCTTGTGAGGTACAGACCTACAAGGCTAAGTTTGTGACAAAAGGGTTTACCCAAAGGAAGGGGGTAGACTATGAAGAAACCTTCTCTCTGGTTGCCATAATAAAATCTATTAGAATACTCTTGTCCATAGTTGCATTTTATGATTATGAAATCTGGAAAATGGATGTCAAGACAACCTTCCAAAATGGCTATCTTGAAGAGACTATCTATATGTCTCAACTAGAAGGATTTATAGAACATGGTTAAGAGCAAAAAAGTTTACAAGCTTATAGATCCATTTATGGATTGAAACAAGCGTCTTGATCCTAGAATATAAGATTTGATATTGCGATCAAATCTTATGGCTTTAAAATAAATATTGACGAACCTTGTGTTTACAAGAAAATCGTTAACAAAACTTGATAGAATACACAAGCATGCAATGGAAGCCAACATAATCAATAAGCACTCTAATTACATTTAATTTGAGTTCTAAAGCATGCATACTCAAGTGGGTTTCAAGTTACATACCTTTTGTGATGAAGTCTTTAAATCCAAGATTCTCTTCACTCCAATTCAGCTCTAAATCAGTCTGTGAACCACCAAGAGGTCTTCTTTACTATTCACAGTCTTGAATTTGAGTGGCAGAGAACTCAAATTTGAGTGAATTTGGTAAGTAAATTTGTGGGCTTGAAGAGGAAGAAGAAGATGATGCATAAACTATTTTTCAACATTCAATTCTCAGTCCACTCTCTTCATCTTAGCAAATTGGAAGTGTTTTATTACTCAGCTACATGCAGACCATCATTGAATCTTCATTTCCAATAGCACCTTCAACAATTGAAGTGGAAATTCGGTGTGAATTGCATGTGCAACAACTCATGCTTAAAAGTAAAAAATGGGGAAAACCCACTTCCAAAAAGAATTTTAAAAAATTAAATTAAATTTCCATTTTCTCTTAATTAATCTTTAATTAATTAAATTCAAATTGATTAATTCACGATTAACCAATTCTAATATTTCAATATTCAATTTCTAAAATTAAAAACTAAAATTGGAAATTAATTCGATTTTTAATTAATTGAACATATTTAATTAATCAATTAATTTAATATTAAATATTAAATTAATCACACACTAAATTTTAAACATGAATCTTATTCATGTAGTTGGTATGTAAATCAACATTTAAATATTATACACTCTCCAATTTCGTTTAATTTCAACAAATTAAACTTTAATCATATCAAATATAATTATGCAAACCCTTGAACTAATTCAAACTCAAAACCCTAATTTCAAATTTGAACATTTTCAAATTGAAATTCAATTTGAACAATTCAAATTGATATCATTCCAAATTTACTCAATTTAATAATTCAAGGTCTTCATGTTTTACGAGCTAGTAGAGGGACCTTATGGACCTACAGATCATGAGCTCCAACGATTAAGATTAAATGGCTAATCTCTGTAGACCGAATTAATCAGTATTCGTTAAGTATCGATTCACACCACTATAGCTTGATAGTTGTACTCTCCTCATTGTAGATATATTTGTGTTCATATGATTTAACCATAACTAGTAAGTCGACCGTTCATAGGTTGTTCATAATACCGACTAGGTCAATGTGTTGTTTTACCCTCGATATTATGTCTTGTTCCTTAAGTTCCAACTGATCCTTTAATGAATAATTCGTTTATGATCGAATCAATAAACTGGATCCCTCTCGAGCCAGTGAGATGATGAGGCTCTTGTTAAAGACCTGGATTCAGTACTAAAGAGAACAATCTTTCTCCTATCCCTAAATCGGGTAGGCGTGAATTCCGTCTTGCACCCTATGTCCCCAACTATCTACCCAATCTTATCCCTAAAATGGAAGGCTTATTGAGTCGGCGCTGTTGAGCCAACCCTCACCCATGCAAATCTAAGGATAATCCCAAATAGACAGGAGTTCATAGTTAGCTTAGGATTAAGATCGTGTTACCTAGGTCATCTATGCGAAATAATCAGTCTTAAACAGTAAACAGTGTTATAAAGTAAGAGTGACTTATTTCTCGGTCTGATCTTATGCAACATAGGACGCCCCCACTCCTCATGTAAATACATGAACGAATCAGGATCAATTCGTTAGTAGCACCTTTACAACAACTTGCAATAACTATAGAGTGGGCTGCATCCTATAGTGCTACCAGAATAAGGCACCCAATCTTATTCGTATACTATAGATCATTTTGACTACTTACTCTAACCTGATCCACTTTTATGTCTCCATATAAAGTCAAAGTATTTATATAATAGCCATGGATCTTAATTTATTGAATTTAGACTTTACAAGTGCAATTTATAGATTCAATAACAACCTTGATGAAGTAATGTCAAATAACATCTTTATTGATAATAGAATATGTTTAACTTTACAAACTACGAGTTTTAGGACGTAAAACCCAACAACCCCGACATTAGGGAATGAGTGAATTTTGTCTTGTATAGTTGTGTTCCGAGGTCCCCAATCAGACGAATCCCCAAAATGGTAGGCTTATTGAGTCAGCGATTTGGTCACTCTCACTCATACAAATCAAAGGACTGCTTTCATAGGCAAGAGTCCACTACTCACTCATGATTCAGGTCATGTCATCTATGGTCACCCTGGTGAAATGTGTCTCTACTATTAACGGTGTTATATAAAGAGATTATTCATTTCGTGGTCCGGTCTTATACAAACCCTTTTGTATATAACATCCCTGCTCACATGTCTCTATATGAACAATCAGGATCAGATCATTTGTAGCACTTTACGACAATTGTAACATCTACAAAGTGGGTCTTATTAGTAGTATCACCAGGATAAGGTATCCAGCCTTATCCATCTACTACAAACCATTTAGGTTATCACTTAAACATGATCCACCTGTTTGTCTCTCATGTTTAAGCTACAAAAGATAACCTTTGATGTTAGTTTATGGGTTTTGTGGGTTAATGCTACTAAATGTCGAATAAAATATCACATATTTTATTAAATAAATAAATCATTTATGCATTATAACTACAGATTACAAGAACCATGAGATTTAGGACATCAACCCCAAAAATCTCTCGCTTGTCCTAGCCAGTGGGGTGTACATCATAAAAGTCACACTGATATAAACGTACACAAAACAGTAAACTAGAGCAGAATACGTGCCCAATACAAAATCTCCTACTTGCCTTAGACTAGATGTGGCCCGTCCCGTAGACCCATACTCTGCAGGAGACACTAAAACATCTTAACCATGGGGGCCTTTGTAAATGGATCAACAATGTTATTCACCGAAACTATTTACGTGATGATCACGTCCCCTCGATGCATAATATTTCGAATATGATGATACTTCCACTTTATGTGCTTCCCGCGCTTCTGACTCCTAGGCTCTCAAGAATTAGCCACAACACCACTATTATTATAATAAAAGGTGATGAGCTTATGTCACACCCCTTCCCGAGCTCACCTCTCGAGCCCAAAAGGGGGCGTGAGGACGACAGATACCACCCTTTTATGATACCTACTGCCCATCTCACCTCATCTCTTCTTAACTCAAATTAACCGCTCATCCAAGTAAATATAACAATAGCTCCAGGCTAAACTTATCTTATTACAACAAATACAAAGTTTACACAATCCACAACTCAATTGAGTAATTATAGATACTTAACTACAAAAGCTCATAACAACAGCTTAAACTCGAAAGTGTGGCTGTAGTGTGGCAGACCTAGACCTCAGCAGCACCCTGGAACTTCTCTCTTTTGTTGCCTGGTGAGGGAAAACGTTTTGGAAAACATGAGCTACTAGCCTAGTGAGTGATTTTTAAAACATAAACGTCAAAATTTATATTGAAAACCTGTCAAGCAAACTCATACTTAAAAACCTCAAAATATAGAATCTCTGAAAACATAAAACATCATAATCCTTAGTTGAGAGAGAACTCTTTTGCTCAATCCCTCTACGTCCAACCTTAGTTGGTGTGGATTGATCTGAACACTACCAACATCAACTCTACCTTCGTGTACATGGTAACAACTAAGTACGGTCATACTTTAGGTACTATGGCCCAAATACCTTCTCAACTACGCTTCGAACTTTGCTCAACTATGTGTCTATTTGACTTAACTATGCTTCCAACCTTCCGTTCACCAAGCTTCCATCCTAATTCACCTCACAACCCTTAATCTCATCACCTAGTATGCCTCCTCATGAACATTCCATGCATCCAACCCTTATTTTCTTCCCTTGGTTTGTCCATAATTCAACACATAGTTTCTCAATGCATAATTTTCATAGCATAGTTCAGACACATGGCCAAATTTCTTTATTCCTTGCTATGCTATGACTTAAACTCTAAATTCTCACAGCATAGTTTGGACACTTAGCCAAAATTCTGACTCCAACTACTATGCCTCCAACACTTAGAAATTTCTCTTCCTCCAAGGCATAGTTTAGGGACTTAGCCAACCTTTTTCCTTCCAAGACTTTAATTATGAGTTCTTCTCTCAACCTAAGGAATCTTGTAAGAGTCTGGGTGTTATAGCTTAGACATGTTTGGAACCACTTCCAGATTAGTCAGGAACTTCCTATGCCACACAATTTCTTTAGCAGCTTCACAAGCCGCTACATACTCAGCCTCCATACTGGAGTCAGCAATGCACCCCTGCTTGGTGCTCCTTCAGACTACTTCCCCTCGATTAAAAGTGAACACTGATCCTGATGTAGATTTCCTAGAATCCTTATCAGTATGGAAATCAGAGTCTGTGTATCCTGTAAGGATCAAATCCTTAGAACCATACACGAGCATGTAGTCCCCTCATTCTCTATAGATACTTGCGGATATTCTTGACAGTGGTCCGGTGATCAAATCCGCGATTAAGCTGATATCTACTGACTATCCCCACTGCATAGCAGGTGTCAGATCTAGTACATAACATCTCATACATTAGGCTACCAAAAGTCGTTATATAGGGGATCCATCTCAGGTTCTCTACTTCTTCAAGTGTCTTAGGACACTATTCCTTAGACAAGATAACTCCATGCCTGAAAGGGAGTAAACCTCTCTTAGAGTTCTGCATAAAAAACTTGACAAGAAATCTTGTCAATGTACGATTCTTGAGAAATGGCTAGCATTTTGTTCTTTCGATCTCTAAGGATCTAAATGCTCAGAACAAATTGCGCCTCTCCCAAATCTTCATTTTGGAATTGGGTCGATAGCAAATTCTTAATTTCAGTCAGCATACCTACATAATTCCCAATGAGTAGGATATCGTTTACATATGACACAAGAAAAGCTACTGAGCAGTTTATGATTTTCTTATAAACACAAGGCTCATCAACATTATGATCAAAGCCATAAGATTTGATCGTAGTATCAAATCTTATATTCCAAGATCGAGAAGCTAGCTTCAATCCAACGATTAAGCTTGCGAACCTTTTTCTCTTGACCTTGGATTATGAATCCCTTAGGCTGCTCCATATAAATGGTCTCCTCAATATTTTCATTCAGAAAAGCAGTCTTGATGTCCATTTGCCAAATCTCATAGTCATAATATGAGGCAATGGAAAGGAGTATCCAGATAGACTTCAACATCGCAACAGGTGAGAAAGTCTCCTCATAGTCGACTCCCTCAACTTGGGTATAACCCTTTGCCACAACTCTAGCCTTGAAGGTTTGCACCTTTCTATCAGCAGCCCATTTCTCTTGTAGATCCAGCTGCAACCTATAGGTTTTATCCCATCAGGTTGATATACAAGATCCCAAACTAAATTGATGTTCATAGACTCCATTGTGAGATCCATAGCTTTGATCCATTCATCTTTGTCAACATCCTTCATTGCCTTCTTGTAAGAAAATGGAGCCTCAACATTTCCGTCAGCTATGATAGCTAAGGTTTATGTTAAACCCATATAATGAATAGGTGGGTTCACAACCCTCCCATTACGTCGAGGCTCCTTCAACACTTGAGGTAGATGTGACCTACTAGATGAACCAACTTCAACAACTCTTGTTGAATTGTTAAGTTCTTCAATAACTCTTGTTGAAGGTTGAGTAATTTCACTGGAAAACTCGTTCAACACGATCTTACTGCAGGGCTTATGCTCCCTTGTATGGTCCTCTTCTAAAAAGGTAGTGTTTTTCGTCACAAATACTTTATTATCCTTAAGATCATAGAAGTAACGTCACACTCCCTCCGGAACCTACCTCCGAAAGGAGGCGTGAGGATGGTAGATACCACTCTTTTCTGATATCTACTGCCCATCTGAACCTTTTTCACTCATTAAACTTAAAGCCAAAGAAATAAGAAACAACTGTTTGGCTAAACCTATTTTATTAAAAATAGTATAACATTTTTACAATTCCCAAACTTAACTACAAAGTTTACAACAACGACTTAGAACTGGAAGTGTGGCTGTGGTGTGGCAAACCTTAACCTTAGCAGCACCCTGGAACTCCTCCTCTTTCGCAACCAGGGAAGAAAATATGAAAGAAAAGAAAAAGTTTCAAGAAGCTCAGTGAGTGGTAACAACATAACAAGTCTCTTTCAACTTATAGCAAATAAAGCATACCACAATGACAAGGTTAACATCCAAACGTCAGTCTCGAATGAGTCTATTCTCAACCCTACCTACACACATGGTAGATAGTTAAAAATAATACTTATCACACACTTAATCTCTTTGTTCCCTTTGTGCATATAGATCCTCACTTATGGGCTCAAAAGCTAGGCCCGTCGGCTCTCTGACCATCCCATACGAGGTTTCTCTCACAGGCTCAGGAACTAGGTCTATTGACCCCTTGGCCATCCCGGTCACATATTCTCATTCTTGTTCTGGCTACTCATTCACAACATAAACATATAACATAAAAGATATGCTTAAGACCTTAAAAGAATACCGCTCACCTTGTTTTACTAGAACCTTTCTCTCTTTCCAAGTTCCTTGGTCTCCCCAGGCTTCCGTTTGAACCCTAATTTCCATATTCAAATTCAAGCTTAGATTACTCATCTTTCTAAGCGTTACATCAGGAAGGTTTCTTCTACAAACATGTTCTAAGTTGTCTCAGGATTCTTACCTTAAAATTTCAGCATAGAACTCCTCATGATTTGGCTGAAAGCTTCAAATCATTAAGACTAACCCAAGCTTACCTGAGCGCTCAACCCTTCTATCTTTTCTTCACACTCCAGCCCGAATCCTTTAAGCTTCTTCTCTAGAAGCCCTGCCTTGAAAACTAGACACCCAGAGCTTTCATGTGCCTTTAGAATCACTCAAAACGCACGAGTGGTTTCGAAGCACATCTCGTTCCAAGTTGATGTTACTTCACGACCTCATTGTCCGATAGAATCTCCACCACTTGGAACCACTTGATCAATGCATGGTTGTGCTACCAACGCATGCCCTCTTGGATCAACGCTAGGTCTTCCTTAAAAATTTCCCTCACACACTTCTTCTAGACCTTCTTTGAAGATTTGTGTTGTGGGCTAAGGTTCCACTCCGTTTGGGTATTTATAAACCCTTTTGGATGCCTCAATGCATGACACATGGCAATCTTAGTTTTCCAAACCATGCAATGTCCAGTTATCTTAAGCTTTCCACCTCCTCCTTAGCCTTTTGAGTTGTCCTTTCCATGCATGTTCCAACACATAACTCCTAATTTGCATGCTCTTTGGTGAGTCCACCTTCTACTTGCATGAAGTTTGAGTTGTCTTCCTCATGCATAAGTCTCCTTTGCATGAAATCCTATTTGTCCACCTCCTACTTACTTAAGCTTAATTTCCAAGTATCTTCAACTCATCACATATCCTCCTCTTGGCCGCATAGCGTCCTTTGAATGCCTAGCCTCCTATGGTCAACGCATAGCTCCACTTCACTTGGCCTCCCTTAGTCGTATAGTTACTCTTCCATGCGTCCATATGCGCCCATGGTGGTGTTCATCAACACATTCTTCTTTAGGCCTCCCATTGTCGCATTTAAAACTTTTCTAGTCCTGAGCAAAGAAAAGAAAGAAATACAAAGTAGGAGGAATTATGAATACTGAAAGAAAAGGTTCTAGGCATGTATTCTCTTATTCCGGTTTCATCAACTTCTCAACATATACAACACTAATCCATAGAAAAATTCGTATGCATCCTAATCATTGATAGTTTCTAAAGGCAAACTTTTTATCCTCTATGTGTGTGACTCCTCCTTTAATTCAAAACTCAACAACTGAATTAAGGTTTAATTAAGCTTCATCAATTTTCCTCCTAAACTAGCTCAAGCACCAATCAGTAGGCATCACCACACTCAGGGAAGTAATATGTCCACTAAGATGCCTGCAATACTCGTTTTAATGGGATCCCAACTTGCATCATTTTACCTAAGGGCACTAGCTTTCACACATTCACTATAAAGAACCATACCTAGTCAATTAAAGGTGTCCTGACTGATCACAGCAAATGCAGCTCTTTTTACCCCCATCCATGCATATACATTGCAAGTTTAATTAAGAGAAAGATATTTATTTCAAGAACATGAGTGTACACACACTTTAGAGCAATAATAATATTCCTTTCTTTCCTCTTAGTCTAACATTACAAACTATCATGCAAGACACTTTCTAACCAGTGGGGTCTTTCGAGGTGACAACCAAATTGACTTAAATTAAAGCTTTGTTCAGTTAGAGGTTCTAAATTAAAGTGGTTCATGCTCAAGATACCGAGGATACAAAAAGGGATTCAGAACAAAGAACACTCAAGAAAGGAGTATGTTACCCAATTTCTACTTCAAAATATGGCATACATCATAAGTGACTCATCAACCATCATAGTAAAAGAAAGCAACCAAAGAACATACTTCAATCAGTCTCAGCATTCTTCCTAACCCAAAATCAACTCTTTTTAAAAAAAAAAATTAAAATTTTTCAATTTTTCAATTTTTCCTTGAATTTTCTCCAATAACATGTATAAAACATTCAACTCAAAATATCATGTATAACACCACAAGACTTAAGCACAAAGTACGCACCCCCCACTCCAAACTTAAAAGGATGCATTGTCCCCGATGCATAATATCTAGAACAATCACACAACAAATGAGTGATACAAGCCTGGGTAATGAGTGAGGATCCAAGAAACTGGATGGCAAACTGGTGCTTGAAAACACTTGAGCATCATCTCCAGCCTAAAGATCAAAACAAAACAATCATGAGGTGGCTCTCTATCTTAAAAACAAACAGACTAATCAAATAACAACTTAAATAAAACTAGAACATTTGGGTTGCCTCCCAAGAAGCGCTTAGTTTAACGTCTTTAGCTAGACCAGGTCTCCATTTCAGACAACTTTTAGGATGGTTTCATCCTTATGTGCACAATAACACCTGAAATATAAAACTTTCTCCCACACTAGAATTCATATAAAAAATTAGTCGAAGAATAGTTATAAAAAAAAACATAATCTTCTCTCTCCTCACCTACAAGTTCAATATCTCCCTTACAAATATAATCCAGAAAATTTACTGTACCTTTCTTGGGAGTTTGTTCAGGACAACTTACCTTTTCCTTGCCTTTTTCTTTACTGTACAAACTTACAAGTTCATTGGGCTTGAAAGAACAAAAAATGTTGAACTTTACCTCTTCATCATTTACCCGAAGTGTAAGCTTGCCATCGTAAACACCAGTCAATGCTCTACTAGGGCTAGGAATGGTCGTTGAAGGATAATGGGAATTTCAGCATCTTCTTCCATGTCTGAGACCATAAAATTCGTTGGGAATATGAAATCGTCGACCTTAACCTGAACATCCTCTACTACACCACGAGGGTAAGTGAGGGAATGATCTGCCAATTGCAATGATATCGTTGTCGGCTGTACCTCTCCTACATCCAGTTTCCTGTACAAAGATAAAGGCATCAGATTAATTGAGGCTCCTAAGTCACATAAGGCTTTATTTACCATCAAATTCCCTATAGTGCAAAGAATCATGAAACTCCTAGGATCCTTCAATTTTTTGCGGTAGCTTCTTCTGTAATATGGCACTACATTCCTCGTTCAAGCTCACTATCTTGTACTATTCAAATTTCTTCTTTGAAGATAACATCTCCTTCATGAACTTCACATAGTTTGGCATTTGTTCCAATGCATCTACAAAAGGAATGTTAATGTGAAGTTTCTTAAAGATATCCAAAAACTTAACAAACTGATAATTTACTTTCTTTTTCTGAAAACGTTGGGGATAAGGAATTTTATTCAATACAGCAAAAGAAGGTTCAGAATTATTCCCTGAATTGGATGATATAGAAACATCACTCGTTTTCCTTGAATTGCTTTATCAGCTGATAGACTCAATACTACCTGTTCCTCTATCTAGTCTGTCAGATGATGCACCACATTTTTCCCACTTCTCAACGTTATTGAATTGCACTCTTCCTTTGGGTTTTTCTCCGTACAGCTAGGGAAAGCTCCTTTGTTCATCGTATTCAATGTAGCAGCTATCTGGCTAACCTGAATCTCAAGGTTCTGGATAGTTTTCCCATGACTCGTTACCGTGCTCTCCAGGAAGTTGGTTCTACTTATGGATTCTTTTATGAAATCCCCAAGCAAAGCCTCCATAGATGGTTTCTTTTCAAAAAAAACCTAGAGGTGCCTGCAACACATTCTTATTGTTAGCATAAGAAAAATTTTCGTGATTTCGCAAACCTGGGTGATAATGAGTGGGTAGGTTTATCTGATAGGTATGTTGATGGGTTCCTTGAAAGTGATTAGCTTGGTGCACATAAGTTGCCTGCTCAGAGTTAGGTACCTCCCATGAAGTGAGTGCATTACAAGCCTTCATCGATGCAATCAACGGTTGGGCACCTGTAGATAAGATATTAATGGTGCTAGTTAAAGTAGTCATCTGTGCCTTTAAAGTGTTTACCTCATCGAGTTCATAGAAACCAGGCGCTCTAGATGGAGACCGTTCTAAGGGCCAATTATAACTCGTGGCAGCCATATCTTCCAATAATGCCTTGGCAGCATCAGTACTTTTAGCAAAGATCGAGTTGCCTACAACAGCATCCAAGATGGATTTTGTTGTACTGGTCAATCCATTCTAGAACAACTGGATCTGTAACCAGTCAGGACACCCATGCTGGGGACACTTCCACAGCAACTCCTTATAGTGTTCCCATGATTCGAATAACTGCTCGTCTTCTCTCTATTTAAATGTGCCAATTTTTGTTCTCAATCTGGTCGTTTTTGCAAGAGGGAAAATTTTATTTAGAAAACTTTGGGCCAACTCATCCCATGTGGTTATGCTTCCAGTTGCAAGTGACTCCAGCCAGTCTTTAGCTTTGTCCTGCACAAAAAATGGAAACAATCTCAGTCTAATGGCATCAGAAGAGACTCCATTTATTTTTACCATCCCGCTAATTTCCAGAAAACAATGGATATGCTTATGTGGATCTTCATGTGGCCAGCTATGCCAGGTTTTAGCTCAAAATTATTGGCACTAATTAAGGCCTAGCTATGCATGTCTGGGTTGTGGGAACAGTTGGTTGAAAATAGTCTCTGGTGGTTCTAACGACTCCCCCTAGATCTCCCATGGCGTCGGAATCAACTCTCCAGTTCCTTCTTGCCTTTCTTAAAGTCCGTTCAAGTTCAGGATCAAACATAACATGTTCAGCCTGTTGACTTCTTCGCATACAAGGATTCTTCAACCACTGCAAAAAAAAAAAAAAAGAAAAGAAAAAACAACAAAACTACCCAAATTAAGATCAACTCAGTCTTAGCAGTATTAAGTTTGGAAAAAAAAATTTGTGTCAGTCCCCGACAACGGCGCCAAAAACTTGATGGTATGCACAAGCCTACACAATCGAAGTAATAAATTCCAAATAGGGTATCGTCCTCAGGGACCGACGTGAGTGAAATTTTCCTAAACTTAGCTTTCAAAATTCTTTGTTAATTTTATTCAGGCAATCCAAAAGATGAATTTTATCTATAGCTATGACTAATGAAAACTCAATCACACACACAAGAAGAAATTCAGAGCAAAAAGATTCAAGGGAGTTGTTTCATTTAGGGAATATAGTGAATCTGACTTGCAATTGATTGAAGTTTATAGATTAAGGCTAGAAGTTCTAAAATCAGGAAATGCTCTATCGAGCTCAAACCCTCAAAATAACTACCCATCGACCCGAATCTCTTCTATCGCTTGAATAGTTACAACATTAAGATCCTTCAATCACACCCCTTATTATTCTAAATTCATTCTCATGAAATTTCAAATAACAATCTAAATTATTGGGTCCGGCAAATTAAAATATCTCGAGACATCTAATTAACTTAGGTTCATTCAATTAATGACCAGTTAATCAAAAGCATTAAACAAAAATAATTTAGAAATCCATGCAACATCAATCAACTGTAAATTCAGTATTTAAAGTAACATTCCCTAAAATCCACAAACACTCTAGAATAATAGAGTTTAACCACTCATGATTCCGATAACAAAATTCCACAAATATTCAATCATTAAAGCAAAAAGTAAATTAACGTAGAAGAATGATCTCCCTTCAATGGATCCAAATTCCAATTGTGATCTCCTTGACTCTCGCCAACGAACTCTTTTTGTTCTTCAACAAAACAATACAGTCACGATCAATCTTCCCGTCATGAACAGCCCAAAGACAATCTTGGATCAACTCTTAACCAAAATCTCGAGTCTTCCACCAAAAACAATCAGAACTGCTATAATTCGGCTCTTGTACGGACTAAAATCACTCAAAATCGGCTCTGCCTCCTTTTCCCCCTCTTTCTGGTGGCGCAACACTATTATTTATAATATGCTCACAGCGTTGCAAAGTTGGCATCATGTCAGCCGCACGTAGAAGTCGTAGCGTTGCAACGACCCTGTTCCAAATTACTCTCAAGTTTTCTGCGTCAAGGAGCAGCATTGCAACGCTCGGACAACGCTGGCTCCTCCGAATTGCTCTCCAAACTTGCCTCTTTTCTTGATCTTGGGTCCTTGATTTCTTCCTAATTCCATATTCAACCCGCAATTTCTCAAAATTGGAGTTTGCCCCAGGTTTTTTCATTTTCACCCAACTGCTCTTGATGCTTGGCTTCCTGAAATCACTCAATAAACCATATCAAACCAACAAAAACTAGCAATAGTAGCTTTAAATTTGAAGGTAATAAAAGCAAGATGCTTTTCAATAGTGTTCTTAGCCACATGGCTACTTTGCGCCCATCTAACCACTAAAGATCAATGCATAGCATAGTGGCCGCACACTCCATCACTTAGCCTCATAGTGGCTGCACACTTCAATGGCCAACGCATACCTAATTCCATCGCATGGTTTTCAAGCTTCCCAATGCCTATCCCTTTGTTGGCTACATCCTTGGCCACCATCGCTTGGCCTATTATCTACTACCAATGTGCCCTTGCGTCAATGCCCAAGGCTTGCCTTGCCATTGCCTAGCCTCTTGTCATCGCCTAAGCCCTTCTTGGCCAACACTTAGCTTACCTAACCTTCAAAGCAAGGCCACCATCTAGCATCTCCTTGTCATCACTCGGCCAACCCACACCATGCGCCAACATGGCTTTGGCCGATCAATTGGTGTCAACGTATAGCCAACTACACCATGCGCCCATGGCACACAAGCCTCAACACATGGTTGTCCTAGGTTTCTAACACTTGGCGAAATTTAGCCACCACAAACACCAAGCCTCATGCGTTAATGGTTCCCTACACTAACGCATGGTGTCCTCTTGGCTTTCATACTTAGCCAAATTCCACCCATTAAGGCCCAACTCAAAACTACCAAAAAGCCCTTCTTCAATACTTAGAATTTTCTTCTTCTTTTCCCCAAGTATTCTTCCCTCATAAGATTTAACTTATACTTGGTTAATTACTCTAGTTACTTGCTTAAGTGGAGAAAATAGGATTCAGGTTTCACAAGTAACCACCTCTGGCTCTTTTACAGTAACCTACAAATAGGCATAATTTTGAACGAGGTTCCAATTTGTTAGGATTTGCCACAAGCATATGTGTTCGGCAACCCTAAATCTTGAAATCGCCTAAACTACCTTTACGACCATTCCACAATTTCAAAGGTGTTCTAGTAACATTTTTGGAAGGAAAACAGTTCAAAATGTAAGTTGCAGCCTAAACTGTATAACCCCAAAACGAGTCAGGTAAGGAAGCATAACTCATCATAGATTCAACCATGTTCAATAGGGTTTGATTTCTCCTTTCTGATACACCATTCTACTGAGGTGTACCAGGTGCTGAGAGTTGGGATACAATTCCATGTTCAATCAAATAGTCTTGGAATTTTAGATCCAAATACTCTCCACCTCAATCAGATTGAAATATTTTATTCGTTTTATTTAATGCATTCTCAACCTTAGCCTTGTACTCCTTGAACTTTTCAAGGGCTTTAGACTCAAGGGCTTCAGATTTATGTTGCATTAAATAAACATACCCATGCTTAGAATAATCATCGATAAAAGTGATGAAATATTCAAACCCTCTTTTTGCCTTACCATTCATCAAACCACAGAGGTCTGAATGTACAAGTTCCAAGGGTTCTTTGGCTCTATGACCTTTTCGAGTAACAGATCTAAAAAAGAGCTATTATTCCTAGCTTAATGCTTGTTGTTGGATTTTATGTGTTTATTGCCCTATTTTGTAGGTACCGAGCAATCAAGAGGTAGAACCGAGCATTTGGAACTGAATGGAGTTAATTTGAAGCAAATTGGAGTTTATTTGAGCAACAGGCTTCAAATGAGCAAAAATGACCAAAATGCCCCTGGACAGCGTCGCAATGCTCATCATATACAAAGCCTCAATGCTCGCCTGACGATTGAAGATAGAGCGCTGGTGTGCAGGCCAGCATTGAAACACTCCAAATACTTTGATGCTAATCACCTGCCCGCGTTTTCCATCTTCAGCCCAAACGCATGGCAGCGTTGGAACGCTGCATAATCCTTTAAATTCTTCTCTTCGGTTTTTGGTTAAAATATGCTAAAGATTCTTGGAGGCTGAAGGGATATGAACTTAAAGGCTATGGAAGCCGAGGAGAGGCTTGACTATCTTCTTTTTCTTTGATGTTTTTGGTATCATTAGGTTAGATTTTAGTTTTATTTTGGATAGAAACATTGGCTTAAACTCTTGAATATGTCTATGAATTTATGAGCTAATCTTCATCTAGTTTCTTGGATAAAGTATTCGATGTCAATTTCATGAATTTTCTACTTTTAATTGATTCTTGTAATTCATAATTGTGTTTTTCTTTGAATCTATTTAAATTCCCAAGCATGATTATTGATGTTGACTTTCACGCTTTATCGTGCTTGCTAATGATTCTTAGTCTAGCTAAGTTCCTAAGTAGCAATAGTAAATTAGGCATTTGATGACTATTCCTAGAACATCTAATTGCTAGGTTCAAAGATAAAATTGGTTAATTGAATATGGCTTTCTTGACTATTAATCGACATAATTGAATCCTGAATCGTAATGCATGTCTTTCTAGTTCTATATGACCACTATCGAAGCCAATAGAATTTAGAAGCATGTAGATTAGTTACGGTTTGGCCTTTCCGACCTTAATTAATAATTAGGACGCTTGATTGATTTTGATTTAATTAGTTGTCGACCTTTGTAGAAGCTGGTTAATTCGCATCAATTTGGTAATTACGCATGCATAATTCAAACGCATAGTCAGTTGGCAGAAAACGACGATCGAAATTACATTAAATGCCTAATTTGATCTAAGCACTAGATGAGCCAATTCTTGTTTACATTTATCCCTTTCAATTAACTTTCCTAAATGTTTTCAAATTAATAAAAACCCAAAACCCCCTTTTTACTATTTTTCACAATCAAATTTAGCTTAAGAAGGAATGAATTTTGTGCCTCCCTACGGTTCAACCCCTAATTTACAACTGTTGCTACGTTTTTTTATAATAATAGGAGTAGTTCAGTAGTATAAATTTTCTTTTGATTCGTGGCTCTTTTGGGGGCGACACTAAAAAGGGGCCTGAACAAAAATGGCACCGTTGCTGGGTAGACTTGGCAACTAGCCTAGGGAAATTTTAGGATTCTGAATAAAAACAAAAAAACAAAAAGCGAGTGTGTTGTTGTTTTCCCTTTGGTTTATGACCCGTTCTCCTAGGAGTGCAGATCTTACTTTTGTTGCAGATATTACCCAAGAGGAGAGGAGAATTTGAAGGGAGCGTAGAAGAGAGATATCGAAAGAAGGAGACTGATAAGTTGCTGAAAATCCAATAGAAGAAATAGGAGAAGAGGTTCGAGAGAAAACTCTGAAGGAGTTGGCAGAACCAGACATGGATCAACAGCCCTTGGGCATAGTCTTTCCTCCTACCACCATACTGTTCAAGCTCAAGCCAGGACTGATAAACCTTCTACCAACCTTCAGGGGGATAAGAGGAGAGAACCCTCTCAAACATATCAAGGACTTCCATATGGTGTGCATAAGTATACGGCCTCATGCAATTACAAAAGAACAATTGAACCTTAGGGCTTTTCCTTTCTCATTACATGATGGCGCTAAGGATTGGTACTACTTAGCTCTAGAGTCGATAATTACTTGGACCGAATTGGAAAAGAAATTTCTCGAATAAAATTTTCTGGCTTCTAGAGCCAATTCAATTAGGAAAGACATCTATGAATTAAACAAAATGTCGATGAAACTCTGTCTGAATACTGGGAAAGATACAAAAGATTATGTGCTAGTTTTTCCCATCACCGGATTTCTGATTAGTTCTTAATTCAGTATTTCTATAGTGGCTTACTTTCTAGTGATAGTAGCTTTATTGACTCTGCTACTGGAGGTGCTCTTGCTGATAAGACGCCTAAGGAGGCCCAAGAGTTAATTTCGTGCATGGCTGAAAACGGTCAAAATTTTAGGACCAAAGCTACTGATCCTAAGGTAAAGGAATTGAGATCCAACTTTCTAATTTGATTGCTCTTGTGACATAGATGGCACAAGGAGGAGTAGCTCAAGTGAAGAGTTGTAGAGCCTGCGGAGTGCCACGACACACTTTTGAAGCATGTCCTCAAGTACAAGTCGATGCAATTGGGGGTTACCAGAGGAAATATGACCCTCATGCTCTAATGTATAATCCCAGATAGGGAGGTCAAGGCCAAAGTCAAGGGCATAACAGTTGTAGTCATTCCAATCAACCATCCTCATCCTCTTCAGGTATGTCATTAGATGATATTGTTAAATTTGGCTGACCACTCTTTAAAATTCCAACATGATATTCATCAACTACAAAAGGATTCCATCCAGCTGTCACAGGACACTAAGGCATTGCAACATGAAACTAGGAAGGGCATGGAAAATTTGGGCGCTCGTCACACAATTAGCTATCACGATGGGTCGTTTAGAAGGCAAGAGTTTGAGGAAGCTACTTGATTAGTCGGACCATGCCAATGTAAGTGCCATCATACTCAGAAGTGGTAAGGAGCTTACATCATCTACACCTTCCTTAGACACCCTACCGCTACCTGGTAAGTCTAATGAGGGAGTCCAGCAAGATGACAAAAATGAGACTGAATCCAATGTGCCCCTCTTTACTCCCAAAGTAAGTACATGTCCCTTGTCTTCAGTTGAACCTTATGTACCTAAGGTTAATTTTCCTAGTAGTTAGCGAAACCAAGGCAGAAAAATAAGGACGAGGAGTTGATCAAAATGTTTAAAAAGGTTCAGATCAATATTCCTCTCTTAAATGCGATTCAATAGATCCCCAGGTACACTAAGTTCCTCAAAGAACTTTGTACAAACAAGAGGATACGTAAAGACAAGGAGCAAGTTGTGGTAAGTAAAAATGTTTCGGTTTTACTTAAACGTAATATGTTTGAGACTTGTCGACACCCAAGTATGATTACTTTACCTTGTGTTATTAGCAATAGAGTCATTCGACATGCCATGCTTGATTTGGAAGCTTCTATTAATGTTATGCCATATCATGTGTATGAAGATGTTAAATTAAATGATTTGCAAAAACTGTCGTATGTATTCAGTTGTTGTCCGATAGATCTTACATTCAGCCTATACTGATAGTGGAGGATGTTCTGTTGCAAGTAAAGGATTTTATTTCCCATGTTGATTTTTATGCTTTGAAAATTTATCAGATGTGTTCACCTTCTTCTTCTACAATTCTGTTAGGAAGACCATTTATGAAAACGACAAAAACAATAATTGATGTTGATAAAGGATATCTTTCTGTGGAGTTTGATGAAGTTTGTTCATTCAATATATACGATGTCATGAAGTTTCCGGAGGAAAATATATCTCTTCGTATGATTGAAATACATGATCCTATAGATGAATTCTTTTTAATGATGATGATGACTATGATAAGTTGATTGCTCCATATATTGATTTGGATTCACATGATTTGTCTCTTGCTTCTGTTAATGTTAGCAACCATGATAAACCTTCTTCTGTCTTTGGTCTTATTGATTCTCAGGTTCAAGGAATTGAGTCCAAGACTCTTCCATCCCCTGAAAAGCAAAATTTCTTAGGTTGTTGTTTCAAGAATCCCAAGAAGAAAGGGCCTAAAATGACTGGAAATGAGTTTAAGGTGAACAGGCACCGCTTCAAGATCTTTAATGAAGGGGAAGTCAACCTAGCTCACTTGAGTTTTCTGTTGACCCCACCCTTAGTCACTAAACCCGTCCTTACCCAACGTCGAGCAAAAGATGATAAAAGTTGCGCTTCCTAGAGGAAACCAAGCATCAAATTTTTATCCGCCTTATTCTTCTTTTTCTTTATTTCCTCTATTATTTATTTTTTAATAAGTTGAAAGAATGATTGATTACATTTCTATTTCTTTTTACAGAAGACTATACTTTTGGCCCTTTTCCCCATGGTCATGCTCGTGTCCAATTCCAGGGGACTTTTTCTGTTCTCCTTATCCCCTTATCCTTTGCATGAATTGTAGTTTAGTTATACATTGAGGACAATGCATATTTCTAAAGTTGGCGGTGGGCGAAGCATGTTTCTCATATTCTGATTTGGTGCATAACCCACCTATACCATCCTTTTTTTATTGCTAATAATTGGCTTTTTATGATCTGAATAAGTTTTCATTGGCTATTATGTTATGGCTGGATTTTTGTCTGAATAATTGATTTTGTCTAATTGTCTGGCAGTTGCATGGTTTATTCGCTTTGTTTGTCATTTCCTTTTGATGACAAGTTGATGATGCACTCATTGGGTTGTATGTTGGCAAAAAGGAAATTCTTTCATGATTTTGAGCTCTTTATAAAAACCTTTTTCATGAAACCCATGCACAATGAACCTAGGTAAAAAAAAAATCATTATAAATCCCTAACATCTCGTATTTTCTTTGTGATCTCAAAAGGCCCCTTTTAGCTTAGGAGTAACTTTTGGTGTCCGAGAGAAAATTTTGAAAATGAAAAAATAGTGGCCTATTGTGTAAGTAAAAAAAAAAAAAAAAAAAAAAAAAAAAAAAGGAGAAGCAAAGTAGTTGTTGAAACAAAAAAAAAATGCATAGAAAAATGAGGCGTAAGTCAGCGTGCCTGCAAAAAATAGTGTGTATCTGTGCATGGATATAGGAGAAAAGAGCTACCTCCACCTTGTCTAGTTAGGGTTCGCGAGAAAAGAGTGAATAGGTTCCCATGGTCGAGTGTGAAAGCTAGCCCTCTAGGTAAAATTAATGCCTATATGTTTGTGTGTGTGAGTTTTAGGCACTCTTGGCTAAGTATTGCTCTTTGATTAGCAAGAACAGTTTGTCATAGGCTAATAATCGAGCTAAAGTAGAGGGAAGATGAAATAGAAGTTGGATAAAACTTCTCCGGGTACTTTTTGATTTATGAAAAAAAAATTAATGCCTTAGTGTTCATTCATGCATGATTTGATTGTAAAAGTTCGTTTTGTAGGTAAATTTTGTCCTTAATCCTATTGATTTGAACATTTTTTATGCTCTATTTATTTTATTTTGTAGGTAAATTGATCTCGTAGAGCAAATGTACTGCTGAAATTAAAATTGAGCCAAAATGACATAAAATTGGGAGTGGAATGCATCAAAATGAGCAGAGATTTCACATTGACCAAACTGCCTTGAGGGCAACATTGCAACCCACCCTTGACGCTTCCCTGACACTGAAAGGCAATAAGCAATGAATTCTGGACAAGCAATCAGTGTTGCGATGCCCCCTCAATGCTCCAGCTCAATGCTACAAGGAAGTAGCTACTAAACTGGGTAGTGTTGCAATGCTCAGAGTAGCGTTTCAACGCTACAAACATCACAGGCGAATTACCTCCACGCGAGCACAACCCAGCGTCACAACACCGATGCAACGTCTCCTTAATGCTCGAGGCTGATTCTGCCACAGCTTTGCAACGTTCTAAATAGTGTTGCGACGCTGCGCTAGTTCTACAAATATGGGATTTCGATTTTAGCCAAGGAAAGAAGAAAAATTGGAGATTGAGACTGTATTTGGGAGTCGATTCGGTCGAATTTCTAGACAACAATTTCATCATATTCAACATTCTTTTCATTGATTGATTTTTTCAATTGATTTATTCAAGGCTAGGTAAACCTTTCTTGGGATTAGTTGTATGTTTAAATTCTTGAAAGATTTCTAGTTGATTTTACAGAATTTTTGTGAACTCTTTGGGTGATCTGATTAAATTTTAATGGAATTTTTCTAAATCGATCTGACAAGTCGGTTTATTGAAATTCTTGTTTGTTAAATCATCATACTCTGTGCAAAATTGATTGATTTCGTTGCATAAATTAGGACCGCATCTGTAAAGTTTAGATGTTTTCTGACTAAACTCATATATGCCCTAATTTCATCTTTCCCAATTAATCATGCTATAAGATATGACTTTTCGGCTTGTAATATGTCTCAACGTTTGAATCCTTTTGTAATGAAATTTTATTTTAACTTGTATTTCGCTAAGAAATAAGAGTTGTAAATTGCATTAGGGCTAATTTGGTCTAATATCGAATTTGTCTATTTGGCTATTAGATTCTCTAATAGGTTGAGGAGTTTCTTTTTGTTGCATGTTGATTTTTAATTACTGTTTCCCCAAATAACAACCCCCCCCCCCCCCCCCCCCCGTCACATGGAATTCTTTAATTAACCTGGCTAGGATACAATTTCCCAGTGGATTTGACTTCGTTCTTACTACTTTTACTGCATTTTGTGTATAAGTATAGGATTGATGATTATATTTCTTTGTTTGAGTCAGTGAGCATGTGCGACAATGTTTATGTAAAATCTGACTGTCGAACGATAATCCCCAGGTAGGAGGTGTTCCGTAAATCTTCATCTTACATACTTCCAACCTTAGACTGGATTATAGACTGGTTGAGTTTGTAACGAAAGTTTTACAAGATAACGGTCTATTTTAACTATTAGAACAAGTTGTTATTTGTTAACCCTAGGCGAGCATGCATCTTATATTTGTTATGGATTTTAAATATCTAATTTGGTTTTTATAAAAATTATAAAACAATGGACATGTTGTTCATCCATAACATACATCAAGCATTTTAGGATTTAATATAACACTTTATATTAAACACTTGAAACCTTGAACATGCATACTATATACTATAACTCTTTATAACATACTTTCAATGCATGCTATATGCATACTATGGTGGGATTTTAAATCTACATGCTTCCTATGTTGAGCCAAGTGAACGAGGAACTGCCACAATCCCTCGAGAAAGGTTGGCCACATCTGAGGCCCAACCACGGGGGCATCAAGAAGAAGAAGAGACAACCACTACACCACTCATCCATCGATCAAAAGGAAAAGCAATAGAAAGAGAGGCTCCCAGTAATATGGGTGCAACCTAAGTGACTAGACCTAAAGTCACTGGAATTGGGTCTTCTATGCATCCAAAAGTTACATAGTTGATTAAGTGCGTAGAGAAGAATAAAGAGGAAAAAGAGAGAGCACGAGTAGAAGGAGGAAAGGAAAGAACGAGCTCGTCTAATCATCGCATCTGGTGATCTGGCGAGGAAGCTGCATGATGAGGAGGTTCGTCGCCTTAATGTGTTGGCTGAAGAAGAAGCACAACAGAAGATTGAAGAAAAAAATACACATTGTGGCCTCCTCAGAGCAGTTTGCTCAAACAACAAGAAAATGATGAATGAGAGAAAGAAAAGAATGAGAAGAAGAAAGAAGCAGAGCGCATCAAGAGGCAAAGAGCCCAGCTTGCCGAGGCTCAAGATAAAGGCAAGAAAAAAGTGGGAGAAGTCAAGTCATCCCCTGCCAAAGGTTCTTTGAAATCTGGACAAAGGGAGAATGACCATTTGCTAATAGAGATGGGTTTGTTTCCTACACCACCCCACTACCAAACTTCATAACAAGCATCATTGTTGAGCTTGGATGGGAGGTATTTTGTCAATGTCCATCCATCGTCATCCCCGTTTTCTATCATGGCCGCCTACACGAGAAAAAGGATGCTATGTGCATCAATGAAAAAATAGTGTCGTTAAATGCCCATGACATTAATCAGTTGTTCCAACTAAACGACATTCTTGATACACCAGGTAATTAGCTGATAGAAAGGCCTGGACAATGTCGCTTACTGGTATTCACACATTGGCTTCAAACTGTTTCTTGCTAGAAGCACGCTTATGGGTATACTTGGTCAAGAATCAGATCATCCCTATGATGCATGAAAAAACTATTTTGAGGGACCGCATAATGGCAACTTATTGTATTGCCCGAGAGATCCCTATTGACATTGTATATTTGATCGCAAAGCAAATATGAGGGACCGTCGACAAACCTCGCAGCCAACTCTTCTTCCCATGGACTGTCACTAACCTTTGCCTATCCGTAGGCTTCGGTATTAAATAAGAGCCTATGGTCGAAGTGCACGGGCTAATCAACAACAAGATTCTAAGGATTCTTCTCAAGGATTCCCCGCATTGCCCCGAGCCGATGAAGCACCCAATCATCGACCTAAACATCCCTCTGATGGAATACGAGACATAGGCAGTGGAATAAGGATCTAATTACACTCGAATTGCTTTTAATTAAAAGGAAAATAGCATGCAACCCTACTTAATTAATTAGGGTTTTTTGAAGAAATTACCTTTGAAGCTCCAAAAATAATTTCATCTGCACCCGAACACGAACGGACCACTACTAGAGTTGACCTACTATTCTCTGGACTCAGAACCCGGTTGTGGGACCCGATGGATGAAGAAACCGAGAGAGAAAGAGATGGAAAAAGAAATGGATTTTTCTTTTGGTTTTGGGTTTTCTTTTTTTTTTTAGCCCAAATTTAAAAAACGATTTTGGCAAAAATGGAAAAAGTTTTTTCATCCAAATTGAAAGCCCAATTTATAGAAAAAAGTCATGCAACAATTGCATGAAACAAATTCATAAAAACTCAACACCTAGGATCCACTATCTAAGTGGGCTTAATGTCTCCACTATAAGCCAACACCTAGCCCACTATTTTGTTTGTGGAATTATCCAACAAAAGTTTGGATTTTCCCACTAACTATAGTCAAAGGGCAAAATAGTCATTTTGTCAAAGTTAAACTTTGATAAAAAAAGTCAACATTTTGACTTTTTATGATTTTTGCTGTGTTGACTAATTTGGACCTCCCGAGCATGAATCCACATTCATTTTCTCGAAATTCAAATCACATTTGAATACGTCGGTCAAAGTTCGACTTTTCAAAGTCAAAAGTCAACTCTTTGACTTTTTACATCTTTGACCATTTTCATTATTTCCGAGCTGCCGAATATGAACGTATTCATATTCTTGATATTTAAATCACATTTAAATATTAAAGTTGTATCTCTAAATTGAAAAACGACCACTATATCACATATACTTGTTGGTTTCTCTCTCTTCACCTAATTCGAACAATTCAAATTATTCTATCATACTGTTCTAAGTTTATTCCATATGAGCTAGTAGGGGAACTTAATGAACCTATAGATCATAGGCTCCAACGATCCGAGATTAGCTGGCTAAACTCTTTAGACGGAGCTAATCAACATTCATTAACTGATGGGTCATTCCACTATAGTCCCATATTTGGACTCCCCTCACTATAGATATATTTGTGTCCATATGATATAACCATGATTAGTAAGTTAATCCTTCACAGATTGTTCGTAATCTCGGTTGGGTCATAAAAACCGTTTTACCCACGAAACTACATCTTATTCCTTAAGTTCCATTGATATGGAACCTCTAATGAATAATTTGTTTAAGGTCCAACGTATAAACTGAATCCCTCTCGGGCCAAGGAGAGGGTGGGGCTCCTTGTTCAAGACCTGGATTTAGTACTAAAGGGAGAAACCTATCTACTATCCCTATAATGGGTAGGAATGAATTCTGTCTTGCACCCTATTTTCCCAGCTATCCACCTGATCTTACCCCTGAAATGGGAGGCTTATTGTGCCAGCAATAATGAGCTGCCCTCACCTATGCAGATCTAAGGATAATTCCGAGTGAACAGGAGTTCATAGTTAGCTCAGGATTAAGATTAAGTTACCTAGGTCATCAATTAACGAAATAGTCAGTTTTATACATTAAACGGAATTTAGAACGTAAGAAATGACTATTTCATGGTTCAATCTCATGTAAACTCTTTACATAGGATGCCCCCACTTTCATGTCTCCACATGAATGATTTAGGATCACATCATTTGTACTAACTACAAAATGGGCCGCATCCATAGTGTCCCCAGAATAAGGCACCCAACCTCATTCATATACTATAGACCATTTTGGCTATGTATTTGAACTTGATCCACATTTATGTCACTACATAAGTTCAAACTACATTAAATAGCGTCAGGACCTTAGTTTATTGGATTCAAGATTACAATTTCAATAACAATTTTATCGAAAAACAAAACAGAATATGTTTATTAATTTACAAACTACGAGTTTTAGGACATAAAATCCAACACCCTCAACCATTAAGAGCCAAGCATCAACGAACATCCACCAAGAAGTTGCCCCTGAGATCCCAAAGCGCCATGATCCTGACAAGTGCATACCCAACCCATCACCATAGGAAATCATCCCTCCAAGTTCCATTGAGCCTTTATCTTCCTTGCCTCAAAATTTGACTAACCTTTTCCTTCTCACTAAGCATGTTCATTAATCCCCACTTCAATCGCCCCATGCTTCCCCACACCAATCGCCGCCTAAGCCTCATTCCCACTTCATGACCCACACAGTTTGAGTGCTAGCCCCTCTCGCCAGCCCCAACCCGATGATGGTAAGAATTTAGGTGTATCACCGCAACCTCAACCATCACAACCACCTTCTTCTTCCATCCTTGATGAACATAAAGTTTTTCTCTCCCACGAACTTACATCCATCCAAAAATCCTTTTTTAGCTGCACTATACAACCACCACCTTGCGTCAAGCCCTCGTTGTAGTCCAACGCAACCTTTTCACCATTTTCCAAAACCAACGCCTGTAGGCTGAGAGCTTACCTGCATGGCCCAAATGTCCTTCCTCATCTTTGTTAACCCTTACAATTTTTTGATTCGCAAGGCACTGCACCTCCAGATCCGTAACACGATTATCCTCTGCCTCAGCTATAAAATTTGGGGGTGTTGTTTTGGAATGGTTTCTTTTTCTCCATTTTCATTGTATTTCTTTGTTGTACTTTGTGCTATATTAATATTTAATGAATTCACATGCTTTGGTGCGCATTCTTTTGTCTTTTCTTCTCTTTTCCTTGTATCTTTTATAGCTTATCCTTCTAAAATTCATTTTAATGTTCTATCTTCTTTTACGTTGATGAATTAGCAACTGTGATGACCCTTATGAATTTCCTTAACTCATCCCCAACGAATCGCGTGCTTCTTTCTATCTTAGTAACTTCTTCACTGATTAACGGTCTTACTTTTTATATGTGCAAGCTTCTACTTAACCCTCTTTTTCAAAACTTTTGACTACTTTGTTTTTGTTTTTCTTCAAATGCAATGAGAACCTTGCTACTCTCAAAACTTTGGGGGTGGGAGAGGTCTACGCAGATGTGTTCAACTTTTTCTTTGCATTTTCAACATTTCCAAAAAAAAAAAAAGAAAGAAAATTTTAGTAACAAACTCCACAATCAGCACAAGGGAAAAGCCTAACCTGATAAGAGGGAAGTTGAGAAAGGTACTTACCCGTATTTGGATACTTCACATGACACCCGTACAGGTAAGCCAAAATGAAAGTAGGTCACCAAGATCAATGCAATTTAAATATCATCACATAAAGACAACTCCACTGTCTGGTAGAAGTTAATACTTAGCCAAGATGAGAGTTTAGTTGAACTTAGGACACAACCATAGTTGGATGCTCGCATGACACCCGTGGGGGTAAGCCAAAATGAAGGGTGTAACCAAGTCCAGCGCATTGCCTACAATTTGGATAAGTAAAGCACAAAATATTTGTAGCTGCAAATGAACGCATTTTAGAACAAGAAATGGATATGAAAGTATTTGAAATGAGGAAAAGATTTTTGAGCAAAAATTTTCCGAATTCAAGAATTAGAAAAGATTTCGTTAGAGAAGTGACCAAATGTGAAAGGATTGCAGTTAGTTAAATGCACTCTAAGAAGCTAGTCAGCGCAATGTTAAGATGTAGGGTAAGCGTGAATTTCCTTAGTATAAGATATGCTTGAGGACAAGTATTATTCTAAATTTGAGGGTGTGATAACTTTTAGAAGTATAAGTTATTGTAGACTTTTTCTTAGAATAATGAAGGAAAGAAGACTATGCGTCAATCATGCTTAGAATTCATGCTAAATATCAAACTTGCACTAAAGTATCTCAAAGGCACCCGCTGACCGCATATCATGAGCATATTGCGCAAAAAGTATTTATTTTGCAGATGACCACAGGGGACACCGCATGCGTTGATCTTCCAAAGAACAAATAAATGATCGCATGCCTCGAGATCTTTGAAACTGTACCTGTAAATTTTCTGTTAAAGCTTCCAGAACTTTGACCATGATTGCAATGTTGACATTCGCACCTACCGTGTCAGACAATGATGACTTATCAGAGTAGGAATCCCAACAAGGAACAACGTGTGGCTCTATAAATAGAGGTTTGACACCAAGAAGAAGGGAGAGATCATGAGAAAATTTACGAGAGAGAAATCCAACTCCTTCATCCTCAACCCGATTCATCATTAGACCCTCACCGAAGCAAGAGTCTGAGAAGGCCTTCTCCATGTCGCTCAACCATATCAACACCAACAACCTAGACCTTCACCTGTTGAGAGTAAGAAATTGCTACCAACTACCCCTTCACCTTATTCTTTTATCATTTTCTTTTAGTACTACATTAAAGTTTAAGACATTATTCACTTGTATTCAACAACTATATCTCTATTTTAATATCATTATGTCTTCATTCATCACTTTTTCTACTTTTGTTTTCATTCGAACCTTTTCCATGAGTCACTAATCTCAACAGAGTAAGGGGGAAACTTAATATCATGAGTAGTAAAATCTGAGGAAGTTATCTTGTTTGCTTAATGCATAGTCATTTAAATGTTTGCCTATGAACACTCAAAGAGACAAGTAGCTATAACTAGCCTCTTGAGAAGGAAATCAGTTGTGGAACTCGTTAAGAAAAGAAATAAGTATTTCTAGAGATCGAAACAACCTTGCATTCATAGAAACTTCATTCACGCATCATACATATACGATAAGTGTAGTTGGCCACCAAAAGGTTTGTGATAATCGGAAGTTGTGAGCTAGGATAAGTTCCTGCGATATGCTTGGTGATGCAGTATTAATCTTCCCCCTGACCCTGACTTCTCCATACATTTTACCTTCAAGTTAAGGCTATTGTTTTCTACAATCTCTCTTCACAATTATCTCTCACGAGCATCTCTGCCAGTTTATAACTAAGTCAATCGCATGTTTCAACCTTATTCTTATAAATTTGTATCTCTGTTGCATACTTACAATTATCTGTCTCAATTGGTACAAATCTCTGTGTTCGACCTTAGGACACGTTGAGAAACTCATAATCATGTTACACTTGGCCTGAGAATGAAAAAACTTGTGATCAACGTATACTCACTACACTTAGACACGGAATGTTAATAACGCAAATACACCTTAATGTAGACCAAAATCAACGAATATTTTCAGTGCAATCAAACGTTTTACCTAGGGTTCTTTAACTTAGGAAAATTCGGCTACTGATTTTAGCTAAGTGTTTGTTTAAATTTGCCCAAAAGTAACTTTAACTTTGGATAGTTAAACAATTTTGATTAATGTTCATTAATTACTTCAATTAACTTTAATCAACAATTGCATACTTGTAGAAAATCTATCTAATTCATATTTCCAGGTAAGTTCCCAGGTAGAGGTGTTACGTTTTCATCGACTTAATATTGAAAATGTCCTAAAAACTCACAGTTTGTAAACATTAAACATATTTTATTTACAATAAAGTTATATTATTGAAAGTTTCTATCAATAAAGGTGTTATTGAATTGAATTCTTTTGTAAATCCAATAAACTAACCCATGGCTATAATATGAATACTTAAACTTTATGTAGAGACATAAAAGAGGATCAAGTTTTAGTATATAGCCAAGAAGATCTATAAGTATATGGATAGGGTTGGGTTCCTTATCCTAGGGACACTATGGATGCGACTCTCTTTATATTGATACAAACTATGTGATTCCAAAATTGTTCATGTAGAGACATGTGATGCATTGTGAATGCGATGAAATAATGATGTATATTGCGATGGTGGTGTATGCGTTGCACATGCAAGTTTTCCTAGTAAAATTCAAGTATAAATCCTACTAGGTTGTCTGGTAAGCCCAGGGTCAAACATAGGGACTATAGAGACAGTATGCAATGGTAAATTCTGATTCCTTTGCGGTAACAATCGACAATAAATTGGTTGGTATTTTGTTTAAAAATATAAATCCTATGCGGCAGAATTGAGAAAAGAGTTGATAACATCAAAAGAACAATGAGTATGCGGGGAACGAGTTGATAAGGGATTTAGCTAACACTTCCTAAGATAGTGTTCAAGCTATGCGATCATACTACACACACACAACAACAAATCATCTTCCAATGCAAATGCCATAGTTCCTATTTCTAGGATGCATGCAATGTATATGATGATGTCGATAGGACTTATTCCTAAGTCCCTATTCTTGTCTATGCGATGATGAATGATGCGCACATATAAAGGTGACCGCATACTATCATATCCTATCTCTAGGGTGCATGCGATGCATGAATAACAAACAAAACTTATTCCTAAGTTTCTATCTTTTGCTTATGTGGTTCTAATCTGACTCTCCTGAGCCTAGATTCTATCCTTAGACCACCCTCCCGAGCATCTCTAAAGAATGAATGACGCATACATAATGCAAGATAATCGCATAAAATGAAGATCTCAGGTCATGTTAGCTAAGTGCTTCTCAACCCATTCGACAGTTTAGTTACTCATGTGTAATGTAAAGAGAGTGAATAGATGTAGAGATGCAAATTTCATTTTATAAATAAGATCAGAATACAGAATGACAATGGAGAATAGGGATAGTGAGCCTGGTAGCAATATCTTGCTTCCCAGGGCTTTTACACTGTGTTTTTCTCTACTCTGCCCAAAAGAATGTTCTTGCTTCCACAAAATTCGGCCCTTTTTCCATTCTCAATGCTTCCCGGCACTCTTCCGAGCTAACCAGGAATGATCTTTTGGCGTCTTCTCTCTTCACTCGCCTCCGCCTTCTAAGTACATGAAAACTATGAACAACGGCTAACTATCTTCTGTATTGCAAACTCTCTATATGGCTCAGTTCCCTTATCGATGGTGGCCTTTAGTATTTATAGAGATAAAGGTAAAGAAGCTTTTCTCTCAAATGATTGCACTGATGGGATGTCATTAAATCTCTGTCTGATGCGCTGACTAATTGTCACCAAAAAGTTGAGTGTACTTGCTACAGTGCATCGTTAACGGCTTGTCAACTAAATTCGGATTCGACCGTCATCAGCTTTTTGTCCCATCGTGATTTATTAAGCTTTCACCTTCATGCATCGTCTCTATGCAGCCACCTTCTTGAGCAGATCTTCGTGAACGCATACGATCACATAGCTTTGCGGTCGCGATCTTCCAATGCGCTCGGACGCTGAATTCCTTGGATCGCAATTCTACCTTTTGCCAATGCATTTTTCTGCACAAAATACGTAAATTAGCTGCTCTAATGCAATTGACGCATGCGATCACAATGTTCTCAACTTAATACTTTTGGACACAATTTTACATATATTTACCATCGCAATCCTACATTGTTTTATATCTTTGTGTTGTAATAATGTGCATTTCTGCCCGTTATCGACATGCAAATGGGGGTATGCAAAAGACATTTGCATAAGACCGGACCAAGAAATAGTCACTTTTCTTTATAACAACCGTTTACTGTTAAAACTGACTATTTTAAATTCCATGACCTAAGGTAATGATAGCTTGTAGAAATACAAGCTATCGCAAACTTTTACTTAGAATAATGAGGGTAGATGAGCAGAATATTCGTTGATTATATTAAGAATTCAGGTGAAGTAATGAACTTACGTTGATTAACACTAAAAATCCTAGCTAACCCCATATCATGTGTTATCTTGCGTCAAAATGTCTATTTTGTAGTTATCACATGAGTCAATCGCATGGGCTGATCTCAATGAAGAAAAGTTGGTCGCATGCACTGTCGCAACTACAATGATAACCATGATAGAAGTATGATCACAAAGAGTGTTGGAATGCGTTGATCCTTCATGAAAAACGAATATGAACGCATACCTCGGGATTTCTGAAATCGTATAACAGATATTTTGACATGCTTCCTGATCGTTGACCATGATGTAGCACTGACATTCTCACTTACCGCATCAGTGATGGTGGCTAATCAGAGTGGGATTATCAAAGCTATTAGCGTTTGGCTCTATAAATAGAGTATTGACGCCAATGATCAAGGCATCCAGGACTTCTGCCTTGGGCAGATTCCTATGATCACAAACGAGAGCATGAGCAAGAATTTCTCTAAGAGTTCGTCATTTCCACATCTACCTCCGATTGACGACCAGAACTTCGCCGGAGATAGAGCTCGAGACGGCCTATTCCACTACTCCTCCATTGCACCACCGATAGCCTTGACATGCATCTAATGGACGTAAGAGATTTCCTACATCTAGCCTTCCACCTCTCTTTCTCACCTCTGTATTGTATTACATTGTGGCTTAAGACATTAATACACTTTGTAATCAATGCATCTCCTGCATCTCTCTAATTCCTTCAATATCATTTTCATCATCTCCGTCTACTTTATTATATATATATATATTTTTTTTTCACCACCATGAGCTAAGTGTTGATCATAAGAGTCACCGTAACCTCAATCATGCATCATAGTGATATGATGCATGTAGCGAACCACCGAGAGGTGTGCGATACGCGAGTGTGGTGAGTAAATCTTGTTGGCTTAGTGTGAGGCTATCGCAATGCTTGTCTATGATCGCTCATAGAAACAAGTAACTATAACCAACTACCCATGGGTAAGTGGTTGTGGAACTCACTAAGCAAAGTAATAAGTGTTCCTAGAGATAGAAATAACCTTATGCTCAACACAACATCAATCATACGTCATAGAGATATGACACATGTAGCTGACCATCGAGAGGTGTTCGATGCGCAAGTGTGGCGAGCTAGGATTGCCCTTGCGACCAAACTTAAGGACTTGACACTGTATCCTCCTTAACCCCACTTTTCCATACATCTTATTATGCGTTAATAGCTGCCGCATCTCTAACAACTCTAATAGTTAGACTTCAATTGTTCACTGTCTGTTTAGCTAGAAGTAGGAGTAACGCATATTCAGCTTCTTTCTTTTTGTATTTTTATTCCCTGCCTCAAACACATTACTTTACATTCATCTTTTAGTTGCAATTTCTCGTGTTCGACCTCGGATCATCTTGAGAAACTTGGGATCTCGTTATATTTGGCGAGAGAGCAAGAAAAATTGTGATAGGAATGCACAATCATCGCATACACGCTTAACGCATAACGCATATTCTTCAGACCATCGCATGACACCTAATGCATATCATTAACAAACCAATTTATCCCCAATAGTAACTCAATCTTAATTCTAAGCTAACTATGAATTTCTATCTATTCAGGATTATCTTTTAATCTGTATAGGTGAGAGTGGTTCAACATCACCACTCAAGAAGCCTACCATTTTAGGGGTAAGACTGGATAGATAGTTGGGGATGCAATCTTGTAAGACGAAATTCACTCCCACCCGTCTTAGTGTCAACAGATAGGTTGTTCCCTTAAGTATTGATTCCTGGTCTTGAACAAATAGGGCCTTACCCTCTTATGGTAGAAACGGATATGATTTATTGGTTGAACCATAAACCAATTGTTCGATAGAGGTTCAGTGGAGACTTAAGGAGCAAGATGTATTGAAGGGGTAAAATGGTAATCTTGGCCTAGCTGTAAATATAAACAACCTGTAAAGGATCAAATTACTGATTATGGTTAAATCAAGTGGATAAAAATATATCTACAATGAAGAGAGTGCAACTACTAAGCTATAATGGTGTATCTTGGTAGATAACAAATATTGATTTATTCGGTTTAAAGAGTTTAGTCAATTAATCTCAAATCGTTGGAGCACATGATCTGTAGGTACATTAGGTTCCTCTAATAGCTTGTAAAAGGATTAAATCTTAGATTAGTATTGGGGTTGATGCCCTAAATCTCGTAGGGTCCTATAGTTTGTAAATATTATTGAATAAACTCATTATATGTTTAATAAAATATATGATATTTTATTTAAATTTATTGTCTATTTAATAAAATATGTGATATTTTAGTTGCATTCCACAAACCAATAAACTAACATCCAAGGTTATCTTGTAAATTAAACATGTATGTAGAGACATACGAGTAGAACATGTTTAAGTGATACCCTAAATGGTTTGTAGTAGATGGATAAGGTTGGGTACCTTATCCTGGTGACACTACGAGTATGGCCTACTTTGTAGGTGTTACAATTGTGATCTGATCTTGATCATTCATGTATAGACCTGTGAGCGGAGATATTCTATATAAAGAAGTTTGTATAAGACTGAACCACAAAATGTTTAGTCTCATTATATAACGTCGTTCATAATAAGGACTTACATTTCACCAAGATGACCATAGGTAACATGACCTAAATCCTGAGTGAGTTGTAAACTCTTGCCTATGAGGGCGGTCCTTTGATTTGTATGTGTGAGAGTGGTCAGATCGCCGACTCAACAAGCCTACCATTTTGAGGATTCGTCTTATTGAGAAGCTGGGAACACAACTACACAATAAGTAATTCACTCATTCCCCGAGGTCGGGGTAAGTAGATAAATTACTCCCTTAAGGGCTGATTCCAGAACTTCAACAATGTGGCGCCACACCCTTTCCTGGCTCAAGAGGGGTTTAGTCATAGTTGGACTATGATTTATTATTCATTAGAGAAATCAGTGGTACTTAAGGAGTTAGATGTAACTATAGGGGCAAAACGGTAATTTTGGCCTTGTTGTACTTACGAACAATTTTTGAAGGGTCATCGTACTATTGATTGGTTTATCCAATGGACACAGAAATACATTTGTAGTGCGACAAGTGCAGATATCGGTCTTTAGTGGAGTGCCTGATGGTTAACGAATGGTAAATAATTTAATTAAAGAGTTTAATTAATTATTCATGTACCGTTTGAGCTTTAAGCTATAGGTCCATAAGGTCCCCTTGGTAGCTAATTAGGATTAATTGAGAATCAGTTTTTAGATTAATTTGAATTGTTCAAATTAGTAAAGGGATTTAATTATATATGATATAATTAAGTTGTTTTAATTATATGTGATATAATTAATATAATGTATTTGATACATTATAGCTTTAGTGAGAGGAAATAAATATTTGAATAAGATTCAAATATAAATTCTATGAATTGGATTCATAGTTGCTAACTTTAATATAAATGTGATTTATATTAAATGTCATATAAGTAAGAAAAGAAACTATAGGTTATATTGTATGTGATACAATATTAAAACTATAGGCGATATGGTATATTTGATATAACACATAATTTAATATATATATTATATGATAAGTTAGTCATCGTATTTATATATATATAAAATGTTATTTTTTTAAAATATAAATAAGAAAGGGAGTTACAACTCTCTTCCCTCTCTTTCTTCTCCACCCACGTAAGTGGGTGGTTGATATATTTGACATATTGAAAAAGAGTTTTTCTTCTTCTTGCTTGATAGAGTTGATTTTGACATAGTGAGAAGAGAAGAAGAGTTCTATGTGAGTTTGAGTTGTTGATGAATATTCTCAAACCTTCCTCCTTATCACTAAAATTCCCTCATTCCAAAATAGACAGAGTCCATCCCTCCTGGGTTCTCTATCTGAGATTACTGTGAAAGTCTTTATAGTCGTGTTCTTATCTTGATCGAGGTTCTCTTGAAGATAGTCTTCAAGGTGTTCGAGGCTTGTTCGAGGGTTTCTTGAAGAAAGGTCTTCAAAGGTAAGGTTTCTAAAATATTTTTTATAGCATGCTATAAGTTATATATAAATGCATATCTTGTTTCTTGTTTTACTTTAAAATTTATATTCAATGAAAAATGGATTTGGGTCGATCTTGCTTCCGCTTACGATTCTCTTAAGTTTGGAATCCTTCAATTAGAATATTGAGTGAATTTCAAATGTTCAAATTCGAGTTAGGGTTTGTATAATTTTATTTGATATAATTAATATTTAAATTTATTGAAATTAAACTTATTTAGAGATATCAATATATTTAAATATTGATTACATGAATAGGGATTCATGTTTGAATTAGGTGTTTTTATTAATTTAATATTTGATATTAAATTATTATTATTTAATTAATGAAAGAAGCAATTGCAACTTTAATAAAAAAATAAATTGAAAATTGGGCGCATGTCCCTAGGTTTTCCTTTTTTTGCAAACATGGCAAAAAACTTCCACCTAAAAATTTGATTGCTATCTGATTTCTATGTGATTGTTATGTGATTGCTATTTGATTGCTATGTGATTGTTACACCTGCAATTACAAAAAAGTTGAAGTCATGACTTTGGATTCTTAAAATGTATTTGTCAAACAATGTAATTTCCCTTAATTAAATTTTTTTAATTAACTATTTAATTAAATTAATTAAATCCCCAATTTTTCCAATTTTTAAAATTCCAGTTAAATTAAATTAATATTATATTTAATTTAATTTTAATTGAAAATTAAATTATATTAAAATTGAAAATTGGTTTTTAAATCCATAATGGATTTCTTCCAAATTGAACACCTGATCCACTAAATTAGTGATGTTTGAAGTATCAAATTATCTATTAATCCTTTTTGCATGTTTATTTTGCATAAATACTTCATAATTCGTTTGAATTGTGACATTCAAAAATTGAAAAAGAGAAAAAATCTTTGCTAAAAAAGAAAACAGTGTTTCTCTCTCATTCATCCCAAATTCACCTTCAAATTGGAGTTCCACCATTCTTTCTAAGGCCTGAGATTAGTAGAGAAGAATCTTATGGAGGTCTACTACAAAATTCGAAGGTCAATTTCGTGGAGATTGTAAGGAACAAATAGAAATCATCAAAGGTATTCGACTTGAAACCCTATTGTTGAAAACTATGAACATACATGCTAATTATCTAAAATTAATGTAGTTAGACTGCTTAGATCTTTAATAGCTTCCATTTGTTGAATGTCAATTCCATCACTTAAATACCTAGTCTGGATAGAACTAGCCTTAGACAAAAGATATTTGCTACAAATTTAATCTTTTAATTAAGACCAATTTAATCCTATTAAACTTATTAAAAAATTAAACTTAATTTCTAATCTCATTAGAAATGTGATCTTAGGTCTATATGAATCATATTTTAAAATTATTTTTAAAAAAAAAACGATTTTAACCTAAGGTTTACATGCAATTCTGAATTATTGATTTTAATTTATAATTTCATTTAATTATAACATTTATAAAAGAAATGAAACAAATTAAAATCATTTATTGCATGTGAAAGCATACTTAGGTAAATTATAATAATTATAAAATAACCTAAAGAAGTGACATGCTTCATGCAAATTCATTTCATTACTAAACTTATATAGCAATGAAACAATTAATAACATACAACCATTCATACATACATACTATATATTATAACTCTTATAATATAAATGATGCATGAATATGTTATTAATGCATGCATGCATATATTATAACATTTATATTATATGATGCATGAGTATGCTATAAAAATAAAATCATGCAACTATATATTATAACATTTATAATATAAATGATGCATGAATAAAATGCATAACATATGATGGGGTTTTTACTATATAGCATATATTATGACATATAATAAGAAAATTAATCATACATCAAATGCATAATTTTAAACTACAGTTATTGGATCGGGATTGGACACCTAAATAATTAATTAAATTAATATAACACTTATATTAATTTAATTAATTAAAAACAACTAAATATTACAATAATAATTGTCAACCGGTTCGAAACACTGTCACCAGTGTTCTTGAACAACTGAACACTAGGATCATAAGGAGTATACACTGGTTTACATTCAAAATAATTACATTTCTTTAGAATCTTTTCTACATAGTGAGATTGATCCAAAGAAATTCTCTTTTCAGACCTAGTCACTTTTATACCTAGGATTACACTTGCTTCTCCTAAGTTTTTCATGTCGAAGTTTGCACTCAATGTAGATTTCATATCATTTATGACATGCAACTTCGACTCAAAGATTAACAAATCATCTACATATAGATACAGGATAGTGCAAAGACTATTTTCAAACTTAGAGTAGATGCATTTGTCACTTTCATTAACCTTGAAACCTTTAGATAGGATTAGGTTATCAAACCTTTTGTGTTATTGCTTAGGAGCTTGTCTCAAACCATATAGAGATTTATCTAGCTTAAAAACCTTATTTTCTTGACCATGGACTATAAAGCCCTCAGGTTGTTCCATGCGAATCTTGTCTCAAACCATATAGAGTCCATCTCATTATTTATGGCTCTTGCCATAAGTTGGCATCTACAGAGGACAAGGCAGCTTTTAGGTCTTTATGATCTTCTTCTACATTATAAGTCTAGAAGTCATTCCCAAAATTCTTGGCGATTCTAGTTCTTTTGCTTCTTTTAGGTTCTGGATTGGCTTCCTCTGTAGGGGTAGGATTCGTACTAGGATTAGACTACTGGATCTCAAGCCCCACTATTTCTCGATTTAAAAGAAAATCTATCCTCAAAGAAGTCAGCATAGTTTGACTCAATAATCATTTGGTTTACTAGGTCATAGAACCTATAGACTTTATTGTTATTGCATAACCTATAAAAACAACTCATAGGCTCTACTAGCTAGCTTTCTTCTTCTAACCTCTGGAATCCTTACAAAGGCTAGACATCCACATGTTCTAAAGTATGACATGTTTTGTTTCTTGTTTTTGAGGACTTCGTTAGGTGAAGTTGTGTTTTTAGACTTTGGTATTCTATTTAGGACATAACATACGGTATGTATGATTTCACCTTACCAATAAGACACGGCTTCTAAACATAGTAAAATAGCAACTACTAGCTCAGCTAAAGTTCTATTTTTCCTTTTGGCTTTTCCATTCATTTCAGGAGAGTAAGGTGCAATCTTTCCGTGTATTACCATGTAAGTTAAAGAACTCATTAAAGTTGTCTGAGTCGTACTCAGTTCCCCTATCACTACGAAGTCTTTTAGCCTTACTATTAAATTGATTTTCTACTTCATTTACAAACAATTTGAAAGCATCAAATGCATCACTTTTGTTTTTCAGCAAATATACAAAAATAAAAGCAGAGCAATCATCAATAAAAGTAATAAAATATCTTTTACTGTTCCTAGCCAAGATGTCATCAAATTCACATAATTTGGAATGAATTAAATCTAGAGGCTCAGATACCCCAAGTATAGATTTATGCGGAGTTTTAGTTATTTTAGCCTGACTACAATACTTGCATTTATCAAAATCATTCATGGATAACTTAGGTATCATTTCTAGCCTAATCATGTTACTTATTAATTTCTTATTCACATGACAAAATCTAGCATGTCAAACATTCAGAGAACACAACATATACACAGAAGATTTCATTTTATTAATGTCTAAATTTAATCTAAACATACCCTCAATTGCTCCCTTCCCTACGAATACATTATTCTTAGTAAGGATATATATATATCTGCCCCTATGGTTTGAGTAAATCAAGCCTTGTTGAGGAGATAGCCCAAGACCAAGTTCTTTCTTATCTCCGAAGTTTGTAGGACATCCTTCAACGTGAGGGTCTTTCAAGAGGTAAACTTCAGCTCCACCTCGCCGGTTCTAGCAACTTTCATTTAATGGTGATCCTCCAACAGAATGTTCTTATCCTTAGTTTCAGTATAAGTTTTAAAGAGATTAAGGTCGTAACAGACATGACACATAGCCCTAGTGTCTATCCACCGCCCCTCAAAACCATTGATCACATTTACTTCTGTGATTATGGCAACTAACGATTCCTCTGTCAAGTTCATCTAACCAATAGGACGACGTCTGTACCTACAATTCCTAGCCATGTGTCCAGGTTTATTAAAGTTAAAGCAAAGAAACTGTACCGTTTCTCTCGAGTGGGGTTTCTACTTCTTCTGTTGGTTCTGGCTACTGGAACCACGGTTCTGACTTTTCCTTTTCGTCCTCTTGGACTTCTGGCCAGGCTTTATCACAGCAGAGGCGGATCTCCCAGGTACGATGTTCACCTTCTCCCTTTGGTCCTGCTTCCGGGCTTCCTTCTCAATCCTTAGTCAATTGATAAGAATCTCCAACGAAAACTCCTTGGTCTTATGCCTCGAGCTGTTCTTAAAATCCTTCCACAAGGGGGGCAATTTATCAATAATAACAGCAACTTGGAATTGTTCATCTAGGGGCATATCTTCTGCAATTCATAAGATTAGGCCTCCACAGATTTTTTATCCATCATCTGAAACTTGAGGTAACGGCTGACAGCATATTTTTTTGACACAGTCTCCTTGGTATCGTACTTCTTTTGCAAGGCATCCCAAACTTCCTTTGTCGTCTTCATAGTGTTGTAGTAATTATACAGATCATCAGTCAAACCATTTAAAATGAAATTTTTACATAAAAAGTCTTTTCCTTCCCAATCAGTAGCTGATTTCATTTGTTGTTTAGTCAGATCTTCGTTCAGAACGGTTGGCTTATCTGTGGTACAAGTGTCAGCAACTTTCTTGACGGTAAGGAAAAATAACATCTTCTGCTTCCACTGTTTGAAGTTCGCTCCTTCGAACCAGAATGGACAGTTGAGGTCGGATGTCATGATGTCGTTATTACTTGTGAGGGCCATTGTAACAGCAGCAGATGGAAACATCTTGAAATTGTTGGAACCTGCAAAACAAAAACTCATTATAGGCTGAGTTGTGGATCTCGCTCTCTTTAAGATGTTTCGTGGCTCTGACTAAGTGTGCAAGTAGGACAACAGTATTTCGTCGTCGTTCCTAGGATAAAATAGCCCAAAAATGTCTCAATCGAAAATGCACCATATTTGACCGGAAAACTCACTCTTCAAACTGATATGCTCGGAAAACCAAAACGTAAAAAGAAAAGGGTCTGAGAGAGAATTTTGTGAAGTTTGGAAACATAAACTGAGATGATGAAGAAGCTGAAGGCTTGCTTCTTCCACATTAGTCTATCTCCTCACTCTATCTAAAATATGGGTACCCTTGGGGCCTAAATCTAAAGTCCAAGATGGGAGTATAAGAAGGAGACTCTCCTCTAAAAAATAATCAATGTGGGATTCTCAACCAAAAATTTTTTCCTTTTCTTCTAAAACTTGAATTTTCACCCAACAAAGTCATAAGACATATTCGCCACCATTAGTAAACACCAAAACATATGAACATTATAAGCTTATCTCTCTAGTAAACATACTCATAAAAGTAATAGTTTAACAAATACCTATCCACTGGTTGTGATGAAACTTGTAGTAAAGGAACCATCCAAGAAACCCAAAGAAGACAACTCTATCCCATACCTAGAAAGTTAATATTCAAACAATAAAGACAAACTCCATTTCATACAAGCATAAAATTTTCCCCATATGCTCTCGCAAAGAAATACAACCACCATGTGGATTGAAATTTGAAGCAACATCATCTCACATCATATTAAAAAATGGAACCAAATTTCAAGCTATTCTAAATATAATCTTAATTTGACGTTATATCAAAGGAGCTAACACCCGGAGATCTTTGCATCAGCAATATTCAATATAAAAGAGATAAGGCCAAATTCTATGTCATTTATATACAAGAACTTCTTATTTTCAGCGATTTCTCACTAATTACTCAGTGAGAAATTGCTGGACGAAATAGATATAGTATTAGTATAACATTATTATAACCAAGAACACATAAAGTACCATATTCTAGATATTATATTGACTAATCCACACTTGCAGATACATCACAAATACATGATAGGTATTCCTGTCATGAAAAAGTGCTCAGCTATTTGCGAAAATCCTTTGTTTTGAATTTTCATTCTATATTTATCACACATTTTTCTGAATCAATATATCAATCATGCACATAAACTCGATGCTGCTTGTGAGATTTCAGATAAAAAAATGAATTCACAGCAAATTCAGGTTATAATTTGAGTAAAATTAGAATTCTCTGCAATTCAAAACCTCTGAGTATTGCAACATGCAAGATCCATTAACAGAACCTATGAAAATTTCCAATTCCTTACCATGGAGATTGTTTGGAGGTTTGTTAATAGGCAAAGAGTATTGTTCCCATTGAGTCTTTCCATCTTTGATTCTATTAGCGACTCGACCAGCAATGCAGCCAAAATAAAGCACAAGACCTTTCTATTCATAATAAAATCCAATCAACATAAGAAATTAATATCCACAAACATAACGAAATTCAGTTCAATTCCTTCAATCATAATTTTCAAGAAAAAAATGCAAGCCATTTACCCATCAATTTCGAGATATCCAAAACTATTTGAATACAAGATATAGAATGATCGAGTTCAAAGATCAATAGAAAAGGAGAAAAAAAATACCAAATACGAGTTGAGAAAATCAAATCCAGGGACTACGTTAGCCAATTTTCCTTCATAGTTGCATAAAATCAAATGGATCAACAGCCTTGCAGCTGAAACTGCTTTATAAATCGGAGAATCGGAGACCCATACGGTATGGAAGCAAAGTAGTGGCAAGAAAGATAAACAACTATTGCCAAAAGGTATTTAGCAATCTTGTGTATGGTTTTAGCATTGGGTGGGCAATGCTATGGACAGCCTGGCGCAGAGGTTCCATTGAGTTCATGGAAGATTAACATTGTGAATGACATGAGCAAAGAGTCATTGTTTCTTTATTGCATGTCTAAAGATGATGATTTGGGTGAACAAAACCTAGCTGTGAGACAACAATTTTCTTGGAATTTCAAGGAAAATTTATGGCAGACAACACTCCTTTGGTGCTATATGCACACTGCCAAAATTTTATTTAACTGAGCAAGATCATTAGCCAACTATAGCATGATTGTTGAATGAGACTTCTCCTCTAGAGTCTACCACTCTTCATCATCTACAACTGCTTTCTTTAACTTACCAATCAGCGACACCTACGACCTATGCTGCTTCAATAGGGATCGCATCTTAATTTACCATAAACCGAAACTGTTCCTCCCAGTGAATTTGTCAATCTTTACGTTTACACCAGACATCCTTAATTGTTGGACAAATGCGGAATTTTGAAATCCTAACGATTAAGCTCTCATAGCAGTTTGTTACAAAATCGACAATTAGGGAATACAGAAAATGTAAAGAGAATAGAAAATCGACACACAGATTTACATGGTTCACTAACAATATGTTGCTACATCCACGAGGCAGAGAAAACACAATTTTATTAAAGAGAATGACACAAATTACACAACAAAATTGCACCTCCAAGAGTTAAAGAGTTTATACAGTGACCCCTTCTCTAAATCCAAGGGTCATAATCGTAAATAACTATAAATAATTACAAGACCTCAGTATTAGGTCGTTCGAAGAGCCAGATTCAGTACATTCCAACACAAAAAATAACACAAGACTTAGCTTCAGCCATACTAAACCTCCTAAGTACATCAGTCGCATACTTTGTTTGAGTAACATAAATTCCAAAGTCTTATGTTGTACTTCAAGTCCAAGAAAGTATGTTAAAAGCACCGACATGAGTCATATCAAAACAACATTTAACTGCTCAACAAAATAATCAATATAGGAGTTATCCTTCCCTGTCAAAATTATGCCATCGGCGTACAAGAGAAGATTAGTGAGACAATCTTCAGCACTGCGTACAAAGAGTGATGGGTTAGCATGTGAGACAACAAATTCATAAGTCAAAAGGTGTTGAATAGAATACTCAAATCAAACTCTAGGCACTTGGTTAATTTAAACCATATAAAGACTTTTCTAACTTACAAACATAAGTAGGAAAGGTTTTGCTAACAAAACCCACGAGGTTACTCCATTCGGCAGCCTTTTGCTCAATTTCTCGTAGGTCAGATTCTGATCGGTAGGAGTCAAGAGAATGGCTCCTTGACCTCTTATTTCCATATAAAGGGCAAGACGTGCATAAATATCCTCTTTAACTTCTATTCTGATGGACTGAAGGTCTTTCATAAGGAATCGGAGGAAGATTCGACACCTCGAGCTCATATTGATAATTGGTTGAGAACGGAAATTGAATTCTCTGAGACCTAATTTACTGTTGTTCCTCAGTAGCTCAATGGTGGAGCAGTCGGTAAACTCTCTTTTTTAGTTCACCGTGTAGTAAGCCATTTTTGACATCCAATTACCCAAGAGACCAAACAAATTCAGCAGCCAAGGGAAAAAAATTCTAATAGTGGGCTTTCTAACAACCGGATTGGATGTATCAAAGAAATCCACTCCTTCCTCTCGATGAAAGCTTTTAGCAACAAACAGGCTTTGTAACAAGCAATACTTTCATCTAGATATCTTTTAATATACACTCATTTACATTCAATAGCTTTCTTACTAACAAGAAGAGGAGCTAAGTCCAAGTTTCTTACTCATATTCATCATTCATAGCTAATTGCCACATAGGACGTTTTGAAGCTTGTGTAAAAGAAGTTGGCTCATTAGTTATCAAATTCACTTTTGCCAAGAAAATGTTCTTCATTGAAATTTTAGATGTCGATCTTATTTGCAATGGATGCAAATTGGATACCGTGGAAATGTCAGTAACTAAGGCATTATCACCAAATATTGGTAAAGGACACTTAGTCAGTAAGCTGAGTAGGAGAGGGTGGATCAGAGGTAGGCTGAGATCTGAATCAGAAGGTTGAGGACTTATGTACTCAGAGATATCAGTTATGATGAATGGTTTGTTACTAGATTATAATACTATATTGGATATCGTAAAATTCTTTATCAAAACCAATTCGTTATGAGAGACATAACTCATCTATATAGGTCTTGTGACTTTAAGATGGTGCATCTTTAGATTCATCAGTCTCAGATTATATCTCAATTCTTATTTTTGGATCGAATACTCATTTAGGCTTCAAGAGCTCTAATACCGTAAAGATAAATAATAAGTACATGCATACTCTATCATCATTATCTTCCTCAATAACTTGTTGCAATGTTCTTGTTCGAGCTCTAGTACTCCTTAGGCCTCTTATGAATAGTATATGTATATATATATTCATTAAACACTCAAAACAGATAATAGAAGTATAGCTAGTGAACATCCAAACTTATACTTTGGGAAACACAAAAACAAAAACAACAAATACAAATGCTAAGCAGGTGGAGATATCATATGGCAGAATAAGCGCCATGGTCGTCTTCTTGAGCGCAAGGCTGAGAAATAACAGACAAAATCACAAAAATAGCAAAAATGACGGTGGTGATGGCGGTGAAGTTGACAAGAAACGCCTCTGTGCCGTATTTCGCGAGGCCGGAGCTCTCGAGAAATGTGAGCTTCTCAAGAAAACCCAGCGCCGAGTTGCCGACGGCCAATATGTAAACAGTCAACCCAAATATCACGTGCCATGGGAGTGACACCCTTCGGAGATCAGCGGATCCTCCAGGGTAGAAGAATGTCACAAACCCGTACACCCACTGTACATTCCATTGCAATATTCTAAATATTTCAGTATCTACATATCGTATAATATGTAGGTTCAAAAATTATCAAATCTCTAAGTCTGATTTATGTACCTTCTATATAAATATAGCTGTCTCTCACACGAGAATAATAATACTTTGGGAATTTTTTTTTTTTTTAGAAATTTAGTTCTTAAATTTTGAGTTTTGTTTAATTCAATTTCTAAGATTCAAAATCGGATAATTTTAATTCTAAATTTTGAATTTTGCCTTGATTTGGTCTTTTAAATTTTAAAATTGACACTTTAATCTCGATTCTTCATTAAACACTTAATTACAATTCTTTTAATTTAAAAGTACAAATCTTGAAACTTAAGTAAATCAAACACAAATTTTTAAGGTAAAATTGTAATCTTTTGAAAATTATAAATTAAATTGAAACCAACTCAAGCTTAAAAAAATACTAAAATCCTAACCATTTTATTTTTTGTTTTTTGTCTTTTAAAAAATAAAACTTATAGACACTACTTTCTCTACCAAATTTATTCCTTTGTTATTTATTTTCTTACTAATGATTTAAAAACCAAGCGAAATTTTGAAAACTTAAAAAATAACTTTTAAAAAACTTGTTTTTAGAATTTGGAATTTGGCTAAGAATTCAACCATTGTAGTTAAGAAAGATGCAAATTATTATAAGAAATGGAGAGAAAATAGCCTTAATCTTCAAAAACCAAAAACCAAAAACAAATGGGTCTTTTGATAACCATTTGGTTTTTGTCTTTTGTTTTTTAAATTTAAACTTATTTCATCCATGTTTCTTATCATAATTTGCATCTTTTTTAAGTACAATGGTTGAATTCTTAGTCAAATACAAAAAATAAAACTAACTTTTCGAAAACTACTTTTTTTAGTTTTCAAATTTTAGTTTGGTTTTTTAAATCATTGATAAAAAGTAGATAAGATAGAAAGAAATTTGGAAGTAGAGTAATATCTATAGACTTAATTTTCAAAAACAAAAACAAAAAAAACAAAATGACTATCAATCAAGGCCAAATTAATTACTAAACTGTGCTTAAATATTTGATATTTTAAAATTTAGGGATCAAATAAAAACTAGACACAAAATCTAGGGACAAAAATTTTTTTTTTTTTAATAATTTTTGTTGACGAAAAACATCATGCGAACTATTAGAATAGTAAATTTTCAATTGTGTTTTCAATAGACTTGTGAATTATGAAAAATGTCAAGAGGTTAAAAGATCAATGAATCAATTATGATATATGTTAACTTTTGAGAGACTAAATTAAGATTTAGTGAAAGTAAAGAAATTAAAATTGAATAATTGAGAGCAGACTAAAATTGTATAGATTTCAAAGAATAAGGTTCCAAATAATATTTTAACCTTGAAATTATTAAAAAAACATGGACCAAGTTTGATCTAACCCCAAGGCCCAAACTACATAACACAGAATCAATAACAATTCAAATTTAATGCATGTTTATTTAATCTTTTAAGAGAATCTTCTTTGTTTATAAAAATAATGAAATAAGATACAAATTTTTTTACGAACGCATGTGAGTACTCTGACCTAGAAATTATGAAAAGAACAAGTCACGAAATATGAATATCTTAAAACAAAATTATTTTTTAAAAAATAAATTATTATTTGAATCCTTATACTTTAGATATTTTCAATTTTCTAATTCAAATCTTTGTGCTTTCAATAAATCTTTAATATAGTCTCCACTGTTAATTTATTGTTGACTTTTTTTAAAAAAAGAAAATCTTATCTATTAACATTTTTATTATAAATTTTGAAAATATATTCACGTCTAATATATCCTTACCTGAAAATTATTATTATTATTTAAGCAATTTAGGTAAAATATAATTTTGAAAAGTTAAATATAAGATTTATCAAAGGCGAAGGGACTAAAATTAGACAATTGAAAATACATAAACTTTAAACAAACTTCAAAATATTGGGACAAAAAATAGTCTGACAATATATATATATATATATATATATATTATATATATATAGTTCTTAAGTATTGATTTTGGTTTTAATTTAATTCTTGAGTTTCAAAATGTAACGATTTTACCTTTCAAATTTGAGTTTTGTTTTAATTTGATCTTTGAGTTTCAAGATTTTACATTTTTAACCTTGATTTTTCATAAAATACTAATTTTTAATTATTGATGTCAACGTCTATTAATTAATTTAAAATAATTATAAAGTGAAATTTTAAATTTAATTATAAAAGTAATGAAAAATAATGAAACTTAACTAATTACAATTTAATTAGAGTTCATTTGCTAACCATTTTGTTTTCTGTTTTTGGTTTTTTAAATTAAACTTATTTCTTTCCCATTTCTTATAATGATTTACATATTTCTCAAGTACAATGATTGAATTTATAACCAAATTCTAAAAATAAATACAAAAACTACTTTTTTTAGTTCTCAAAATTTAACTCGGTTTTTTAAATCATTAGCAAAAAACAAATAACAAAAAAGAAATATGAATGTAGAAGTAGTGTCTATAGGTTTAATTTTAAAAAACAAAAACAAAAAATAAAATTATTACCAAACGGAACCTAATTGTTTTTAGTGTTCAAAATTTGACTTGATTTTTTAAACTATTGATAAAAAGTAGATCACAAATAAAAAATTTGGAGGTGAAAATAGTACTATAAACTTAGTTTATAAAACCCAAAAAAAAAAAAAGCCAAAAATCAAATAGTTAACAAATGAAGTCAAAATGTTATCAAATGGAACCTAAATGTGTAACATTTTAAAGCGGATGGGTCAAATAGAAATTAGACCCAAAACATACCAATCAAAAATATTTTTTTCCCCTTAAAAAAAAAATGGATTGAATGGCAATTATGTAAATACCTGGAGACCATAGAGGCTAATTACGCCAATTCCAATCCAAGAATGCAAGCTGTAAAGATTAGCGATCCCACTCTCATTATGGTTCTTGAAGGCGGCAATGATCCCCACAATACCCAGTGCCAATGCGACGCCGTGTAGCACCAAATGAATCACTTTCTTCACTTCTTTCCTTAATGGCAGTGATTTATAACTAATTATAGCTGCATTAAAAAAAATCACTAATCAGCTAATTAACTTATATTTGGTAATTAATTAATGATTTCTCAAAACATAAATTTGAATTTAGTCCATTACCTTCACCTCCTATGATAATCAATCCCAGTAGCATAAGAACAGGATGAATCTATTGAGAAAAAAAAAAAGTTTAAAGAATTAAACACTAAATGATATGTAATGGTTTTTTTTTTTTTTTTTTTTTTTTTTTTTTCTACTATGTTGACTAATAAAACTATAAAAGGATGATGTTGATCAATTAAAGAAGTGAAAAGATTTATGTGAAATGTACCAAGCATAGAATCATTTTCATACACCTACTTTAGGTTTGAAATCTTTTTAATACTTGAAGATAACTTCGAAATTTAATCCAATTTAAGTAAAAAAAATTATTGATAAACACTAATAAGCGAACATCTATCACAAGTTTCTAACACTGATAGCCTTCTATCTGCTTTTATCAACCTCTATCAAAGAAGATTAAATTTTATTATTTTGTGTAAATATTTTTCTTTATTTTTCTATTTTTGTGAATCCCCCTTTAAAATTTAATTTATATTCAAAGCTCTTTAAGATGATATCATTATGTTTTGGGACAAAAAGAAAGTCTATTAATTTAATTGTTGCCTTTTATTAGTAGAGTTAAATCAAATATGGTTTTTAAAATGAATATAACTCAATTGTCATAAAGATTATAATATCAACTCCAAGTTAAGAGATTTGATTCCTTCACACTTGAAAAGGAAAAAGAATAAATAAAGTATTTTAGGAAGAAATAAATGAAATTCGAACTTTTTTCCTTTTGAAATTTTTTTTTAAAAAAAAGTGTTAAATTATAGGAAATATCCTTAAATTTTATCATTTTGTTTAAAAAATGCTCATATTATCCTTGACCATTCATAGTATTACAAATCCACCATTCAAGTAGGATATTGATGAGAATTAAAGGAGGTAGAACAATGTCAACTTTCACATCCCAAATCCCGTTTCACGTCATTGTTCTCCTCCAACAAATTTCTACTCGAATAGTAATTTCGAAATATTTGTGAAATATCAAGAAAAGTATTATAACTTGTAAAAATTATTGATAAATTTAATATTTTCAAAGAAGACCTTAGATTAACAAATGAAAATTTTACTTCTCTCAAACAATATTATTTTTTTAGAATGCAGTGTATAAATTGATTCACTTATAAAAATTTATGATTTAAATAGATGTGTTTAATTGATATAAATAAAAAAATCTATGAGTATAAATATTTTTTTTTTTCTAAAAATTAATTATGTTTTAACATCATGTGAACATTACTTTCTTTCTTTTTTACAGATAATGTCGTCATTACTTTATTAAATTTCAACTACGTTATTGAGTGGAATCTCGTTTAAAACGATTTTTTATAAACATTGATAGAAATATTAAAATTTAAAAATATAAAGATAAAGATAAGAATAATGTATTCTCCATGGACCCAAAAGAAATAAGAAATAATTAACTTTTTTTTCTTTTTTTTGAAAACTTGCAGCCATTGCAATTATTCCATAATCCATGGAATCTATCTACAGCTCAATCCCACACATTCCTTCCTTTTATTTATCATATTAAACATTGAATGTCATATTACATTTGCCTTCTTTTTGTATTTTTCTTTTTCAAAAACCAATTGATACTTTACATTTTTTAATAGAACCAATTGTTAAGTTTTTGTTTAATATCCATTTTGTTTTTGTTTTTTATTTTTGAAAATTATCTTCTATTTCCTCCTTAGTTCTACAATAATTTGCATCTTTATCAAGTACAATTTTTTAAAAGTTACTTTTTTCAATTTTTAAATTTTGGCTTGAATTTTTAAACCATTAATAAAAGGTAGATAACTAAGGAATAAATTTGGATGTGGGAGTAATCAGTAATGTCTATAGAATTAATTTTAAAAAACAAAAACAGAAGACTAAATGATTACCAAACAATACTTGAAATACTAGTTTAGTCAATATATTTTGAAATTTGTTACATTTTAGTTTTTATACTTTCAATAAATATTAAATTTAGTTATTTCTTTGGTTATTTTTTAAAAACCATTTTGTCATCTATTATGATTTTTACTATAAATTTTAAAAATATATTTGCATAGTCCATCTTATGGTATAAAAGTTATTATTATTATTTAACCAATTTTAAAAAAAAAAGAAAAAAATTATCTTGAATAAATAAATTTAAAATTTAAAATTAAAATTGGACAATTAAAAATATAAAATCTAAAAGGGAACAAACTTCACAGAATTTGATGAAAATGATATTTTAACCTAATAAATTTTCAATAACATCAAGTCAAATATCGTTTTATTACCATAACTTTTGCCTATTTCATGAGATACCATTTTCGGTTTTTATTTTATTCCACCAGTTCTAAACTATTGCTTTCAACTCTTTTAAAGAAAATTATTTGAACTCTCAGCTACATCATAAATAAAAACAAAAACTACTAAATTCAGTTTTAAAACTGTGTTATTTCCAAAATATTATCAAGTAGTAGATGAAAAACAAATAACTTTCGTAGAGAAAAATGGAGGGAAAACAAGCAGAAAATTGAGAAAAATGAAATCATTAAAACAAGACGCTAGCTATAAAAGATATGAATGTGATTATGATCTAAGTACTTTCTTGATAATATAATTTTTTTCATTTTTAATGAAATAAAAAAAATCAAAACAAGTCCAAATTATTTATAATAGGAAAATTTTTACAAATAGAAAAAATGCCAAAATATTTATAGATATAACAAAAAAAAATATTGATCATTGATAGAAACTGATAAAAGTGTATCACTGATAGAAACTAGTAGAAGTTTATCAGTGTTTATGATTGATAAAAGCTAATAGAAATCTAAAATGATTAAGTTTTTATATTTTGTACAAATAATTTAATTTATTTTTATACTTTTAAAAATTTGGCTATATAAATAATAAAATAAATACTAAATGGAGAAAATTCTATAAATAAATATTTATAATTTTTAACGTATTTATGAAGAAAATGCATCCAATAAAAAATTGACACACGATAATTAAATTTTAAATTTTTTTTTTTTTTTTTTTTTTTTATATGAGGTGTATATGAAATCTAGACTACATTTAAATATGGCTAATTTACAAAAGAGTGAAAGCTTTTTAGTGGAGGTAGGTGGGAAATGGGAGCTAGGAGCTAAAAGGTGGGAAATATGAAATATCATTAAAAAAGTGAATGGATAATTATTTGTTATTTAACCCTTTTCTTTTGAAAATATGCCAATTGTAGTTTCCTTCTTGGACCCAACAACTACCGGCTATTATTTATATATCTAAATGTTTTTTATATACATTATTTATTCTCGATTTAAACAGCCCAAATTCAAAACGCTTCCCCGTTTCTAACCAGCCATATAATTAAAGAAATTCCATATTTTTTTTTTTATAGAGAATGAACAAATTATTAATTTAAGCTCATTTAATTTTTGTTGAATAAATAATTTTATTTTTGATTTTTGATTTCTTAAATTAAGTTTATAAATACTCATTTCACTTTTAAATTTATTATTTTATTACCTATTTTCTATTAATGTTTTTAAAAATCATGTCATGTTTTGAAAACTAATAAAGTAATTTCTAGAAGCTCGTTTTGGTTTTTAGAATTTTGCTAAGAATTCAACTTTATAATTTAAGAAAGATGAAACCCGTTGTAAAAAATTGAGAGAAATTATATTTGATTATCAAAAACTAAATGGTTACCAAATGTGCCTTTAATTTTTTTTATTTTTAGTGTTTGAAATTTAAGTATACAAACACTCATTTCATTTCTAATCTTCTTGGTTTGTTATCTATTTTTTATCAATATTTTCAAAAATTAAACCAAGTTTTCAAATTGAAAATTAAAATTATAAGCCTTATTTAGTAATCATTTCGTTTTTTGTTTTTGTTTTTTAAAATTAAGTCTCTTTTCTTCTCATTCCTTATTATGATTTGCATCTTTCCTTGAGTATAATAATTGATTTTCTTAGCCAAATTTTAAAAACAAAACAAAATTTTCAAAAGCTCCTTCTTTTAGTTTTCAAATTTAGGCTTAGTTTTTCAAACCATGATAAAAGATAGATAGCAAATGAAGAAATGTAGAGGTAGGAGTAGTGTCTATAAACTTAATTTTAAAAAACAAAAACAAAAAATAAAATGGTTATCAAACGAGAATCATAGTTAAAAAAAAAATTCATTTAGTTAATAACTCAACTCTTTTAATTAATAAAGATTCAAAGCATTGTATAAAATTGAGAGGAAGTAGTCTTTAATTTTAAAAAATCAAATAATTGTCAAATGAGGCTTTCGTTTACAAATTTTGGCTCTAATTTTGAAAATAGTCCAAAAATGTAAACATAGAAAATAATAAACAATGCTGGTTATAAGCTTATTTTTCATTAACAAAAAATTAAAAATCAAATAATTATATAATAAGATACAATCTCGCTCGGTTGAATTCTTATCCTCAAAACAGTTTCGATTAGGTTAATTTTCAATTCCATTTCTATAGTCTTTCACACATTTAACATTGACTTAAAAAGATTCAATGACCAAACTATCTAACACATAATTGAAAGATTTTATATCAAATAAATTCATTAATTCTTAAAATTTTTCAAATAATATAAGAAATTTATTACATAGAAACTTATAGACTTTTAACAGTCTTAAAAGTGTACTGACTAAAACTTTAACATTATATAAAGACTTCTCATGAAACTATAAAACGTATGAAGGCATGACAATTGTTTGTTAAGTCCATAATATTTGTGAAAATTGACTAAATTATAACTACAAATTTTCAAATTTAAAAATTTATAATGAACATTTGAATAAGTCAAAGTCATATGATCCAAATTAAAATTTTCAAATCATTTAAATAAAATTTAAACATAAATCATCCGACTGAATTAATAATTGAAAAATACAATAATAATAAATTAATACTATTACCAAAATTCACTATTTAAAAGAAAGCTACCTCATATTTCTGGTTTATTTTATTTAAAATTTGAATTCACGTGTTAAAAAAATATAAAATACTTTTTCAGTTCCTTATCCTTGATTAAATCTCCAGTCACCTATTAATTTATTTTATTTTATTTTATTATTATTCTTACATCCAATTCAATCGATCAAATCGAGAGAAAAGAGTTAATGTGACAAATTGACAACATCCAAAATCCGAATCAAGTACAATATAATAAAAATGTAAACACGGTTTTTATATAAAATTTCAAAAATTAAAGTAAAAAATCTGAAAAATCTCAAATTATAATTAAAAAAAAAACTAAGACCACGCTAATAATCATTTAGTTTTTATTTTTAATTTTTTTAATGAAACCTATATATATCAATTTTATTTCCAAATGGGTTGATTTGTTATCTTATTTTTCCTTTTATTTAATTCTCATTCGATAAATCATTTTATTTTTTTTATTTTTATTTATTTTCCCTCTTATTTTTTTTTATAAGAATTTGTATCTTTCTTAATAGAATGGTTGAATTTTCAACTAAATTCAAAAAATACAAACAAATTTTTAAAAACTATTTTTTTAGATCACGTTTAATAATTATTTAATTTTTAGTTTTTTATTTTTTATTTTTAAAAATTAAGTCTATAACACTACTTTCACCTACAAATATTTATTAATGGTTTAAAAAACCAATCCAATTTCAACTATTGTAGATGTAAATCATCGTAAGTAATGTGAAAAAATAAATTTAATTTAAAAAAAAAATAAAAAATGAAATAATTAACAAACAAGATCTTAATTTTGAAATTTTAACTCGATTTTTTATACAATTGATAAAAAGTAAGTAAAAAAAATAGAAATAGAAATAATGTTTATAAGCTAAAATTTCAAAAATAAAAAATAAAAAAACTTAAAATACGCAAATGTAACTTAAAATTTGAATTTATTTTCGAAATTTGACTAAGAATACAACTAAAAAAACAAACTTAATTTTCGAAACAAAAATTGAAATTGTTGGGAAAAAAAGTGAAATTAATAAAAAGAAAAATTCGTCGGTCAGATGGCATTAACAATTAAATATACTAATTTAGCAATAGATAATAAAATTAAAACGAAAAAAAAAAAAAAGAACCCTAAAGGAATCGGGAGAGTAGAGATTCAAAATCATTAACAAAATTCCGAAAAATTCGATTTGTGGAGAGAGAGAAACAGACTTACATTGAAGATGAGATTCTTATTGACAGCCTCCCAAGCGAGGCCGCCTCTGAAATGAATGGTCCAAATCAGCACCATAATTAGCGCCACGATTGCCAGCACGTGACTCACCACAGTGAACGGAAAAGCCTTAACCGCTAGCGCCATCTTTCTCTCTCCGCCGCTCTCTCCGCCGCGCTCTGTTTCCTCTGTTCAAGTCGAAGCAATTTCTGGAAGCCTCTGCCTCTGGGGTTATTATTTGTTTTGTTTAGTTTAGTTTTTGACTACGGAGGCTTCTTTTAAATCCGTTCTCGATTAACGAAGATAAGTATGCCACGTGTTCAATTGCGGTTTGCTGTTATTTTTTATGAAGATTGAAATATGGAGTGACGTGTCGCTTTCCTCACCGTTCATCACAACTAACGCTGCCTCATTGTTTTATACCTCCTTTGTAAGGGTGTTGTTGACTAATGACTAGTATGGAAGACTTTTGGGTAAATTCAAGAATAGTCTAGTTTTAAAAATGAAATGACAAATGTAGGTTAATTGTGAAAAAAAATGGGAAATTTGTTATTTTTAACCTAAAAATATTTTAGGGTAAAGATTGAGAATTTTATCGTAAAAAAATGTAAATGGGGAGAAATTCCATAAATTCTAATTCTTATGTGAAATTTGTGGGAGTTTTTTTTTTAGAAAAATTTTTACCGATAGAAAAATGTCAAAATACTTATAAAAATAGTAAAAAATACTGATTAATACTGATAGATTTTTACCAACGTCTATTACATTTGTATCAATTTCTATCACCGATAGATATATAAACCTCTATCAGCTTCTATCAAAGAATATTAAAATTTTATTATTTTGTATAAATAGTTTTTCTTATTTTTCTATTTTTGAAAATTCCTTTTCTTGATTCAAAACTAAGAATGGCAAATAAAAAGTTTTAAAAACTATAAGGAAAAAAAAAAGAAAGAAAAAAACATCTCCCAACGATAATTTCCGTAAAATTAAGTTAAAAAAAACTAGCTTAAAAGAAAAAAATTGAATTAGAATTGGTCGGAAAAAATTAAAACTAAAATTTATGGGAATTTGAATTTTTTTTAATTTAAAATGAAAAAAAATGGAATGAATCTAACTTAAATTCATTAAATTAATAAAAAAAACATGATTTAAATTTTTTTAATAAATTAAATATAGCGTCTCATAATTTTTTTAATCATATTGAGAGAGAAAATAGGAAGTAAAGAACGAAAAATAAAACGCCATAGAATAAATATTAAAAATAAAATTGATTTCTTTTCCTTTTAATTACAAATACATGATTTCAATTTTTTTTCAAAAGAAAAAAAAAACTTACTAAGAAATTCAATTTTCCTACTAGAGTGTTTGGTAAGTAGGTTTAGAATTTTAAACCTGGAAATATTAGGGATTAGGTTGGGAGGTTTAGATAGCATGGGCTTAAGTAAACTGGGGAATGAAGTGCAAATTTTAGATTAGTTTAAATTTGTTACAAGTCTTCAAAAAACTAGATGACAAAAAAAAAAAATCGATAAATCCAATCCAACCAGTTTGGGCTGGATTATCAATCTTTTGGGTCAAGTTCAAATAAATGAAATTTTCATGGATTAAGTTGTTTCATGAGTTCACCTAAAATAATATAAACAAACTCGAACTTAATTATTAACTTTAAAAGGTATATTTTTTTAAACTCATGATACATATATTATAATAACCCTATTAATTCTTTTTTGGAGGGTCAAACCAACCCAACCCAAATTTTTGGGTTGGGGCCATCCTGGTTTTTTTTTTTTTTTTTAATTTTTTAATTTGACTGTTTTTTTAACTTTTATTTATTTATATATATATATTGGGGTCAGGTCGAGTCGAGTTGACCCGACCCTAAAATGGGGTAAACCGAGACCCAACCCGAATGTAATATTTTTTTAATATTTTTAACTCAACCCAATCCTTGTTGTTTGGGTTGGGTAGTCTGGATTGGTCGAGTTACCGGATTTTTTGAACACTCCTATATATATTATATATATTTTAGTTTTATTTAATTTCATTATTTTTTTTTTTATAATTTATTCTCCAACAACTTTTAAAAATAGTTTTTTCCAACAACTCCTAAAAATAGTATTTTTTTTAGCATTTTGGAAAGAGATTTTACATTGTAAAAATTGAAATACAGATGTTAATCTTAATTCAATTATGAAAACAACTAAATTAAATTTTTACATATTAACACTTTATTTCCTTTTAGAACAAAAATTTAAATAAATGACGCGAATAACTCAAACCAACTCAACCCAAATGTATGAAGGTTGGATTGGATTGGATTCATTTTATAATGATGGTTATTTCAGTTGAATAAATTTACAACCCGAACAATTGGGTTTGGTCTAAAAGTTCTTCAACCCAACTCAACCCAACCCACGAATACCCAAAAATTTGTATCTTAATTATTTTAATATAGTCAAGTTTAAAATAAACTGAAAAATTTTAAAAAATAGTTTTAAAAAAATTGAAATAGAGATTTTGACTAAAATTACAATTTTATTTATATATTGTTTTAATAATTTGATATTTTAATATTACTAGATTTTGAAATAAAATTTCATAGACTTATGTCATTTTAACTAATTTGAAAATGATCAATTCTTTTTTTTACCATAATACGCTAACTTAAAATTGAAATAAACTAGTATTTAAATATTAGATTTAATTATTGAAAAATTATCAAATTACATTTAAGGAATAAAAAAAAATTGAGTTTTAGTTCTTATTTGATCACTAAGTTGTTTTAAACATTTTAAACCTTTACATTTAGAAAATGCTTCTAAGTCTTGGAGTTAGTTAGATTTACCAACAAAAAAAATTAAAAAGTTATTAAATTAAATTAGGCTTTTCTACATATATAGTTATACACATATAGCTTAAATAAATATAACTATATAATTGCAGTCTGTTGTGCATATTTGGAATGACTTAGAAAAAAATGTCTTTCAAAAATTCATTTTATTTAAACACGTTGGATAAAAACTCGTTTAAATAAAGAACACACATGTATTGCAATTCTTTCTTTAAGTGTTTTTATATACAAATTTGTCTAGTTTGTGATATACTAAGAGCGCTTTTATTAATGTTTTTCAAGGTTGGCTGGTGGCGTTCGTTGGAGGTGCAATCGGAGGTTGGCCAACGAAGTTGGTAGTCAAAAATTTGCCAGTATGGGGGGAAGGGGGTTGCCAAAGTTTGGTCGATGGTGGTTAGAGTTGGCTGGTGGCAGTTGGAGGTGGGGCTGACAATAATTATCGAGGTGGCGAATGGAGGTTGCCCGACAACGGTCACCGAAGTGGCGACTGGAGGTTGACCGACGATAGTCACGGAGGTGGCAGTCAAAGTTGCTTGGTGGCAGTCGCCAAGGTGGCGGCAGTGTTAGCATAAATTCTTTATATCTATATTGAATAGATAAACCCTAGGATCATTCATGTCAAATTGTCAAGAATAATATACCGGATTCCATTGCAAAATTGATGATCTCTTTATATACTAGTTCAATTAAGGTTACCATTAAACCCTAATTAACTAGGAATGGGCTTCTACCCATTATCTTAATTAATTATATCACACAATAGGGCCCAATCTAATAAAATAATCCAATGTGATAAATTATTAACCCACATACATAGCCCATACTTTAATTAAACATTTTATTATTTAAATATGTCTAACAAACCGGAGATGGCCGGCAGCATTCGCTGGAGTTAGTTGGCGGCGGTTGTCGGAGGGAGGTGGCCAGAGTTGGCTGTAATGGTCATTGAAGTGGTGTTCGAAGTTAGTCGACGTACTTCCTAGATTAAGATAGAAAAAAAAATGGAGTGGGTAATCCATGGCATGGGAAAAGAATATGCCTCCTAGATCCATACCCCAAACAAAGGTTGGATTTAGGATGCCTAACTCATCCAATCTCAACTCTTGAAACCAACTTTACTTCCTATTTTCTCTCTCAATATATATTTATTTTAGTTGTGGTGCTTTATTTTTCTTCCTTTACTTCCTATTTTCTCTCTCAATATAATTAAAAATTTCTGAGATGCTCTATTCAATTTGTTTAATTTAAATCATGATTTTTTTTTAAATTAATTAATTAGACTAGACCAATTCCATTTTTTTAAAAAACTCAACGAATTCAAATTTCTGTAAGTTTTAGTTTGATTTTCTTAATTATCAATTCCAATTCCAATTTTTTCTTGTAAGCTTTTTATTTTTTTAAAAAAATTGTTTATTTATCATTCTTACTCAAAAATATCTCACAAATTTCTCGTAAGAATTGGAATTTAAGGGAATTTTCATGTAATAACTTTTTTTACCAAAAAGTTTTGAATCTTTACAAGAAATCTCTACTCAACCTTTTTTGCAAATTTTTTCTTTTACAAATGTTAGTGAAAATTTAGGTTTTAAATGAAAAAAAAAAGGTTTTTCTGAGAATCCCACATTTCTGAGATTGATGAGATCTTATTTATATACTCCCTCCTTGAGTTGTGGGTCTGGGTCCCAAGAGTATCCATGTTTTAGGGGAGTGAGAAGATAGATTAATGTTGGTATGGTGGATATCCTATGCACACCACCATCCGATCGGGCGAGCGTGTTTGTGTGTTATTAAAAATAATTATTATTTTAATTTTCTTTTTTTGCAGATTCTATTTTCCTAACAACTGTCATTCGTGACCATTCATTGTTGTCATTTCTATCCATCTGAGGGTAGCCATTCCAATAATTTTAAGACGTATTCCATCTACTACTGTTGTGACAGTTCTTTCAACTCAGAATGACATCATGTCCTTTAATCTCAACCGACCATTCCGATTTGAAGGAGGAAACTTTAAACGTTGGAAGCAGAAGATGTCGTTCTTCCTCACCGTCAAGAAGGTTGCTAATGTCTACACTATGGAGAAGCCAACTATCCTGAAGGAAAATCCAAACTGAACAACAAATAAAAAATGCAGCTAATTGGGAAGAAAAGGACTTCTTGTGCAAAATTTTTATTTTAAACAGTTTGACTGACGATTTGTATGATTATTACAGTATAATGAAGACAACAAAAGATGAATGGGACACTTTGTAGAAGAAGTACGATACTGAGGAGGTTGGATAAAAAAAGTATGTCGTCAACCGTTACCTAAAAGTTTCAGATGACGGATGACAAGTCTGTGGAGGCCCAGTCCCATGAACTGCAAAAGATAGCCCACGAAATAATAAGTGAAGGTATGCTCCTAGACGAGCAATTTCAAGTTGTCGTTATTATTAATAAATTGCCTCCGTTCTCCTAGACGAGCAATTCCAAGTTGTTATTATTATTGATAAATTGCCTCCTATGTAGAAGGATTTTAAGAACACCTTGAGGCATAAAACCAAGGAGTTTTCCTTGTAAAGTCTGATCACTCGCTTGAAGATTGAGGAGGAAGCCTGGAAGCAGGACAAGAGGGAGGAGGTGAACATCGTTCTTGGGAGATCCGCCTCTGTTGTGATAAAGCCTAACCAAAAGTCAAATGAAACCAAGAGAAAAGGTCAGAACCATGGATCCAGCAATCAGAACAATGAAAAAAAAGCAGAAACCCCTTAGGAGAAATGGTATAGTTCCTTTGCTTTATCTGTAATAAACATAGACACATGACTAGGAACTATAGGAACAGATACCTAACAAAAGAACCATTAGTTGTCATGATCATGGAAGTAAATGTGATCGGTGGTTCAGAGGAATGGTGGATAGACACTAGCACTATACCCCATGTCCATCATGACCTTAGTCTTTTTAAAACTTATACTGAAACTAAGTATAAGAACATATTGTTGGTGGATCACCACTCAACGGAAGTTGTTGGAATCGGCGATGTAGAGTTGCAGTTTACCTTCAGGAAGACTCTCATACTGAAGGAAGTCCTACACACTTCGGAGATAATGAAGAATCTGGTCTCAGTCTATCTCCTCAACAAGGTCGTCTTTACTCAGCCTATAGGGGCAGAATTATATACTCTTACTGAGAATAATGTTTTTGTAGGAAAATGTTATGCAACTGATGGCATGTTTAAAGTTAACCTTGAAATAAATAAAATGAAATCTTCTGTTTATATGCTGTATTCATTTAATATTTGGCATGTTAGACTCTTTCATGTAAGTAAACGAATAATTAGTAACTTGAGTAGGTTAAAAATGATTCCTAAGTTATCCATGAATGAATATGATAAATGTGAATATTGTAGTCAGGCTAAAATAACTAAGACTTCACATAAATCTATACTTAGGGAATCTGAGCCTCTAGATTTAATTCATTCTAATTTATGTGAAGTTCATAGCATTTTGACTAGGAACAACAAAATATATTTTATTACTTTTATTGATGATTGCTCTTATTTCACCTTTGTATATTTGCTGAAAAACAAAAGTGATGCGTTTGATGCTTTTAAATTGTTTGTAATTGAAGTAGAAAATCAATATAACAAAAAGGTTAAAGGACTTCGTAGTGATAGGAGAATTGAGTACGACTCAAACAGTTTTAATGATTTCTTTAACTCACATGAAATAATACATGAAAATACTGCACCTTACTCTCCTAAAATGAATGGAAAAACCGTAGAAAAATAGAACTTTGGTTGAGCTAGTAGTTGTTGTTTTACCCAATTTAGGAGCTATGTCTTATTGGTGGGGTGAAATCATCCTTACTTTGTGTTATGTCCTAAATAGAATACCAAAATCTTAAAACATAACTTTACCCTATGAAGTCCTTAAGAATAAGAAACCAAACTTGTGATACTTTAGAACTTGGGGTGTCTAGCCTTTGTAAGAATTCTAGACCCCAAAGAAGACAACTTGCTAATAGAGCCTACGAGTGTATCTTTATAGGTTATGCCATAAATAGTAAAGCCTATAGGTTCTTTGACCTAGTAAACCAAGTAATCATTGAGTCAAATGATGCCGACTTCTTTGAGGATAGATTTCTCTTTAAATCGAGGAATAGTAAGGCTCGAGATCTAGTAGTCTAGCCCTAGTTAGAAATCCTAGCTCTATAGAGGAAGCCAACCCAGAACCTAAAAGAAACAAAAGAACTAGAACTGTCAGGGATTTTAGGAATGACTTCCAGACCTATAATGTAGAAGAAGATCCTAAAAACCTAAAAGCTACCCTGTCCTCTGTAGATGTCAGCTTATGGCAAGAAGCTATGAATGATGAGATGGATTCTCTTGAGTCAAATAAGACTTGACACTTAGTAGACGTACCTTCAGGATACAAAGCAATAGGGTGCAAATGGATCCTAAGGAAGAAGCTTAGATCTGATGGAACAATTGACAAATTTAAAGCCAGGTTAGTAGTAAGGGGCTTTAGACAAAGAGAAAACATAGACTTCTTTGACATCTTCTCCCCTGTCACTAGAATTACCTCAACTCGTGTATTGTTTTCTCTCATTGCCCTTTAAAACCCCGTAGTACATCAGATGGATGTAAAGACCACCTTCCTAAACGATGAACTTCAAGAAGAGTTTTATATGGAAAAACTTGAGGGCTTTATAGTCCATGTTTAAGAGAGCAAGGTTTACAAGTTAGATAAATCTCTTTATGGTCTGAAACAAGCCCCTAAGCAATGGCATGAAAAAATTGCCAACCTAATCCTATCTAAAGGTTTCAAAGTCAATGAAAGTGACAAATGCATCTACTACATGTTTGAAAACGATCTTTGCACGATCTTATGCTTATATGTAGATGATTTTTTGATCTTTGGATCGAACTTGCATGTTATAAATGATGTGAAATCTATATTGAGTGAAAATTTCGATATGAAAGACTTAGGAGAAACGAGTGTAATCTTAGGCATAAAAGTGACTAGGTTTGAAAAGGGAATTTTTTTAGATCAATCACACTATGTAGAAAATATTTTAAAGAAATATAATTACTTTGAATATAAACCACCATGTACTCCTTATGACCCTAGTGTTAAGTTGTTAAAAAACACTGGTGACAATGTTAATCAAACTTAGTATGCGAGCATCATAGACAGTCTCAGATATGCTACTGACTGCACTAGGCCTAATATAGATTATGCTGTAGAATTACTTTATAGGTTTACAAGCAGACCTAGTATAAAGCATTGGAATGCTATAAAAAGGGTTATAAGGTAATTGAAGAAAACCTAAAACTTAGGATTACATTATCAGAAGTTTCCTGCTGTCCTAGAAAGGTTCAGTGATGCTGACTGAAACTCCCTCTCGGATGATTCATAGGATACAAGTGGCTATATCTTTGATATAGCAGACAGAGCTATCTCTTGGAAGTCCAAGAAATTGTCTATTTTGGCCCAATCTATGATGGAGTCAGAAATGATAGCACTAGCAACAACTAGTATAAAATGGCTTAGAAGTCTGTTATCAGAGATTTCCCTATAGGAAATCCCAATACCAACCACATTAATCCATTGTGATAGTATTGTAACAATCGCAAAAGTTCAAAACCGTTACTACAATGAAAAGAGACGACAAATACATCGTAAGCACAGTACCATTAGAGAGTTCCTCACTACTAGTGTAGTTAGAGTAGATCATATATGACTGATGAAAACTTGGCAGATCATTTGACGAAAGAACTGACCAAAGAGAAGGTTTTCAAAACCTCAGAAAGGATGAGACTTATGCCTATAGAAAGATGAATCACCTGTGAGGAAAATCCAACCTGTAGATTGAAGATCCCAAGAAACAGGTTCAACGGGTAATAATTGATCACAAGTGATATGAAGTAAATCATGTTAAAAAGAACACAGAGTTCCCTTCCTATGACCTAGAGTCTGAGCATGATATCTTGAAGTGTAAGAAAGGTTGAGCATAGTTCTTAATGAGATATGTACTTGATGTCAAGTGGAGTACCTAACTATAGGAGTACTCTTAATAGACTTACCTATGTGAATGTGGAAGTGAGGGCAGCTTCCTATGGAGTGTTTGGCAAAGTCTCTAGAACGTTCTTTAAAACGAGATATACGTGCTAGGCCTTTAAGCACGGGCTTTTGAACTACACCTTGATGATGCTGTGTGTGATATGTTGTTAAAGATTGAGTTCAAAACCAAGAGTTACTCTAGTATATTCTGAATCATCTACACTATATAAAGGTTTAAGTCGTAAGACACCTTTGCTTATGCACAGTGTTGTATAAACTGATATTGCTCGATGAAAAATATTTTTCTTATGATTTTAAATTCTTAAGTGGAGGATTGTCAGGGAAAATTTAAGTTTTAATGAAAAAAGCTTGTTTACAAATCCTATATTGCTAAGATTGGGAAGTAATACCTCATTTATATACTCCCACTTTGACTTGTGGGTTTGGGCCCCAAGAGATACCTATGTTTTAGAGGGAGTGAGAAGATAGGCTAATTTTCGGTTGGTCGGGCGTGGCGAGGCGTGCATGCGTGTGATTATTTTTTATTAAAAATAATTATTATTTTAATTTTTTACATAGTTATGCGCTCTTCTCTCCCTATTAGTTTTGCGTCGCAATTGGTCCTCAAGGCCTATAAAAGGCACGAGCTTTTCATCAGTTTTACGCAACACATTTTCACATCAACCTTCTTCTCTCTTGATTCCTCTTCTTCCTTCACGTGTTTAGTTTTTCAAGCATCATATCAGTCTTGAAGGTTGTGAGTTTTCTGATCGGTTATCGTGCAACTCCGATCAAGATAGATTTTTTTTTTCTTTTTGGGTTGTTTTAACTTGGGGATGATGTGACAAGTTTGTAGAACTACTTGCACATTTGGGCAGAGCCACGAAATGTCTTAAAGAAGCGAGATCCACGACTCAACCTGTAACGAGTTTCTTTTTTATAGGTAATGCTTGAAAATTATGATGTGGAAATATGGATGATATGCGTTGATGGATTTGCGTTGTGCACTCAAGTTTCCCTAGCGGAATTCAAGTGTAAATTCCTCTGAGTTTTCTGGTAAGTCCAGGGTCGAACACAGGGACTTGTGAAAATAGATTGCGTTGGTGATTCTTATGAAAACTTTGCGGTAACCAAGTAAATAAATAAGTTTTGGGTTTGTTGTTTGCGTTGATGAAAAAGAAATAAATAAAGGTGGCAGATTTGAGAAAAGACAGTTGCGTTGAAAGATGCAATGAGTATGCGATGAACAGGTTGAGAAGATCTTTAGCTAGCTTTAATTGGGAATGCGTTAGACTATGCGATCATGTTACAACCATGCACAACAAGTCATTTTCCAATGTAAATGCGATGCTCCTAAGTCTAGGACGCATGTGTTGTGTGCAAAGGTGTCCATAGAGCTTATCCCTAAGTCTCTACTCTTGTCCTATGCGTTGATGCAAAATGCATGAAAGCAAGGTGACCGCATACAATCATATCTTATCTCTAAGATGCATGCGATGCATTGATAACAAATAGTGCTCATTCCTAAGTGCCTATCTTTTGTTTATGCGTTCTAATCTAGTTCTTCCAAACTGAGATTCTAACCTGACCTTCCAAAGTCTAGATCCTGTACTTAGACTACCCTCCTGAGTATCTCTAATGGACGAATGAAGCATACATAAACAAGATAATCGCAAAGAATGAAGATTCCCTAATTGTGCTAGCTAAATGCTTCCAACCCATTCAACTAATTTAGCTACTCATGTCAATGGAAGTTAAAGGTGAGTACAAAATGTCAATGGAAGTTAAAGGTGAGAGCCTGGTAGCAATTCCTTGCTGACCGAGGCTTTTTACACTAAAATCTCTATTCTAATCTAAACATGATCCCACTCCCGCAGATGTCGACCCTCTCTCTGTCTTTGAAGCTTCCAGTACTTTCCCAAGATTATCGGAATGATCTACCAGCACAACTTTCTTCCTCGCGTCTGCCTTAAAATGAAAGAAAACTCTAGACAGAGGCATGATGTCACACCCCGTACCAGATTACCCTCCTAACCTGGATGGAATGGTGACTGCAACAGTTACCAACTCTTTTGCTGGCACTTACTGCCTATCTTACCTAATAAACCTTGCTCAAACCCTGAATACATACATAATAACTCAAAACTTAACACATTTACATTACAGGGTTTTGCAGCATTGTTTATACATAGATAATACAACCTAGTGAGCCCCATAAAGAATACTAGTCATTAGACAGACACATGTGTACTAACTAACATAAGTCTTCAATTGCGCTTCCCTCAACCTGCTTCTTTGAGTGGCAGAGCAGCAGCAGAATAGTCTTTTGAGAACTGACCGCTACCTGAAAGAAAACATTTGAAAATGTGAGCTAGAAGCCTAGTGAGTGACTTAATAGAAACATAAATCTCATATTTAAACTGAAAGCTTGAAAACATAATACTGGGACAAAAATATACCAAGCAAACGTGTACATTAAACCTTTACAACCATTGTATCTGAAACCTGAATCTTAATTGAGACCCCTACTTCGATCTCTTCATACTGAACTATGGATAGGAGGGACCTCTATGACAATCTCTTTAAAAATATATCGATGGGCATCTCAAACAACTTCCTCTAAACATTAGCATTGATAACTACTCTTAAACATCATTAAACATCATTATTCCTTAGTTGAGAGCGAGCATACCTCGCTCTTGCTCCCAACGTCTATTATCGGCCAAGAAACCCATGCGTCGACCTCTCTTTACTAGTTTATGGCCTAGGAGACCCGTACTTCAGCCTCTTCTTCAAAACTACCCCTGTGTACGTGGAGGTTTCTATGTACCCTCAACACCTTAGGTACATTTATTCAGATACCTTTCTTACCTTCAGTACTTCACTTCATTGTGTTTAGGAATATCAATTCATGTACTTTAGCAATCTTAGGTATATAAACATAGCACATCAAGCTTAGTTTTAACCCTAAAGCATGCTTCATACTTTATAAAATAAGTTGGCTTAAATCGTGTTGAACTAGCTTATAAAAACTATTAGTATGTGTTAGATATAGAAAACATACTTGGAAAACTTCATACATTAGTAACATCATGCGTTGATAAGCATTCATAAGCATTAGCAATTCCAAACTATCCTTCTAGCCTAGGAGTAGATATGACTGTCTTTATCCTTAGTTGAGAGTGAATTACTAGATCTAACCCTCAACGTCAACCTTAGTCGGGGAGAACCCTTTTTCTCAATCCCTCGACGTCGTATTACCTACGTGCACGTGGTTATAACTGAGTATTGTCATACCTTAGGTACTTCTGCTCAGATACCTTCTCAAATGTCCTTCAGTATTGGGCTGCTAAGATACCTTCTCAAATGTCCTTCGGTATCAAGTTGATCCGGTACCTTCTTGAATGTCCTTCGGTACCAAGTTTGTCAGATACCTTCTCAAATGTCCTTCAGTATCTGGTTGGGCGGATACCTTCTCAAATGTCCTTCGGTATCGCGTTTTAAGTAAAACTAGTCATAAACATTTAGTTGAACGCTAAAGCTTAGTACTCAAATCATCAGACTAGTTCATCTATCATACTAGTTCATCATAAAATTGGAGTTACTTAAACATACTAAAAGTATTTGGACAAGATAACATATTTAAATCATGTCAATTCCATGGAAAACATGCTTTACTTAGCATGAGAAATAGTTTCACAAATACGTTGCTTGGCACTTCATTTAAACACTTAGCATGAGAAATATCTTCAAAGAAATCATAGTTTCTAACATTTAGCATGAGAAATAACTTCAAGGAAATCATGGTTTCTAAATCATTAAAACATCAATTCATCANCAACCTAGTGAGCCCCATAAAGAATACTAGTCATTAGACAGACACATGTGTACTAACTAACATAAGTCTTCAATTGCGCTTCCCTCAACCTGCTTCTTTGAGTGGCAGAGCAGCAGCAGAATAGTCTTTTGAGAACTGACCGCTACCTGAAAGAAAACATTTGAAAATGTGAGCTAGAAGCCTAGTGAGTGACTTAATAGAAACATAAATCTCATATTTAAACTGAAAGCTTGAAAACATAATACTGGGACAAAAATATACCAAGCAAACGTGTACATTAAACCTTTACAACCATTGTATCTGAAACCTGAATCTTAATTGAGACCCCTACTTCGATCTCTTCATACTGAACTATGGATAGGAGGGACCTCTATGACAATCTCTTTAAAAATATATCGATGGGCATCTCAAACAACTTCCTCTAAACATTAGCATTGATAACTACTCTTAAACATCATTAAACATCATTATTCCTTAGTTGAGAGCGAGCATACCTCGCTCTTGCTCCCAACGTCTATTATCGGCCAAGAAACCCATGCGTCGACCTCTCTTTACTAGTTTATGGCCTAGGAGACCCGTACTTCAGCCTCTTCTTCAAAACTACCCCTGTGTACGTGGAGGTTTCTATGTACCCTCAACACCTTAGGTACATTTATTCAGATACCTTTCTTACCTTCAGTACTTCACTTCATTGTGTTTAGGAATATCAATTCATGTACTTTAGCAATCTTAGGTATATAAACATAGCACATCAAGCTTAGTTTTAACCCTAAAGCATGCTTCATACTTTATAAAATAAGTTGGCTTAAATCGTGTTGAACTAGCTTATAAAAACTATTAGTATGTGTTAGATATAGAAAACATACTTGGAAAACTTCATACATTAGTAACATCATGCGTTGATAAGCATTCATAAGCATTAGCAATTCCAAACTATCCTTCTAGCCTAGGAGTAGATATGACTGTCTTTATCCTTAGTTGAGAGTGAATTACTAGATCTAACCCTCAACGTCAACCTTAGTCGGGGAGAACCCTTTTTCTCAATCCCTCGACGTCGTATTACCTACGTGCACGTGGTTATAACTGAGTATTGTCATACCTTAGGTACTTCTGCTCAGATACCTTCTCAAATGTCCTTCAGTATTGGGCTGCTAAGATACCTTCTCAAATGTCCTTCGGTATCAAGTTGATCCGGTACCTTCTTGAATGTCCTTCGGTACCAAGTTTGTCAGATACCTTCTCAAATGTCCTTCAGTATCTGGTTGGGCGGATACCTTCTCAAATGTCCTTCGGTATCGCGTTTTAAGTAAAACTAGTCATAAACATTTAGTTGAACGCTAAAGCTTAGTACTCAAATCATCAGACTAGTTCATCTATCATACTAGTTCATCATAAAATTGGAGTTACTTAAACATACTAAAAGTATTTGGACAAGATAACATATTTAAATCATGTCAATTCCATGGAAAACATGCTTTACTTAGCATGAGAAATAGTTTCACAAATACGTTGCTTGGCACTTCATTTAAACACTTAGCATGAGAAATATCTTCAAAGAAATCATAGTTTCTAACATTTAGCATGAGAAATAACTTCAAGGAAATCATGGTTTCTAAATCATTAAAACATCAATTCATCACATAGTCATTCACAGCTTGTTGGCATCTTAACGAGTTATACGCCTCTCCTAGCTCTTCTTGGCCTGAAAGGACATAATTCTCGGTTAAACTACTTAGAATTCCTAGCAAAATACCTCAAATAGAACTTTCATAATCAAAGACAGCTTTACCAGTGAGATACTCATCATGAGTGAATTCTTCTCATGAGCGAGATCCTTTCATCCTAGCGTTACTCACCTTTCCAGCGCGATTTAGCCCAATTTCTAGCGAGATTCCCTTCTAAAGCGAGATCTTCATCACAAAATTAGCGAGATCCTTATCACAAAATCTCGCTATAATCTCCACGGTGAGCTGTTTGCTTGTTCTTCCCAAGCAGCTGTCTGCTTATGCATAGATTCTCTATTACAGCTTTAAAAATTCATAACTCAAAATCCAGACCTCTTTAAAAGAAACTTCCTTCTACAAATATGTTTAGAATTGAGTAGCTTTCTTACCTTAAAATTTCAGCCAAAAATTCCTTATATTTTGGCCTAGAGCTTCCAATCTTCACCTTGGGCTCTGATTAACCCGAGATTCTGTCTCTTCTGTAATTTCATCACTTTCTGTTCTTCTTCTCCTGCAATTTTTCTCTGGCAAGACAACCTTGAAAACTAGATTTTCCCAGCTTCCAAATGACATCGATTTCACTAAATTTGCTCATGTAGATTGCCAAAACCAAGCTTTCGAAATTCCTCTTTCTTATAATCTTCCTGCCGCCTCTCGAATTCAAGGATTAACCACCACGTGCCAAACCAATAAGTGAGTTTCCTTATTTAATATGTTTTTCTTTTCCTTTTTGCACAACTTCTATAAATAACATGAATTTTCACTTATTAAATATTTAATATATCATTCCGTTGGCTAAACATACTTGTTTAGGAACTTAGAATTCGGGGTTTACACTTAGCTACAAGAGCTTATTTCTTCTTGCTTCCATCCTCTAACCCTCCTAAAACATGGCTTCATTTAACTCATTAAGAGACATCTCATTACTTACTCTTACTTAAAGTAATTAGGGTTCGGGTTTTACAAATTCTTCCCCCCTAAAAGAAATTTCGTCCTCGAAATTTGCCCGAACCTACTTATAACTTAGACTTTGACAACATCCTTTGGTCTTAAACTTTACAACCTTCTTCTTTTCTTTCTTCTTCCCCCTTTTTACTACGCTTTCACTGCACTACTATGATATCAACTTTGTTCATATTAAATAATACTATGTATGAACAACTTGGTCATCATAGTTCACTGTATTTGTCACATTCTCTGGTGACTCTTCCATTTTCCACTGAGTCATAGTTTTCATTTATTACTAGGGTGGTCCTTTTCCATTTCCCAGCAATACCACTGGAACATTCTTTTCTAGTTATCACACCTTTGAATTACTTGCTAGTTGTGAAATCAATAGTTGTGTCAACTAGACTTCTCGGCCTAACTAAGAGCACTCTTCTTAGGATGTCTTTTCTATCCATACTTGGGAGAAGACATTCTTTATACTATAACATTTCCCAAACTATGGCTTACCATACTGTACACATAAGGTTTTCTTAACTGTACTAGTTCCTAGCTCAGTTACAATTCAAACTTCGAGCTATTACCTGGAACATCAGCAAATCTGGATCTTTTCCTTTTTGTCTTCTGCTGACTATTTTGTTCCTTTCTTTTATACTTAATGTACCCTTGGTACATTTTGAGCTCACCGTTACTCATCGTTTCCCTCCTCTTAGGAGTAATCTGACTAGGACTTCCTCTAGATTACATCATTTCCTCTGAATTCACTAGAATAGACTTCACGTTTGCCACCACCCTCTGAGCAAACCTGCTATACATTCTATTTCTAGTGACAAGTCTATGTTTACCTATGTGACTACCAAATTCCACTCAGGTACCCATAGTGGATTGAGTAATCCTGCCAGCCTTTGCCTTCCAGGCTTAACTTGTTGACAAAACAAAAATCACATAGCACTTTTCTTATTTTGCTAGACTATGCCTTAGTCTATTAGTCTAGGGTGGCCATTTTGCTCACTCCTTATCATTCTTTACTGCGTTACTACTTAACTGGGAAGGAACTCCTTTGGTTCTCTTCCTACAATCATAACTTGCATTCTTAGTTGAGAGAGAATCTTTATTCAATCCCTCAACATCAATTTATGGCTAGAATGGAGTGTTCTCAACACTATCAATCACAACTTTTCCCTTATTTGTACAATTCTAGTTCAAGTACCGTCATGCCTTAGGTACTATTGCTCAGATACCTTCTCCGTGTCCTTCAGTATCGAGCTATTCAAATTCTAGGGCAAAGCCTCAGTACTTTCTCTATGTACTTCAGTACTGAGTTATTTATACTTACTTGCTTGCATATTCTTATCTCTTAATAACTTAGTTGCCCAAACACATTTCTTATTAACACATCCTTATGGTCATTGTAAGACATAGCATAAATACAACATTAATGTGAGGTGCATTGTTTGGTAACTATTTGAGAATAGTTGTCATAAATAGCTTTCAGTAAGCATGCATTGCTTTTCATAAGCTTTAGCAAGTTACTTAAAACATTTAAAGCATCTAGAGTCATTCACTCCTGTTGTTGGAACCATATGACCAAGAAATATAACCTGGTCTAACCAGAAATCACATTTGTTGAACGTGGCATACAACTGTTTCTTTCGCAGTGTCTGCAAAACTATCCTCAAATGGTTCCCGTGATCTTCCTTACTGCTTGAATACACCAATATGTCATCAAGGTGACACACTGGATGTGTTGTAACCATTATTTATTAATTCCTGTAACCGAACTTTTCAACCCTTTAAGTTCTTCTGGCACCACCCTTTATGGTATCTGAAAAATAGGTGTTGTATCTGGAATTAAATCAATAATAAACTCAACTTCCTTGTCAGATTGTAAATCTGATAACTTTTCAGGTAAAACATCCAGGAACTCTTGTACAACTGGTACATCCTCAGGTTTCATCTTCTTGTCCTATAAAACTGTCACATGAGCTAAATAAGCTTCCCATCTTTTACTTAGCAGCTTTCTAGCCTTCATTGCTGATATTAGGCTTTCTAAAATTATTCCTTTGCTTCCTACAATTTCTATCTCTTGCCTACCAAATCTCTCGAACATTATCCATCCTTAAAACAATTCATATGATTGTAACATTTATTCGGAAAATCCATGCTCTAGAGTGACATCAATTCCAGGAATTCTAATGGAATCACTTCATAACTATACTCATCAACAACTACTCCAGAGCCTATAAAACTCTTATACTATTACAACCTCTCCACAACATAATAATAACTACTTAGGGACATGCTCTCTACAATCTTTCCTACAAATAGTGCAACATATCATATAACACCATAGGCAACTAGTTCATAAATATACTGGTACATAAAGTTACTTTACCATTCATAATATTAGATGACTCCTCTGCCTCCCGGTAGGACATTTTGAAAAACTTGCCCTGACGCTGAGGTCGTCTTGCTTCCTTTCTCATTTTTCTTCTTTTGAATCCCTTCCTCGGCTCCTGAGCCACTAGGCTTATCTATCATGTAAGTCATGCCGTGGTTCTATCTGAACTCCTCGACCTAGTTGGGCATTCCTTCTTGAAATGTCCTGCCTGTCTGTACTGGAAACATACGTTTTTCCCTTTATGACATGTCCCTCAAAGATGCTTACCAAAATTTGTACATAAGGGTTTTCTTACACGTACCAGCTACCAGCTCGGTAGGATGCCAAAACCTTGATCTATCATCCATACTAATCACAAGTCTTGGCTTCTTCCTTCCTACCCTATGCTAACTTGTAGCTCTCTGTCCTTTATCAATACCTATTAGGTCATTCTCAATACCGTACTTTCTTTTCGAATCCGCCAGAATGGATTCAACACTTTCCGCCAACCTCTTGGCGATCCTGTTAAATATTCTGTCCTCTATCTGAAGATCTGTTCCTGTCTGCGGAATCCTCGACTCCCCGCCTGAAGTCGTTTCCTGATATACCGGGTCTTTACCTTTCTGTTCATTAACATTTGAATTCCCCCGAATCTCGAAACTTCTAAAGGTAGGGTCAGGGTTCCCTTGTCTGTCTGCCTGCTCTACTTGCCACTTCTCTTGACATCTTCCTCTTACTTAGGTAGTACACATGCTAAAGACTCAAGACTCAGACTTATATATATAAACTTTTCCCCTCTCTTCCCAAAATTTTTTGATCTGATACCAACTTGTCACACCCCGTACCAGATTACCCTCCTAACCTGGATGGAATGGTGACTGTAATAGTTATCAATCCTTTAGCTGGCACTTACTACCTATCTTACCTATTAAACCTTGCTCAAACCCTGAATACATACATAATAACTCGAAACTTAACACATTTACATTATAGGGTTTTGCAGCATTGTTTATACATAGATAATACAACCTAGTGAGCTCCATCAAGAATACTAGTCATTAGACAGACACATGTGTACTAGCTAACATAGGTCTTCAATTGCACTTCCCTCAATCTGCTTCTTTGAGTGGCAGAGCAGCAACAAAATAGTCTTTTGGGAACTGACCGCTACCTGAAAGAAAACATTTGAAAACGTGAGCTAGAAGCCCAGTGAGTGACTTAATAAAAACATAAATCTCATGCTTAAACTGAAAGCTCGAAAACATAATACTGGACAAAAATATACCAAGCAAACGTGTACATAAAACCTTTACAACCATTATATCTAAAACCTGAATCTTAATTGAGACCTCTACTTCGATCTCTTCATACTGAACTATGGCTAGGAGGGACCTCTTTTGTCAATCTCTTTAAAAATATATCGTTGGGCATCTCAAGCAACTTCCTCTAAACATTAGCATTGATAACTACTCTTAAACACCATTAAACATCATTATTCCTTCGTTGAGAACAAGCATACCTCGCTCTAGCTCCCAACGTCTGTTATCGGCCATGAGACCCATGCTTCGGCCTCTCTTTGCTGGTTTATGGCCTAGGAGACCCATACTTCGGCCTCTTCTTCAAAACTACCCCCATGTACGTGGAGGTTTCTATGTACGGTCAACATCTTAGGTACATTTATTCAGATACCTTTCTTACCTTCAGTACTCCACTTCATTGTGTTTAGGAACATCAACGCATGTACTTTAGCAATCTTAGTATATAAACATAGCACATCAAGCTTAGTTTTAACCCTTACGCATGCTTTATACTTTATAAAATAAGTTGGCTTAAATCGTGTTGAACTAGCTTATAAAAATTATTAGCATGCGTTAGATATAGAAAACATACTTGGAAAACTTCATACATTAGTACATCATGCATTGATAAGCATTCATAAGCATTAGCAATTCCAAACTATCCTTCTAGCCTAGGAATAGATATGACTGTCTTTATCCTTAGTTGAGAGTGAACTACTAGATCTAACCCTCAACGTCAACCTTAGTCGGGGAGAACCCTTTTGCTCAATCCCTCGATGTCATATTACTACGTGCACGTGGTTATAACTGAGTACCATCATACCTTAGGTACTTTTTCTCAGATACCTTCTCAAATGTCCTTCAGTATCGAGCTGCTAAGATACCTGTCTCTTATACACATCTAGATGTGTATAAGAGACAGACCTATATGCACGTGGTTATAACTGAGTACCATCATACCTTAGGTACTTTTTCTCAGATACCTTCTCAAATGTCCTTCAGTATCGAGCTGCTAAGATACCTTCTCAAATGTCCTTCGGTATCAAGTTGGTCCAGTACCTTCTCGAATGTCCTTCAGTACCATGTTGGTCAGATACCTTCTCAAATGTCCTTCGATATATGGTTGAGCGGATACCTTCTCAAATGTCCTTCGGTATCGCGTTTTAAGTAAAACTAGTCATAAACATTTAGTTGAACACTAAGGCTTAGTGCTCAAATCATCATACTAGTTCATCATAAAATTGGAGTTACTTAAATATATTGAAAGTATTTGGACAAGATAACATATTTAAATCATGTCAGTTCCATGGAAAACATGCTTTACTTAGCATGAGAAATAGTTTCACAAATACGTTGCTTGGCACTTCATTTAAACACTTAACATGAGGAATATCTTCAAAGAAATCATAGTTTCTAACATTTAGCATGAGAAATAACTTCAAGGAAATCATGGTTTCTAAATCATTAAAACATCAATTCATCACATAGTCACTCACAGCTCATTGGCCTCTTAATGGGTTATACGCCTCTTTTAGCTCTTCTTGGCCTGAAAGGACATAATTCCCGGTTAAACTACTTAGAATTCCTAGCAAAATACCTCAAATAGAACTTTCATAATCAAAGACAGCTTTACCAGCGAGATACTCATCATGAGTGAATTTTTCTCATAAACGAGATCCTCATGAGCGAGATCCTTTCATCCTAGCTTACTCACCTTTCTAGCAAGATTCAACCCAATTTCTAGCGAGATTCCCTTCTAGAGCGAGATCCTCATCACAAATCTCACTATAATCTCCACGGTGAGCTGTTTGCTTGTTCTAGCAGCTGTCTACTTATGCACAGATTCTTTGTTACAACTTTAACAATTCATAACTCAAAATCCAGAACTCTTTTGGAGAAACTTCCTTCTGTTTATAATTGAGTTAACTTTCTTAACTTAAACTTTCAGCCAAAAAATCCTTATAGTTTGGCCTAGAGATTCCAATCTTCACCTCGGGCCCTGATTAACCCGAGATTCTGTCTCTTCTGTAATTTCATCACTTTCTGTTCTTCTTCTCCTGCAACTTTCTCCGGCAAGATAACCTTGAAAACTAGATTCTCCCAACTTCCAAATGACACTGATTTCACCAAATTTGCTCATGTAGATTGCCGAAACCAAGCTTTCGAAGTTCCTCTTCCTTTTAATCTTCCTACCGCCTCCCGAATTCAAGGATTAACCGCCACGTGCCAAACCAATAAGTGAGTTTCCTTATTTAATATACTTTTCTTTTCCTTTCTCCACAACTTCTATAAATAATATGAATTTTCACTTATTAAATATTTAATTATCATACCTTTGGCTAAACATACCTGTTTAGGAACTTAGAATTCGAGGTTTACACTTAGCTACACAAGAGCTTATTTCTTCTTGCTTCCATCCTCTAACCCTCCTAAAATATGGCTTCATTTAACTCATTAGGAGACATCTCATTATTTACTCTTACTTAAAGTAATTAGAATTCGGGTTTTATACGTGAACTCATGGAACAAAAGATTGTAAAAGTGGTGAACTAATCAACTGCTTAACCCATCAACTAAAGAATGCCCTTGGTATTTATAGAGCATCCATGGTGAAAGGCGGCTTTTCTCTCCTGGTTGTACAGATGAGACAGCTTTAATTCCTGATTGATGCGCCGGATAATTGTCACCGATAAAGCTGAATGTATTTTGTGCCCGTTATCGACTGTCGACTTAATTTGGATTCGACTGTCATCAGCTTTCTGTCCCATCGCTCTTAATTATCCTTTCACTTGGATGCACCCACCATGTTGCGCTGACTAGTTGCGACAATCCTTCTTGAGCAAATGTTTGCGAGCAGATCAATGCAAAGTATTGCGGTGAAGTTGCGGTCGACCAATGATTTCTTATGATCGCAATCTTGCATTGCATTAACGCATATTCTGCACAAAAATACAAAGATCAATTGTTCTAATGCACTAAATGCATGCGGCCACAACATTATAGAACTTATGCTTAATGGACGCAATTTAACATATTTCATCAACACAATCCAATATTGTTTAAGAACTTAGCACTATGATAACGTGCATTTCTGCCCGTTATCAGCAGGTTTTATTTTCCTAAAGGCTGTCGTTCGTGGCCGTATATTGCTGTCATCTTCTATCCATCGGAAGGTAGCCGTTCCAACAAAAAATAACAACAAATTTACCACAAATTGAAGCTGAGTATGAAAAATTGTATTGGAAAAAGGTAAAATTGAAGACACTTATGAGGGATAAAATAATATTTTCGCTATGTGGGTCCCTTCATTTAAAATCTCAAAAAGTAAGAAAGAGGTTAGAAAAGTTTAAAAAATGTAGTTTTGTAAGGTGTAACTTTTTAAGTTAAAATTATTTCCTGAAGGAAAAAAAATAGAAACTTTTGCATTTTAGGGTGGACTCGAAAATTAATGACAAATTTGAGGTAGTTTTGTATTTGAAACACAAGTTTGGCATCCACATCAGCTTCGAAATGGGCTTTCACGTTGGTGATGAATTCTGTTAGGGATCATTTATTTCATGGAAATCTAAGATTCCCACAAAATGGGCATCCAAATTACTGTATTTGTTTTGTGGTAATGTATGATGTCCATGCATTTGAAGATTCTCGGACATCCTAGGATGTTCATATGAAAGACATCTCGAGAGTTTTGGATGCTCTCTTGAAATATGGATTTTTTGGATTCCATATTAAGGGTAGAATTTAAATATTGAATGAATACATAAATCATTTAGCTTGAATAATAAGCATTTGACATAAAATTAATAATGATAGATATAGTTGCTAAAACTATATGTATTTTGTTTTATGTTAACTTACCATAAAAATATAATAAATTGAAAATAGATGAAAATTTCTGAAATATAAATTTTTATGGTGAATAAATTTATTTTTCATTAAGTTGAAATTATAAATATAATTGAACTTATATTTTAAATTTGAAGATAACAAAAGGGATAGAAATGGAAAAAATGATGGATAAAATTAAAACATGTAATTGAAAGAATAGCCATAAACTAAAATTTATACAGAAGTAGCATAATATTTTTTTAAAATTTTAATTACTACAACATTTAAAATTTAGATAATGTAACAATTTTAATTACTTTTGAATAGATCATCACGCTATGATAATGAAATTTAGTATTTTGTAGACTCTTTGCATCATCTTAGAGGGGCAACCCAAGGTTTTTCCTTTGTTAATCACAATTACAATTCCATTACTCACAAACTTGCTACACATGCTCGTAGACATCAAATGATATCAATTTATCTTGAAGATCACCCATCATGGATGGATTTTCTTTCAAAAATTGATCATTATTTTTCCTAATTTGTTGTTTCTTGTATGTATTTGTAAAAAAAATGATAATAACAATGTAAGAATTTTGATTTCAATGTTTTCATATTATCATTACTTCCACAAAATTTCTTCAATACTCATATAATTAAGTTAAAATAAATATGTTTACAATTTGATTTTTTAATATACATATTGCAATGATTTTTATTTCAATGTTGTTACACATATGTCGTTATAGTCACTCNAACAAAAGATTGTAAAAGTGGTGAACTAATCAACTGCTTAACCCATCAACTAAAGAATGCCCTTGGTATTTATAGAGCATCCATGGTGAAAGGCGGCTTTTCTCTCCTGGTTGTACAGATGAGACAGCTTTAATTCCTGATTGATGCGCCGGATAATTGTCACCGATAAAGCTGAATGTATTTTGTGCCCGTTATCGACTGTCGACTTAATTTGGATTCGACTGTCATCAGCTTTCTGTCCCATCGCTCTTAATTATCCTTTCACTTGGATGCACCCACCATGTTGCGCTGACTAGTTGCGACAATCCTTCTTGAGCAAATGTTTGCGAGCAGATCAATGCAAAGTATTGCGGTGAAGTTGCGGTCGACCAATGATTTCTTATGATCGCAATCTTGCATTGCATTAACGCATATTCTGCACAAAAATACAAAGATCAATTGTTCTAATGCACTAAATGCATGCGGCCACAACATTATAGAACTTATGCTTAATGGACGCAATTTAACATATTTCATCAACACAATCCAATATTGTTTAAGAACTTAGCACTATGATAACGTGCATTTCTGCCCGTTATCAGCAGGTTTTATTTTCCTAAAGGCTGTCGTTCGTGGCCGTATATTGCTGTCATCTTCTATCCATCGGAAGGTAGCCGTTCCAACAAAAAATAACAACAAATTTACCACAAATTGAAGCTGAGTATGAAAAATTGTATTGGAAAAAGGTAAAATTGAAGACACTTATGAGGGATAAAATAATATTTTCGCTATGTGGGTCCCTTCATTTAAAATCTCAAAAAGTAAGAAAGAGGTTAGAAAAGTTTAAAAAATGTAGTTTTGTAAGGTGTAACTTTTTAAGTTAAAATTATTTCCTGAAGGAAAAAAAATAGAAACTTTTGCATTTTAGGGTGGACTCGAAAATTAATGACAAATTTGAGGTAGTTTTGTATTTGAAACACAAGTTTGGCATCCACATCAGCTTCGAAATGGGCTTTCACGTTGGTGATGAATTCTGTTAGGGATCATTTATTTCATGGAAATCTAAGATTCCCACAAAATGGGCATCCAAATTACTGTATTTGTTTTGTGGTAATGTATGATGTCCATGCATTTGAAGATTCTCGGACATCCTAGGATGTTCATATGAAAGACATCTCGAGAGTTTTGGATGCTCTCTTGAAATATGGATTTTTTGGATTCCATATTAAGGGTAGAATTTAAATATTGAATGAATACATAAATCATTTAGCTTGAATAATAAGCATTTGACATAAAATTAATAATGATAGATATAGTTGCTAAAACTATATGTATTTTGTTTTATGTTAACTTACCATAAAAATATAATAAATTGAAAATAGATGAAAATTTCTGAAATATAAATTTTTATGGTGAATAAATTTATTTTTCATTAAGTTGAAATTATAAATATAATTGAACTTATATTTTAAATTTGAAGATAACAAAAGGGATAGAAATGGAAAAAATGATGGATAAAATTAAAACATGTAATTGAAAGAATAGCCATAAACTAAAATTTATACAGAAGTAGCATAATATTTTTTTAAAATTTTAATTACTACAACATTTAAAATTTAGATAATGTAACAATTTTAATTACTTTTGAATAGATCATCACGCTATGATAATGAAATTTAGTATTTTGTAGACTCTTTGCATCATCTTAGAGGGGCAACCCAAGGTTTTTCCTTTGTTAATCACAATTACAATTCCATTACTCACAAACTTGCTACACATGCTCGTAGACATCAAATGATATCAATTTATCTTGAAGATCACCCATCATGGATGGATTTTCTTTCAAAAATTGATCATTATTTTTCCTAATTTGTTGTTTCTTGTATGTATTTGTAAAAAAAATGATAATAACAATGTAAGAATTTTGATTTCAATGTTTTCATATTATCATTACTTCCACAAAATTTCTTCAATACTCATATAATTAAGTTAAAATAAATATGTTTACAATTTGATTTTTTAATATACATATTGCAATGATTTTTATTTCAATGTTGTTACGTCATTAATATTATAGTCACTCCCATACACAAAATGAACACGTATCGTCATATATATATATATATAATTTTATAGTTTTAATTCAAGGTAATTAAAGAGTATTAGTTTTTGTTTTAAGATTACTTTGTCATAGATACATATAATTTAAATCTTGTTTTTATAAAAGATATTATGGGTTATATTTAAATTGTTAAAAAAAAAAATCATTCATAAATTTTTTTTCCATTGATTATGAAATCTTAATTTTATAATTTAAGTTTTTATTTAAAATAGAAAAAGATTATCCTTATTTTTTTCATGAAATAAGTTTTTTTTTCTTTAAACATTTTCAGCAGGTTGGGTTAAAAACCTTTTTGTTTTTTTAGAAAAAGATAGTCTTATGTCTTCTTAGATGTGATAATTAAAAATTGAGGTAGTTAATTTTTTGGTTTCAAAGATTTTGTTTGTTTTATAAATTATGAAAAAAAAATCATTTTAAAGAAGGAACACAATCTTGTAATTACTAAAAAAGTATACTTAAAATATTAAAATAGATACATCATTTATAATTTTTAAAGTAAAATACTAAACCCTTTTTTTTTTTTTGCCACAAATCTCAAAATTCTAATTTTAATATTTATGTCAATATTTTATAATTTGAAAAAATAGTTTTAAAAATAATTGGAGTAGTTAATTTTTTATATTTCAAATATTTTGTTCGTTGTATAAAATTATACAAAAAAACTTATTTTGTTAAAAAGGAACAAAATATTGTTGTTATTATTATTATTATATATTACCAACAATTTCAATTTACTGTTATATTTAAAATAGTAAAATAAGTACTTCATTTATAAGTAAAATATTAAACATTTTTTTTTTTGCCACAAATCTAAAAATTTCAATTTCAATATTTATATCAAAATTTTATGGTCATGAAGAAGCCTATATTTTAACACTATTATTTTTAAATGAAGCATCTTATTTTCAACATAATAGTTTATTCTGTTTCATTCATTAATTGAAGGGAGGTTAACAAAGGGTTTTAACTTACCTTATTACCACCGGCAACCCTTCGACGATCAAGATTTGACAGCAGTGAACAATCACGAACCACGAATGACAATCGTCAGAAGAATAAAACCTGCAAAACAGAAATTCGTTATAGGCTGAATCGCGGTTCTTGCTCTTTTTAAGATGTTTTGCGGATCTGCCAAAGTGTACTAGTAGTTCTTCAAAATTGCCACATCATCCCCAGGATAAAACAACCTAGAATGTATAAAACTGTCTTGATTAGAGATGTACAGTACTTGACCGAAAAACTCACACCCTTTGATATGATATACTTAGAAAAATGAATGGAAACAGAGGAAGAAATCAAGAGGGATTGGAGAACAGAGGAAGAAATTGAGAGGAATTGGAAAAGTTGAGTTGAGAGGAATTGGAAAAGTTGAGTTGTGAGGAATGATGGAAGGCTGATGCCTTTTCTAGGCCTCAAAAGCCAATTTAGTGCTAAACTGCCTAGGAGAAAGACGCGTCCAACCATAGAACGTGCGCACGTGGAAGTCGACGTAGGCGACGTGGGCGGAAGACTGAAGACTGAAGACCAAATATGTTATTTAATTTTATAAATAAATAAATAATAATAATAATAAATTAATTAACTTTTTATTAAAAATAACCACACACACGCTCGCCTTGCCTCACCATGTTTGACTTGACGAAGGCGACGTGCACATGTGTTGGTTGTCCACCGTGAAGGAATCGGTGAAGGTCCTTGAGCAGAAATGGGGATCGGACCCAAATTCTATTTTGATAGAATTTCCAATTTTACAGAAAATATACATAATGTTATGCATTTAAAATAGAAATACAACATGCTTAAAATAAAAATAAGAGAATAAGAGAAATTAGGGTTTCTTACTTTTGAAGAACTTTTCTTCACATAAGGTTTCTCCTCTGCAAAAAGACCATGAACAATTGCGAACAAAAATCCAAACAATGAACAATTGCGAACAAAAAGTTCAAAGGAACTACCAGGAATGAGTTCTCTGTATTCTCTGGGATGAGAATTGAAGGAGTTTGTGGGCTCTTGGTTTTTGAAAGAAGAAGGGAATTGAAAGAGGAAAAGAAAGATTGGGAGGCTAAGAACTTTTCTCAGAGCAAAACTTACAGAGTGCGTCGTTATGTAAAAACCTAAAAAAGAGGAAGAAGATCATCGTAACCCTCTATCCCCACTTTCACGTAGTAGAGAGAAAAAAGGCGAGTGAGTTACAACTCCCTCCCAAAAATATTTTTTCAAAAAATAAATAATTAAAAAAATAATTTTGATAAAAATATTAATTATATATATATATATATATTATATATATGTAACACTTTATCATATAATATATATTATACTATATATTATATCAAATATAACATATAACCTATAGTTTAATATTGTATCCAATACAATATAACCTATAGTTTAATTCTCTCATTAATACACGATATTTAATATAAATCCCATTTATATTAAATTTAATTATATGAATCCAATTCACACAATTAATATCTAAATCATATTCAAATATTTATTTCCTTTCAAATAAACTTTATATTATAATGTATCAAATACAATATAGTAATTATATCATATATAATTAAATTAAATTAATTATATCACATATAATTAATTTTCTCAATTAATTTGAACAATTCAAATTAATCTAAAATTGATTCTCATTTAATCCCCTTCATGGACCTATAGATTGAATCTCCAATGGTACTTGCATAATTAATTAAACTCTTTAATTAATTTATTCAACATCCATTAACTGTTGGGCATTCAACTAAAGACCGATAGCTGCACTCTTCGCACTACAGATATATTTTTGTGTCCATTGGATATAACCAGTAATAGTACGATGACCTTCACAAATTGCTCGTAAGTACAACTATGCCAAAATTACTGTTTTTCCCTGTAGTTACTGTTGGAGATGATGCCCTAAAGTCTCGTGTCCTATAGTTTGTAAACAGTTTGTACGAACATTTGTGTTGTATAATATATGATATTTACTTCACTTCTTGACTTTGCACTTTTGGATGTTTTATTTGCTTTACCACAAACAAATAGACTATAATTCCTGGTTGTCTTTATGTAACTTAAGCATGTATGTGGTGACATACAAGTGGATCATGTCTTAAGTGATAACTAAAATGGTCTATAATATATGTATATAGGAGGAAACCTTATCCTTATAATGCTACGAATGCGGCTCGCTTTGTGGAATGGTTACAAGTATTGTGACTTGTCACAGATGGTCTGATTCTGATCATTCGTGTAAGGGACATGCGAGCGGGGGCATCCTATACAAAGAGTTTGTATAAGACCTGACCACAAAGTGTTAATGTCCCATTATATAACATCGTTCATGATAGAGACTTTACTTCACTAGGATGACCATAGGTAACATGACCTCAATCCTGAGTGAGTTGGGAACTCCTGCCATTGAGGGCGATCCTTTGATTTGCATGGTTGCGAGTGGCCAGTTCGCCGACTCATACCTACCACTTTGGGGATTCGTCTGATTTAGGACGTGGGAACTCAGCTACACAAGATGGAATTCACTCCTTCCCGAAGCAGGGGTAAGTAGATAGATAGCTCCCTTAAAGGCTGATCCTGGGGCTTGAACGATGTGGCGCCATACACCTTCTCATCACCCAAGAGGTGTTCACACATAGTAGGACTATGTTGTATTGTTCATTAGATGGATCAGTGGTACTTAAGGAGTGAGATGTAACTACAGGGGCAAAGCGGTAAATTGGTCTAGCTGTACTTATGAGCATCTGTGAAGGGTTATTGTACTCATGATTGGTTATATCTGATGGACACAGAAATATATCTGTGGTAAGAAGAGTTCAGTTATCGGTCTTTAGTAGAATGTCTGACACTTAACGAATGGTGGATCTCATGATTAAAGAGTTTAGTCATCTATTCATGTATCGTTGGAGCTTCGAGCCATAGGTCCATAAGGTCCCCTTGGTAGCTTGGAAACAAGTTGAGAATCAGTTTTTGTGTCAATTTGAAATGTTCAAATTGACAAGAGGGAGTTCAATTATATATGGTATAATTGAACTAGTTAATTATATATGATATGATTGACTAAATGTATGAGATACATTAATTTGGAGGAAATTGGATATAAATATGATTTATATCAAGTAGAGGAGAAAACACTATGGTTGATATATGATATCAAACTATAGGATATGAATATAATATGATTATATTTATTATTTTATTAATTGGACGGTTATGAGATAATTGCTCAACGTTTTCTCCGAAATCATGCGTTAGTGGGAAGTTCAATTCGGTTTTCGTAACTGAAGAATAAAATGAAAATGGTTTTCATTTTGCAATAGACACGTATAATTGCTCATGGTGTGATTCGCATTCTATCGCTTAGTGATTGAGAGCACATACGATAAGCTCACGTTTGCTAAACGACCGAACACTTGTGTCCGCGCTTCTCTAAATGATCGTTTACCATTTGCCTAAACGATTGCTACCATTTACCTAAACGATAGCTTAGTGCCCAAGCCTTTCTAAACGATCGTATAGACGATTTCCCAGTTTTTCTTACACGGCCGTGTACCTCGCCTAAATGATCAAGCACCCTGACTATACGATAGTTGCTGCCTTCTCCCACTTGCTTGATCTTTTGTACAAGATTCCTTTCCTCCTCACCTCTACCAAATCCGAACAAAGCCCACCCTTTGGATTCTCACTCCGAGAATACTGAGGGCTCCGAGTAGTGGTGTCGTCCCTGTTTCCTAATGTTCGTGCGAAGCCTCTCGTGGTAGACGATTGGAGGTGCTGAACGATTGCTTGTTGGTCTAGTGAGAGTCAGAGGAGTTCATTCACGGAGAGAGTGAGTATTACCGAGAAGAAAGTCTTCAACTGGTATGTTTACTCGTTCTCTTATCATGTTTCCTTTAAGCATGCCAGTAATTTAATGTTGTTAGTGCATATCTATTTTTGTGAATGTATATGTGGAGATTTTGTCACAATGAATTGGAAAGATCCACTTCCATTTATAGGTACTCTTGTATAAGAGTTCCTTCAGTTACATCTAAATTCTTAAGTACCACTGATCCCTGTAATGAACAATAAATCATAGTCCAATATGACTAACCCTTCTCAGGCCCGGAGAAGGTGTGGCGCCACATTGTTCAAACCTGGGAATTAGCCCTTAAGAGAGCAATTTATCTACTTACACCGACCTCAGGGTATGAGTGAATTTCGTCTTATGTAGCTGTGTTCTCTACTCCCCAATCAGATGAATCCCCAAAATGGTAGGCTTGTTAAGTCGGTAATCTGGCCACTCTCACCCATACAAATCAAAGGACCACCCTCATAGGCAGGAATTCACAACTCACTCAGGATTTAGGTCATGTCACCTATGGTCATCCTGGTGAAATGTAAGTATCTGAAAACTTGTAGAAATACAAGTTATTTTATCTCTCCCATGTAAAAAATATATGAAAAAGGCATGAAACTTCGACATTCTTTACCAAAGAATTTATACAAAAAATGGAGTATGCGATCACACACTCTCAATATCTAACATATATAAAATTTGGACTAATATTGCTATCTTTATACAGAATACCCTTCAGCACAACCAGATGAACACACGATAGCATAAGCCAAGTACCCACTGACGCGATTAAGCAAGAACTGCCCGAAAAACAGATGATTTCATAGCTATGAGTGATGAGGCATGACATGACATGGGTGGTGGGAGTCAAATCACTGACTACGTTAGTAGCTGGCAAGAGAACTTTGTTGAAGATTCAATGAACCCCTAACACGTTGCAGATGACACGATAGGATATGGAATTTAATGTGCCCCATTAATGCAATAATGAGAAAGACAAAAAGAAAGAAAAAGCATCCTCGAATGCCTATAAATACCCATGCAATTTTCATGCAGACATAGTGGGAAATGAGAGAAAATTCTTAGAGGAAACTTTGCTAAAAAACCTTCCTATTTTTCCATAGAAATTCCCTAGTGAGAGCTTAGGATTTCTATGAGAAGGGAAGAAGGATACCACTGTTTAATGTTCTAAGTGAAGCAATCATCAAAAGAGTCGGAGGGAGTAAGACATTGTAGACCACAGTTTGATTCTATACTCCTTTCTTTTCCTTTGTGTATTTGCATTGTAATTTTTATATTGAAAAATTCAGACTTTGCAATATGAATACGTATTCATCTTATCTTTTGTCCATCTTTTCCATCAATATCATGCATAACTAAATTGTCAAATGGGTTGAGAAATATGTAGCTGACACACTAAGCAACACGAGAATCATGCGATCAACTTGTCTTATGCGTGCTTATATGCATTGTTTGAATCAATTGAAAGATTATTCTAAGTAAATTTAATCTAAGATCGAAAGACCTTAGATTTAGAACCCATAAAACAAGAGAAGATGTTTCTTAGAAATAAGTATATCTTCTGCACGTTGCACTCATCACATGCATCTTAGAAATAAGATAACGTGGCTAGATACACTGAGAAGTATTGGACGTAATGTTCGTTCTTCGTGATGTGCGCTAGAAGTGTATTATAAATAAAAATGTAAAGCAAGATTGGGGTGAATGAAGATGAATGATGAATCACTTCTCTAGGTGAGAAGATTGGATGACGCGTTGATATGTCACGTTACACTTTCTATAATGCATACAAGCTTTTTCTGAGTCGGATCTAAGTATAAATCAATTCAAGTTCTTGGTAAGTCCAGGGTTGAACACAAGGATTTATGCTAGACTAACGCAGACCTTGCGTTGCGACAGTTGTAGAAGGGTTATAGATAAATGCGGAAGAAGTTTATCTACACTATTCTTGCTGCATGCATACAAGAAGACACAAGAATTCAAGTGAAACACAAGGCTTAATGAATGAATGGTGCTAAGTGCAAAGGGTATACATTGATCCAAGTAAGATGAACATGTATGCAAGAATATGGGTAAAAATGAAGATGACAGAGATGCTTGTTTACAAACCAAATGTATATAAATGCGTTAGGTTTTTGTTTCTCTGATCTTATTATTCAACATTTCTCAATGTGAATGCCACATATGTTTCTATTTCTAGGGTGCATTCATTGGTTACAGAAAGCAGTGAAACATAGTATTTTTATCTCTAAATCTACTGCGTGTTTTGACTCAATGCATTTCTAGCTATCATATTCTCTCGAATAGTTGTAGTTGAGTTATAACTTCAACTAGATGATCAAAATGATTAAAGCTTTAGAAATTAAGCATGTAATAAGTCATAAACACGTCTATCACACAATATAATGTAAGCAGAGGCAAAAATGATGGATCAAATACACGATTTAATAAATAACGAAACTGTCTATACAATGATAACACTTGATCGCATAAGATGGAAAATGGAAATGAAGTGAGAAAAGGAAAGAGTCAAGTCGCAGAGTTCAATCTCTTGTCCTCTTTGGCTTGATCCAAATACATGTACAACCAACGTGGTGAAAAAATGAAGAAGAATTCTCTTTTGAGCTTGGTCTTATGCAATTCTTTTTTTTATTTTTTTATTTTTTTATCAATGATGACAATGGTTCTTTCCCTCTTATGTCTTTCTTGTAGCAGCAAAGTAACTATGATCTAAGTTTTAAAGCTTTCTATCCGAATGATCACTTCCTTGGTTGCAAGTCTTCTCATTTATAGGAATTTTTCTCAGCAACTTGTGATAGGACAACATTAATTTCCATGCCCTGGTCAGCTGCTTGCCAGTTCAGCTGCTTTTCAGATGCCTACAGTTAGATACCCATACTTGCAAGTGGTGATTTGATAGAAACAACACAAACCAATATATCTTTTCTGCATTGGCTAACTTTAGATGCATGTCTTTACGTTAGCTTAGCCTGCGACACTTAGCAAATTTTCTTAAAATCCTGCGATAAGATGTGCTAATGAAGCAGTTATATCGAAAAGGATGCTTTTGTAAAGGCTAGTGGTGTTTGAGGAATTCCATGCGTTTTCCTTTAAGACAAATGTGTTTTTATCATTAAAAATCCTAATTGTTCCAACTTTTGAGAGACAATAACTTTTATTTCTACAAGTTGTCACACTCCCAAATTTTAAACAATGCTCGTCCTCGAGTATTCAAATAATTCCTTATCATATTTCCATCATCTTAATGCGCTAGTTTCACCTCTCATCATGCTAACTTACAAGTATTCTAAGGTTGGCATTTGAAAATTACGGGTTTATTCCTTTTGTAAAAAAAAAAAAGGATGTATCTTATCTCGAATGTAGCAAGCCTTTTGTCAGCAACTTCTTTTATTTCCCAAAACATTCTCATCTTTCTAAACCAGTAATGCGTTAGATGCTACTCTTGTAAAAGAAGATTTTTTAAAAATAATTTGCGAGCTATTTTTCAAGACCATCCATGCGAGCAAAAGATTAAACGAGGGGTTGGGATGCATTGGTCTTAAAAGATTAAATGTTCCCAAAACATTTCAAGACCCACGGGTATCATGCGAGCATCCAACTACGGGTTAGTGCCATTCACAATTGAACTCATATCTAAGCATTTATGCGTTTCAAGATGGTTGGGTTTTTCTTAAGCTTAAATAGTGGAGTTGGGATGCATTGGTCTTGAATACTTAACTTCGTTTTGGCTTGCCTCCACAGGTGTCATGCGAGCATCCAACTAGAACTAACACGTAGTAATAGTGGAGTAAGGGGTCGATCCCAAGAGAACCTCTATTAATTGGCCTAAAATAGAATACTTGAATTCCAAAATGCAAAAGATTAAACGAGGGGTTGTTTGTTTTAAGAAATAGAACTAACTAAGTGAAAAAGCAAAATTGATTTAGGAAATTTATTAATGAGAGAAATAATAGAGATTATGAGATAAGATTCAATTAAAATGAAATCTTGGGGATTTTATATAAACTGTGAAATTTTATAATTGACTTAACAAAGAATCATGCAATTGGATTATTCAATAATTTATTAAGAATAAATTCCTAATGTCCTGATTAGCTAATTTGACAATTAACCCTAATCTAGGTCTTAATTGCTTCCTAAAGACATTTCACAATTAATCTGTAAATTACATTAAACTCATGGGTTTTCTTAACTATTCCAATCTTGAAATCAAAAGACTAAAAATTCAAGAATGATTGCATGAATGTTCTGAATTAATAGATTCTTTAAAGAAAAGAGGAACAAAAGTTCACATTTTCTATCAAGACTACTAATTCTTGCAACCATAATATAATTTTGTTATAGAACTATGTAATTTTTGCACACAAAAATTGATTAATGTTGAATTGTCAATTCAATCTTAATCAATTTTATTCTAAATCTCAACAAGAACATTCAAAAGAAAATAATTACATGAAAGAAAATTCAAGGAAAAGTCTCAAGAAAATGCTAATCTACATAATTCCCCAAGAAAAAGGATTACCTACTCATGGAGGATGAAATTCTTCAAGCAATCCATTGATAGTTGCATATTTGGTACAAGGATTGAATACAAATTGATTGAATCTCTCCCAAGTTTACAATAATAGTTTTGTAAATTCGAAGTCTCTCTCTAAAAATTTGAGTTTTTCTTCTCTTCTCCCTCTAAAAAAACTGAAACAACAAAATTTATACTAGCAGGCACAGCGCCAAGGCCAGCGTTGCAACACTAAATCATAGAAGAGACAAGAAACTTTGGATAGCGTTGAAACTCTGTGCTGATGCTTGGTTGCATAAGGCGCGCAAGATGAATTGCGTCAAAATCCAGAGTGTTGCAACGTTGTAAGGAGCGTTGCAATGCATCGAGTTTTGTAGCGAAAGCGAGCGTTCTATCTTCAACTCGATACTTGATGCATGATGGGCTCTACTCAATGGCTTTTATTCGATGGAATTTACTCGATAGAAAAATAGAATAAGAAGAAACTCGATGGTACTCAATTATACTTGATGATCGATTACTCATGTACTCGACAGTCTTACTCGATTACTCGATAGCATTTACTCGATACATTACTCGATGGCCTTTTACTTGATGGTCGATTACTCGATGATATTCACTGGCATTTACTCAATGATACTCGATGACATTTTGGTCATTTTCTGATTCTCTTCAATTTAGTTAATTTTCTTAGCTATTTTTTTTTAATCTTTTTGGCCCAATTTTCTCAAAATGACTCCTAATCGCCTTGGGGACCGTTTTACATACAAAGTTAGCATTTAAAGTAAATAATCAACACAATTTTGGAAAAATTAACATAGAAAATATATATCCTTTAAAAACCTAACAAAATACCCCCAACTTAGCTCTTGGTCATCCCGAACAAGTCTAAACTAGAAATGTGCATATATTCAAGCAAAAATGGATCGTTTATTGTTTAGTCAAAGTTTCATTCTTTTATTCAAAATTGACCTATTCAAGTTGGCACATTTTCATCTTCACATCCAAATTGTTTATACATTCAAGTGTTTTGCACAATGAATTGATTCTCATCTCTTTTCTCAACAATTGAGGAAGTAAGGATATAAGCAAGCATTAAGAAATTCAAAGTTTTTCTAACAAATGGTTGAAGCTTATTTTGAAAAGAAAAGGTCTTTTTCTTACAAAATCATAAAAGAAAAGACTACCTAGTTTTAGTTTACTTAAAGGCCTAAATTAATTGAAAGGAGACATCCAACTTTCAATTCCACTTTGACCTATATTGATTCGGTTACGGTATAAGATATACCAAACTTGCATTGTAGAGAGGCAAATCTAATACAATAGTGCCTTTTTTTTAAAACTCACACGCACAAAACGTAATTGGCATTTCATTTTCTTAGAGGGATAGTCTTCACACTCGCACCGTCGGGAACCTATCACTCTTTTCTCGTGGGCCCTAACAGAAACACGATGAAGGTAGCTCTTTTCACTCTATCCATGCACACCCACACTTTAGTGATGATTATGTTAATTTGGTTAATTTGCTTTATTTTTTATTTGTGCTAGCAATTTTTTTTTTTTTTTTTTTTTTTTTTTTTTTTTTTTTTTTTTATATTCTAGGCCCTTTTTATTCCTCTATGTCTAGACTTGCCTCTAAAACAAGATGGTTGTTCTTAGACCAACCAAAGTTTGGTCTATCGGGGTAACAAAGAAAATTAAGTAGATATGAAATTTCTAAGAGTTCAAAGGTTATAAATAAATCTAAAGACTAAGTATTCAATTTTTTTTATGAAGTTAAAAGGAAAAGAAAGTTTCTTTGGAAAAATGAGTTTCAAATTTTTGTTTGAAAAGCTTTGAAGGTCTAAAATTTTGTTTGTATCCTTACTAGAAAGAGCGCGTCATCAAAATTTCATCAATAAGAATCAAGAGATTGAGTAAAAAGAAATAATGAATAGAATCAAAGTGAATGAGATTCTTGAATGTGCAAACATCAATTTATTCAATTATGAATTTATTGTATTCAAGGCAAAAATGGTCGTTTGAAGAATAAAGAATTCAATAGACATGTTTTTCAAAGAATCAAAATTACACCATCAAGATGAATCAGAGCCTCAAGTTTATTAAAATATATCAGAACAAAATCGCAAAATCTATGTAATCAATCTAAGTAATCAACAATTTATTAACTCGAGCTCAGATGCTCAAGGGTTCTAGACATGGAAATTTTTTTAGTGAGGCTAATTTTTAAAGCTAATCAAAGAATACTAAAAAAAATATCAAACACATGCAATGTTTACCCACCCCCAACTTAAAGATGGAACATTGTCCTCAATATTTAGAATAAGCAAATAAATCAAATTAAAAGAGGCGACTAATGGAAAATCATTGAAGTTGCTGAAAAACAAATACATTGATCTACATTTGATTTTAGCAAATACTCTTTGAAAAACAACATCCAATACGGTTTAGCAAAACTGAAATAAACCCCATATGACATCTAGTTTCGCAATGATGCTTTAGTGGTTTAGGACAAAAGCCACCGAAGGGTAGTCAATTTATCCCTCCTCTAAATTGAGACATTCTCAACCAGTCATTAATACCAGAACAACTCTTGCTTCTATAATGACTAGCCATAATTGATTTGGTCAAGAAATCATTAACTTGCTTAAAATTTTCCCGTAAGTTTGACCCTTCACTTTAGATCCTAAAGTTTCGCCCAAATCAACCAATCCGAAGGGAAAAAAATCCAATTGGGTCAAAAACTAAAGCAACCATATCCATTTCTGGAGTTCACCTTGATATTGACCAACCACACAAAAGCCATCTGAAGGGGGATGCTCCTAGGGCGCCACGAGAGCGAACCAATGAAGGAGACCGCAGGACATGTTGACACACATACTTCATCCACTTACTATAAACACTCTTTTCGCCCACCTCGATATTGACTTATGAAAACATCATTCAAAGGGGGATGCTCCCAAGGTACCACGAGGCCAAGCATGAATCTCACAGCATGAGCATTCAGGGAGAAACTTGAGTGGAATTAACATATCATATATATCTTTTCTTCCCACTGAGTATTTTATAACATAGGGTTTAGTTTACTTGGAAAAAATACGGCTAACGATTTTAACTAAGTGACATTTTAGGTTTGCCCAAAAGTAATTCTTACTTTGGAAAGTTGAAACACTTTTGATCATCATACATTAAACTCTTTAACGAAGTCTTTAATCAACTATTGCATGCTTGTAACAAATCTATCTAATTTACCTTTCCAGGTATGTTCCTAGGTAGGAATGTTCTGTTTCCGTCAACTTAAATACCCCAGCTTAAACAGAACCCGCCTTAGACAAACGGTCCCTTATAGATAGATTTAATACAAATTTAATCTTTTATGTAAATCAATTTAATCCTCTTAAACCGATTCAAAAGATTAAACTTAGGTATCTAATCTCATTAGAACCAAGAACATAGTTCGCATGAGTTCGCCCATGTTCACATGCAACTCTTTCTTATTGATTTTAGTTATAATTTCCATTATAACACTTATAACTGAAAACAACCAAAACAATCCACAATGCTAAGTAACATATACAAGGCATTCACTACTCTAACAAATAAGCCTAAGTGTCATGCTCCATGCATTGTTCATTCACTGCTACTTTTATATAACACTTATATAACAAAGCAATGAACCAAACATACATGCTTCAATACACCCTTATACTATAACTCTTATAATATAAAGATGATGCATGAATATGCTTAATACATGCATAAATATAACTCTTATATTTCATGATGCATGAGCATAGTTTCTTGTAATTTCATCATGCCAATTAACTATATTATAACCTAAGGTGGGTTTTAAATCTATATGCCATACACTATGGCATATAACCTGACATACATCTCATGTACATTAAATTAAAGTTGATGAACCGGGATAATAATCCTTAAATCCTCAAAAAAAAAAAAAAAAAAAAACTAAGTTAACTATTACAAAGAACAATGAGTCTCCGGTTCAAACAGGCAAACTGAGTCTTGAACCGTCCGGGCGTAGAATGCGTCTACTTGATTGTGTGATAACTTGTAGAAATACCAGTTATTTATGCCACCTTATCTAGATATTGCGGCCAAAAGTTAGTAATTATGTGCCAATTGTATGAAAATTAACCTAGTATGACAATAATTATAAATGTTTGCAATTACACCCACTAACGCAAAAAAGATGGAGGACAAGCCAAACTTTACTCTTTTTTGCAGGAGACCAAGCCACTGCTTGCGTTCAAAAGTCATGAGAAACTAATCAACGCATCTCTGTCACATTGCGCTGTCGATCAACCATGAAGAGACGATTACCGAAGTAATGGCGCAATGCGACAGTCGGTCCAGAGCTATGCTTCGATCGCATGCGGTAATAAAAACAAACAGCGCATGTGGACCCATGATCGAAAGATCAACTGAGCAACGCAAGAGCGGAGGATTGAGGCATAACAGAAGGAATAATATCCCTCCATCTGAGGAATTACCATAACCATCATGTGGGGACCACAAGGTCGGAGTCAAAGGATCTGCTCCTATAAATACCTCAGTGATTTTAGAGAAAAGTATGCTATTGGATACTGGGCTAAGTGCTGTAAGATTTTAGAGAGAAAAGGCTGAGCTGAGTGCTGAAGAGAAGAAATTCGGGAAGAGAACGAGATAAGGCCGAGAGGTAAATCTCAGATTCGATCTGTTCATATACCCGATTGAAGCTCTGTGCAGAGACCTCTGCTACTGGTGGAGCAAGCCTGAGAGGGAAGCTCTTCCTGTCATCGAAACCATCTGATCCGGCAAGCAGATCTCCATTGAATCTGTGCCAAGACATTGGCACTGGATTGTATCTGTTCTATCTCTCTTTCATTATATTCCATATTTTCTTTATCTCTTCATTCACACATCATGTATCAAACACTTAGTAGAAATATTAAATGTTTCGATAGATTTCGTTTACCATTTTCTGTCTATTTTCGTTCACCCATTAGTCACTTTCTTCATGATGTTTTCTTAATCCTTTAATGAGCAATATGAATCACCAAGAACTTAATATATATTAAAGTTATAAAATACATTTAGCTAAAGCATGCTAGACGACATCTCCACCTGTGAAAGCAGAAGTGAAGATGTCATTCTGACATATCGAGAGAAGGTCAGAAGAGTGCGTTAACTAAAGCGAGTAGTACTTCCAGATATGGAAGCAACCTTACGTTCATTATGTTAGACTCAGTTTCACCACAAACATGTGGGAAACGCTGCCGATCACTGAGAGGTGTACGCTAAGAGAAGAGCGGAACAGTATTTGTACTTTCAATTCAATTAAGAACTTGTGTTGTTTGCAATACTTATCTTTCTCTTTCTAATCTGTTCGCAAGACTTGTCGTCGCATCCCACGTCTTTGCACAACCTTAACAGCCAGCCTTAATCCTAGTATCTTGCACATAAAGCCTGTATCTTGTAACATCTAGCTTAGGTTATTGTACTTTTATGTCTAATCGCATCTTTACTGCTTTCCTTTATTTTACTGCAATTTAATATTGTACACACCTTTTATAAAGAATTAAAAACCTGGTCGCATATTCCATGAACATACCGCAATAACCGACACCACTTCCCCGTGTTCGAATTCAGATCACATCGAGAAACTTGTGGTGGAATTACACTTGGTTCCATCGTAAGGAAACTTGTGACAACGCAGGGCATACTAATTAAGCAATCCCTAATTAACACATAAATAGTAGTAGTATCGCATCATTGTGAGAATTTGATATCATACATATCGAATGCGTTACAAGTTTATGGCACCGTTACCGGGGAACTGGTCAACGGTTTATTGTTTGAGTGGTTTTTTTTGGTATCTTGCAGGACAAATCTGTTTTTACTGACTGTTCAATGCGGAGAGTAGTCTGACGACTTAGAAGTACTGGGGGTGGTCTGGTAACTCTAAGTGGACCCAAATATTAAGTATATTCTTCACGCAGAGTTCATCAGGGTTGGATTAACTTGCGAAGAAGTATGGCTGAAGAGAATATGGCTCCTGCTGGAAACCTGAGGGGAGATTTGCCATTAGAAGATCCTGTTTCTCTTGCCGCTGATCAGAACATCCCTATGAGGGAGTATGCAGTGCCAACAAAACCAGTAGTTGAGAGGAATGCAAGCTTTGAGATGAAACCTATCATGATGCAAATGATTCAGAATGTGAGACAATTTGAAGGATTACTGGGAGAAGACCCACACGCACATTTAACAAACTTCACAGACATATGTAGCGCATTCTCTCTGCCTGATGTAACTCAAGAAAGTCTTAAATTGTATCTGTTCCCGTACACATTGCGGGATGAAGCAAAGAGGTGGGCTCAAGCATTAGAGCCGAGCGAAATTCATGGATGGGGACAGTTGGTTGATAGGTTCATGAATAGATTCTTCTCTCCATCTGTCAATGCAAGGAGGCGAAGAGAGGTGTTGAATTTCGAGTGAAAGAGTTATGAAACCTTGAGCACCACTTGGGTGCGATTCCGGAAGTTAGTAAAAAACTGTCCGTATATTAAGAATCCTTATAGTATCTAGATGGAAACCTTTTACAATGGTCTAGACCCATCAACACGAGCAGTTGCCGACTCCTCTGCAGAAGGAGGATTAATGAATAAGTCATATACGGAAGCAAAGAGCATATTGGATTGTATATCGCGACACTCTAACGAATGGATTGATAATGGGCTTGAGGTAAGATGTCTGGAACCAGAAAGAGTAGAAAGGGCTGATGTGCCAACAGACACAATGAGCGCACTGGTCGAGCAAATGGCCACGATGACATCGCTCCTCCAGACGGTGGCTAATTAGCAGAAAACTCTCTCCTAAGAAGCAGCACAAGTTAATGCGATGACTCATTTAACCGCTATGGATTGCACTCAATGGGGAGAGGTACATCCAGCAGACGTCTATCCATGGGATCAACAACCCGTATGTGCTATTTATGATGAATCGTGGGGCAATGACCACAACCATGATTAGGGGGATCACCCAATTTTCGATTTGGATGAGAATCTCATTCACGAAGGCCATAGTTTCTATCAATTTAGTTATCAAGAGGATCGAGGCAACCCTCCGATCTTCACTACCCCAGACTGCAATCTAAGTGATTCTCAGGGTACACAGCCATGCGACCAATTGTTTGCATATGATACCTCTTGCAGTACCTCGTCTCTGAAAACGTCACTGAAGCATTACATTGAAAAGAGCGAGGCAATAAGACAGTTACAAGCTGAATCTCTCAAAGAATGAGAAGACCAAATAGATTAGCTTGCGAGAGAATTAAAGAAGAAAATGCATGGTACATCACCAGGAAGTTTAGGAATATTGGGGTCAATTCAGATCAAGACCATCTTTCCCCACGGCGCAGTGGAATTAACAACGGTTGATGGGAGCAGCGCATTCAAAGTCGATGGTCAGCGGATCAAACCCTATTATGAAGGCAACTTCGATTGGCACATGGACACCATTGATTTGGGCAAGCAGGATTAAAATGCTTGCAGGGAAAGCGATTGCGGTAATTCTAAGAACTTCTTTCAGTCGGCCTTCCCATCTATGTTTACTTGCTTTCTTTATGGCTTTCTTTTACCGTTTGTTTCATTTTATGACCACTGTTTAATAGGATTAGGCCTTATTGTTCTAGAAGTTTCATATGTTTACATATGTTAAATGTAGTAGCGTGGGCACATGACTTTGTGAATGTTCGATAAATCACCACAAGACCTTTTCAACATGCGTTAAGAAGAAGAGAGAAAAATAAACTGGTATATAACGAGAGGTTGGGTGTAGTAAGTAGAAAGAAGAGGAGATATGCATCTAATACACCCAAATACATTGCAGTGAAGGGTGTGTTGCACACATATGCGTCCTTCCCGGTCTTAGTTAAATGCACTATTTGAGGTATCCTCTAGAAATGTATTTAGTTAAGAGGTGTGCTGCGGGGATGTATGCGTGTACTCATCCTCAGCAAAAATGTATCTGCGTTTATTGGAAGCATGACATGAATTGCAAATCATGCACCCTTCCGATGCAAATTGTAAGTTAACCGAATTATTTGACTCCTATACAGGCAATAGAAAAATTCTTGTAATGCGATCATTTGTAATATATTCACACACTTTGTTAATAGTCAATACAATCAAAGTACATAATTCACTCTACTCTTTGCCTGTGCCTTTTTCTTTATCTTCCTTTGTTAATCTTTGCTATATTTGTACTCTTATATTTTTACGATCTTCATTGTATTGCTATGACGTATTATATGTTACACTTAGAAACATTTCCCATACTTAGTAAATTTTGACTAACACTTAGTTAATTCTTAGTTTAGCAGTACTTTACCTTTTATCTTTCAAAGTCCTGCTGAAACCTTCTTTTTGAAATTTTCTTCTAATTGTTTGTCTAATCTATCCAAACAACGCAATGAGGACCTTGCTCATCTTTAAATTTGGGGGTGGGGAAGGTCTGAGCAGATGAAATCAGAAGTATGCAGTATTTTAGAAAATGCGTCCATTTTCATTTACCTATTAAAAAAAAATGTATGCAAAACTCCAATGTCAGCGCAAGGGAAAATTTCAAAACTGTTCCTAACCTGATAAGAGTTTAGTTGTGAAAGGAGCCTGCTCGTAGTTGGATGTTCGTATGACACCCGTAGGAGCAAGCCAAAATGAAGGTGAGTTTCCAAGAACGACATTGTATAAACCAAAAAGAAAAAAAAGGAATGCAAGGGATAACTTCTCTGATTATCATGAGATAAAGTTAGAACTGGCACACTACCATAGTTGGATGTTCGCATGACACCCGTGGGGACAAGCCAAAACGACGAGTGTAACCATGACCAACTATCTCTATGTGAATAAATGACGCAAAGTGTTGCTCATCGCATATAGATACATCAAGTTGTTTTGATTAAGAAGAGATAAACTTTCTATTTTGAAAACTCGAAAAGTGTCTTTGAGTAGAATTTTGTTACATAGAAGAATAAAGTAAGGCTTTCTAAGAATTAGCAAGGATAGAAGGAAAGTGCGATGTTAGGTAATGTGCCTAAGTGTAACATTCGGAGCAACCAATCATCACAGAAATATAGGATAGGAATGGAGCATGATTTCCTTAGTAGAAGATATGCTTGTGGACAAGCATATATCTAAATTTGGGGGTGATAACTTGTAGAAATACAAGTTATTTATGCCACCTTATCTAGATATTGCGGCCAAAAGTTAGTAATTATACGCCAATTGTATGAAAATTTACCTAGTATGACAATAATTATAAATGTCTGCAATTACACCCACTAACGCCAAAATGATGGAGGACAAGCCAAACTTTACTTTGTTTTGCAGGAGACCAAGTCACCGCTTGCGCTCAAGGCTCATGAGAAACTAATCAACGCATCTCTATCACATTGCGCCCGTTGAACAACCATGAAGAGAAGATTACCAAAGTAATGGCGCAATGCAACAGTCGGGCTAGAGCTATGCTTCGACCGCATGCGGTAATAAAAACAAACACCGCATGTGAACCCATGATCGAAAGATGCAATTGAGCATGCGAGAGCGGAGGATTGAGACACGTGTACAACCAACGGTTGTGCAGAATTGATGGTCTGATTGCATAACAGAAGGAATAATATCCCTCCATCTGAGGAATTACCATAACCATTACGTGGGGACCACAAGGTCGGAGTCAAAGGATCTGCTCCTATAAATACCCCAGTGATTTCAGAGAAAAGTATGCTATTGGATACTGGGCTAAGTGCTGTAAGATTTTAGAGAGAAAATGCTGAGCTGAGTGCTGAAGAGAAGAAATTCGGGAAGAGAACGAGATAAGGCCGAGAGGTAAATCTCAGATTCGACCTGTCATATACCCGATTGAAGTTCTGTGCAGAGACCCCTGCTACTGATGGAACAAGCCTGAGAGGGAAGCTCTTCCTGTTATCGAAACCATCTGATCCTGCAAGCAGATCTCAATTGAATTTGTGCCAAGACATTGGCACCGGATTGTATCTATTCTATCTCTCTTTCATTATATTCCATATTTTCTTTATTTCTTCATTCACACATTTTGTATCAAACACTTAATAAGAAATATTAAATGTTTCGATAGATTTCATTTACCATTTTCTGTCTATTTCCGTTCACCCATTAGTCACTTTCTTCATGATGTTTTCTTAATCCTTTGATGAGCAATATGAATCACCAAGAACTTAATATGTATTAAAGTTATAAAATACATTTAGCTAAAGCATGCTAGACGACATCTCCACCTGTGAGAGCAGAAGTAAAGATATCATTCTGATCTATCGAGAGAAGGTCAGAAGAGTGCGTTAACTAAAGCGAGTAGTACTTCCAGACATGGAAGCAACCTTGTGTTTGTTATGTTAGACTTTGTTTCACCACAAACATGTGGGAAACGCGGCCTCTCACTGAGAGGTGTACGCCAAGAGAAGAGCGAAATAGTATTTGTACTTTCAATTCAATTAAGAACTTGCGTTGTTTGCAATACTTATCTTTCTCTTTCTAATCTGTTCACAAGACTTGTCGTCGCATCCCATGTCTTTGCACAACCTTCACAGCCAGCCTTAATCTTAGTATCTTGCACATAAAGCCTATATCTTGTAACATCTAGCTTAGGTTTATTGTATTTTTATGTCTTATCGTATCTTTACTGCATTCCTTTATTTTATTGCAATTTACATATTGTACACACCTTTTATAAAGAATTAAAAACCTGGTCGCATATACCATGAACATACCACAATAACCGGCACCACTTCCCTGTGTTCGACCTCGAATCACATCAAGAAACTTGCGGTGGAATTACACTTGGTTCCATTGTAAGGAAACTTGTGACAACGCAGGGCATACTACCTGAGCAATCCCTAATTAACGCATAAATAGTAGTAGTATCGCATCATTGTGAGCATTTAATATCATACATACCGAACGTGTTAGATCGTGTAAGAAATCCTTGTGATCGCTTACTGATAACGAGTAGAAATGCATGTTATCATAATCTAAGTTCTTAAACAATGTCGGATTGCGTTGATGAAATATGTTAAATTGCGTCCATTAAGCATAAATTCTATAATATTGCGGTCGCACGTGTCCAACACATTAGAGTAGTTAATCTTTATATTTTTGTGCAAAATATGTGTTAACGCAATGCAGATATTGCGATCATAGGAATACATTGGTCGAGCGCAACTTCACCGCAAGACTTTGCGTTGATCGTGCTCGCAAACATTTGCCCAAGAAGAATCACCGCAACTTGGTTGGCGCAACATGGTGGGAAAATCTAGGTAAAAGGATAATTAAGATCGATGGGATAGAAAGTTGATGGCAGTCAGATCCAAATTAAGTTGATAGACGATAACGGTCACAAAGTACATTCAGCTTTATCGGTTACAATTATCCGGCGCATCAGTCAGGAATTAAAGTTGTCCCATTTGGACCTGTCTCTTATACACATCTAGATGTGTATAAGAGACAGATCCGGCGCATCAGTCAGGAATTAAAGTTGTCCCATCTGTACAACCGGGAGAGAGAAGCCACCTTTCACCATGGAAACTCTATAAATACCAATTGCATTCTTCAGAGAAGGTGTTAAGCAGTCGATTACTTCATCACTTTTCAAGTTCACACCTCTGTCCATAGTTTCTTCCATTTTAAGGCAGACGCGAGGAAGAAGGTGTGCCGATAGATTGTTCCGACAAGCTTGGGAAAGAACCGGAAGCTCCAAGACAGAAAGAGGGCCGACGCCTGTGGAAGCGGGAACATTTGTAGCTCAGAATAGAGATTCAGTGTAAAAAGCCTCGGTCAGTAAGGAATTGTAACCAAGCTCTCTACCTTTATTTTCCATTATCATTTTGTACTCAACTCAGTTAGAAGAATGGAATGTCTTTCTCTATATCTGTTCACTCTTTGTTATTTAAGCATGAGTAGCTAAATTAGTTGAATGCGTTGAAAGGTAGTTAGCTAGCATAACGAGGGAATCTTCATTTTTGCAATTATCTTGTTTGTGTATGCTTCATTCGTCTATTAGAGATACTCGGGAGGGTAGTCTAAAGACAGGATCTAGACTCGAGAAGGTCAGGTCAGAATCTAGGTTCGGAAGAACCAGATTAGAATGCATAAACAGGAGATAGGCGCTTAGGAATGAGCACTATTTGTTATTAACGCATCATATGCATCTTAGCAATAAGGTATGATTGTATGCGGTCACCTTTCTTTCATGCATTTTGCATCAATGCATAGGAAAATAGTAGAGACTTAGGGATAATCTCTATGGACATTTTGCATTCAACACATGCGTCCCAAACATAGGAGCATCGCATTTACATTGGGAAATGATTTGCTGTGCATGGTTGTAACATGATCGCAAGGTTTGATGCATTCCCGAGTAATGCTAGCTAAAGATCTTCTTAACCCATTCATCACATACTCATTGCATCTATCAATGCAACTATCTTTCTTAAATCCGCCGCCTCTATTTACTTCTTTTTCATTAATGCAACAACACACCCACACTTTATTTATTTACTTGGATACCACAAAGTTTTCATAAACATTACCAAAGCAACTATTTTCACAAGTCCCTGTGTTTGACCTTGGACTTACCAGGAAACTTAGAGGAATTTACATTGGAATTCCGCTGAGGAAACTTGAGTACACAACACAATTCATCAATGCATATCATCCATATTTCCATTCATAAAATCATGCATCAAGTTTTTGGCGTTGTTGCTAGGGACTTCGACAAAATAGTTGTTAATGGTAATTTTTATGATTTCTTTGCAGAACTCTCAATCTCTGGCGAACTACGACCCAGAGACGCCAGAGATTGAGAGAACATTTCAAAGGAGCCTATGAGACCACCAACAGCAACCACAATCCGACAAAGAAAAGATAGCGGAGTAGCCTAGAGGTGGAACACCAAATGATAATAATATCATGGCGAATCCAATTCTGTTGGCAAATGATCGCAATAGACTCATTAGGGACTATGCATTGCCAACCTCTATGATTTCTCTCCGGGAATCATGAGGCTTGCCCTCGACGGAAGTAGATTCGAGATGAAACCGGTGATACTGCAGATGATCCAAACTGCAAGTCAATTCGGAGGAAGGTGTGGAGAGGATCCGCATGCCCATCTCCGAAGTTTTATTGAAATCTGCAATACTTTTGTGTTCCCGAACATCTCTGCTGAAGAAGTTTGACTAACGTTGTTCCCATTTTCTCTCTGTGATCAGGCTAGGAAATGGGCTTATTCGCTCGAACCAGGAGAGATTACTTCTTGGGAGCAGGTAGTGGAGAAATTCATGAAAAAGTATTTTCCACCTAACTAGAACGCAAGACGAAGAAAACTTATTACTAATTTTGAACAAGATGTGGACGAATCGCTCAGCGATGATTGGGTGAGGTTTAAAAGGTTGGTCCAGGATTGTCCGCATAATGGGCTACCAGACTGCCTTCAAATGGAAATTTTCTATCACGGTTTGAATCCTACTTCGCAGATCGCTGCCAATGCGGCAGCCGCTGGTGGTCTGCTTGACAAAACTTATGAAGAGGCGAAGAATATTCTTGACCGCATCTCCAAGAACCATGAAGATTGGAGGGAGAGTGACCAGAGATTAAGACTCAAATATTATGACGCAAATAACGGTGCCATTGTTTCATTACAAAACCAAATGACCGCAATGATGAATTTAATTCAAGGAATGGCGATCAGCAGCCTTACACCGCAAGGTGGGCAAATTAACGCAATAAGTCAAAACACTGCAAGGTGTGTGACTTACGGTGATGGGCATGCGATGGAAGATTGCCCGCAAAATCCACAGTCTGTATATTTTGTAAAGAATAATCCTTTTTCAAACACTTACAACCCCAAGTGGAGAAACCACCCCAATTTCAACAGTAAAATTTTCAATCTGTGGCGCAAAAAGAACGGCCACCAGGATTCTTCCAACGCAACAATGGTCAACAGAGCAACCAAGCAAGCAAGTCACAACGACCAACATAATCTTCTTCTCTAGAGAGCCTATTGAAGTAATATATAGAGAAAAACGATACAGTACTTCAAGGTCAGGCTACATCCATCTGCAACCTGGAATTGCAAATGGGCCAGATTGCGAGTGAGCTGAAAAGTAGACCGCAAGGGGCGTTGCCAAGTTCAACCGAGCTTCCACACAACCCAGGGGGTTCAAGTAAGGAGCAATGTCAGGTTGTGACATTGCGCAGTAGAAAGACTGTGGAAGGAGAAAAGAAGGAGCAGAACAAATAAACTTCCATCACAACCGAGCCTGAGATTGCGGCAATGCATGAAGAAGAAAAAGAAAATGAAGCGGTAGAACCTAAGGTTGCGCCAACCTCAAAGTCAAATGAAATAGGAACCGTGAAAGTCCAGTTACCACTTTTCCCTCCAAGGTTAAGAAAGAAGAAAAACAAAGAGGTACAGTATCAACGCTTCTTATCTATGTTAACACAACTACATGTTAACATCCCTTTCAGTGAAGCGATTGAGGAAATGCCTGCCTATGCCAAGTTTCTAAAGGACATGGTAACTAAGAAGAGAGGCGCTAGAAAATTTGCCATGGTGGCATTAACGGAAAGTTCCAAATCTATTATTCCATCGAAGATGAGCGATCCTAGGAGCTTCAATATTCCCTGCTCCATAGGAGGACTCTATATTGGGCAAGCCCTGTGTGACTTGGGGGTCAGCATAAATTTGATGCCGCTGTCAATCTTTCGACAATTAAATGTGGGGCAACTTGTGCCCAGATCAGTCCCTCTCCAATTGGCAGACAGATCTTTGGTTCATCCAGAAGGTAAGGTGAAGGATGTGCTGATCATGATTGATAAATTTATTTTGCCAGCTGACTTCATCATCCTAGATTATGAGGTCGACAAAGATGTGCCCATCATTTTGGGGCGACCTTTCCTATCAATGGGTCGTGCTCAAATTGATGTGCACAAGGGAGAAATCACTTTGAGCATAATCGAACAGAAGCTCAAATTTGATATAATTTGTGCCATGAAATTCCCGGATGAGAAAGATCTACAAGATTCTGATGATGACCTGAATTTGATTGAAGAAGAAAAGTGTGATGAAGATTGTGAAGAAGAGGATGCCAATGCATCCGTAGCTGCCTGCAGTGCGATCGTAGCAAAAAAAAAAAAAAAAAAAAAAGAAGAAGGAATGATCGCAATGCAAGAAGAAGAACCAGAAGAAGAAAGAAAAACAACGCAACCTTCCCTCGTGGAACCACCAACACTTGAACTGAAGACCTTACCAACACATTTGAAGTACGCATTTCTTGGGCAGAATGAGAAGCTGCTAGTGATAATTTCCTTTACGCTCAACGCAGATGAAGAGAATGTGTTGATGAGCATTCTCAAGAAACATGAGCGAGCAATTGGCTGGCGCTCGCTGACATCAGATGTACTAGCCCCGCGTACTTCATACACCACATTCGTCTTGAGGACGACCACAAAGCAACTATTGAAAATCAACGCAGACTTCACCCTGCGATGAAGGAGGTCGTAAAAAAGGAGATCATCAAATGGCTGGATGCGGGCATTATCTACCCCATTGTAGATAGCACGTGGGTCAGCCCCGTGCAATATGTCAAAGAAGGGCAGAATGGCGGTAGTCTTTAATGAGAACAATGAACTAATACCGCAAAGAACCATCATTAGATGGCGCATATGTATGAACTACTGCAAATATGCGGCCACAAAGAAAGATCACTTCCCTTTGCCATTTATTGATTAAATGCTAGACAAACTAGCAGGGAATGATTTTTACTGCTTCTTGGATGGATATGCCGGGTACAATCAAATCATGCTAGCTCCTGAAGACAAAGACAAAACCACATTCACCTGCCCATATGGGACATTCACTTTTCGCCGCATGCTGTTTGGCCTCTGCAATGCGCCATGCACGTTCGAAAGGTGCATGATGGCGATCTTTTCAGATTATCTCGAGGACTCAGTGGAAATATTTATGGATGACTTCTTCATTTATGGGAACACTTATGAAGTCTGCCTAGCCAATTAGGAGAAAATTCTAAAAAGATGTGAAGAGATGAACCTAGTGCTCAACTGGGAAAAATGTCACTTCATGGTGAAAGTGTTGGGACATAAAGTCTCTCGGGAAGGGTTGGAGGTGGACAAAGCAAAGATCGACGCAATTGAAAAACTTCCACCTCCAACCAATGTGAAGGCTGTGCGAAGCTTCTTGGGGCATGCTGGATTCTAAAACGATTCGTTAAAGATTTTTCTAAGATTGCACGACCAGACATAGGGACCTGGAATGTGTATCTTTTCTATACTCTATAACGCTAAGCTATTCAGTTAGTAATTCCAATATTTTCCTTTATTTTGTGTCATTCGATCACATTTTTGTTATCAAACACCTTAAATAAAGAAATTATTAAAATGTTTTCGAATAAGATTTCCAGGTATAATAACCATTTTCTAGTCTATCCTTCCTTTTCAGGTTTCACCCTTGGATTAGTCACTTTACTTGTATGTGTTTCTTGTTCACATACTAATTCGTATAGTTAGCAAATATGAATTGATCACCAAGAACTCTCAATATGTTATTAGAAGTCTACTATACAATACATTTAAGCTAATGTTATTGTTGAAAACACATGCTTGAGACGACATATCCCACCTGTGGTGAGAGCTTAGTAGGAGTTAATAAAAGATTTTATCTCACGTATCTGAAATCTACTCGAAGCGCTCGAGCAAGGTCAGTGCATCACTTACAAGGAGTGCTGAGTTAACTTAAAGCGAAAGTGAAGCTACTTTCCAGACACTGGAAGCAGACCTTGTGTTGTTATGTTAGGATCATTTCAGTATTCACCACAGGCAACCATGTGAGGGATAACCCCGATACGAAAAGGCCTCTCTCACCTGAGAAGCTGCACTGCTATACGCCAATGCAGAGAGAGAGCAGAATTAGGTTATAATGTCTCTGTACATCTAAGAATCGTTCACATACTTATTGCCCTTTTTCTTTAAACTGTCCGAACACATGCGAAACCCTCCGCGGATCCAGTCTTGAAAAAACTCCAAGACCCGACTTAATCTATATATGCAACAATAAAAGGCCATAATAAGTATGATCGTGGATAGTCACGAACCGATGATCGGAACAACACATTGCTGATCCCTCATAAAAATACAACGGCCTGCTCACAGCTAAAATGTCTCGAAGCAGAGCATACGCTAAAGAGTCTGGAAACCTGGGTCTTGCGGCAGGACATGCACCCGGCATATCTGTCTTCAGGACAAGTGGAGAGCAAATGCGACGATGATACTGGGATCGCAATTATTGCACCCATTAGTTTATTTCATATTGTACATTGTTTTTTTTAATTGACGTTGTACATTGAGTCTCTTTGAGTCATTAGACAAGTGCGCGGAAATTAGTTGAGATTGTGTCCCTCATTTCTCCCAGACAACAAGTCTCGATTGTTTCGTTAATGATACACATTGTCATGTTTGACATAGAATAAAACATAAAATATTTATTTTCACTTCTGAGTATTTACTCATATCACATAAACAAAGGCTTCCGATGGGTAATATCTCTATGTGAACTAAGCATTATATCTTGTAGATTCTAGTTAGTTTATTGTATATATATGTTTATGGTGCATATTATCGCATCATCTTTAAACGTTTTTGGCGAATCTTTTGCTTTCATTTTTTAATTGCACGATATTTACAATATTGTACACCACGCTATTTTTATTAAAAAGCGTGATTCTCATAAAACAAAACTTTAGGGTCGGCACTATACCATTTGAACATACCACAACTAACCCCGGCACCACTTCCCTGTGTTGGTTCGACCTGTTGTCGACCAATCAGGCTAATCAAAGAAAACTTTGCCAGTATGAAAAGGGGATGGACATATGTATACAAAATATTAGGGGTTTTGCGCATCATGTAAAGGAAAACTTTTTATTCCGTTTACAAACGTCAAGATCCTGGCATGACTATCTGAGCACCAATCACCCTAATTAACGCATAAATAGTTGAGTAGTTATCGTCCAGATCCAGGTCTGTGAAATACGGTGAGCGACTCTCCATACTTATTGTGCTTAAAGTGATTCATACATTATGCAAGGTATTGTTTGTAAACTACTACAAGCATGGCCCGAACGTTTAGGGAATCGTAGTCAAGAAATTCCTATATGGATAGATCCTTACCTTTGAAACGAGTTTATAGAAATGAATCTTGCTCGATGTTACTTCACATTATAATTCTTTATAGGGTTCGGAATTAAAACAATGTCGGAGTTAGTGTGCCAGCAGCTTGAGCTCGAAATAGTGGAGTAAAATTGGCCGGTGCGCCATTAAAGGAATTAAACATTATCTGATTTAATATTAGCGGATCGCACGTTTGTCCAACACCGATTAGGGATGTAAGTTAATCTTTATTTGATATTTTTGTGCAAAAATATGTTAGTTAACGCAATGCAGAATATGTCATCATAGGGGAATACATTGGTTCTAGGTGTGACCGCTCACTCGCAACTTCGCAACACAGCCAGAAGAAGTCTTTTTCGTCTATAACAGATACCCAATTCATTGCCGCGCCGCAACAACGAGCTTGATCGTGCTCAATGACCTAAGACCGTCAAACACTCTTGCCCAAGAAGAATACCCGCAACTTGTGGTTTAAAGTTATAATCGCGCACACCGTTCTAATGGTGGGAAAATCACTAGGTAAAAGTGATTAATTAAGATTCGATAATCAATTGGGAAGATAAGTTGACTGGCAGTCAGATCCAAAATTAAGCTTGACTAGACGACTAACTCGCGTTCAAACAAAGATACATTACAGCTATTATCGTTACCAATTATCCGTCGGCATCAGTCAGAATTAAAGTTGTCCCATCTAGTACAACCCGGAACCGAAGAGAGAAGCCAACGCTTTGATATTATCACAATTTGGCATAAAACTCATATTACAATACATTATCAACACCAATTGCACTCTACTCTCTTCAAAGAGAAGGTGTTAACGAAGCTCGTATTTTCGAACTGGTACATTTCATCACTTTTTTCAAGTTACACCACCTGCTGTCCATTAGTTTTCTTCCATTTTAATGCAGACGCTGAACGAAAGCAGAAGGATGTGCGATTAGATTGTTTCCGACAAGCCTTGGGAAAGACAACCGACCAGCTCTCAAAAGATACTCAGCTAGAGTGTCATGGCAGTTTCCGACGCCTGGATTGGAAGCAGATAATTTTGACTATGCTACAGCAATTAGAGTACCTATTCAGCTGTCAGGGTTAGAAAAGTCCCGTGTACCTTATCGGTCTTTGAGATTAGTATGGTGAGAGGTGGCAGAGACTTGAGTATAAGGAATTCTGTAACCAAGCAACTTCTTCTACTTTAAAAATTATCCGATTCATCATTTTTTGTACTCACACTCCTCAGTCTTAGAAATGGGAATGTCTCTCTATCTACCATCTCATAACTTGTTCACTCTTTGTTATTATTAAGCATGAAGTTTTAGCTAATGGTTGAATTGGTGACAAAACGCTAGTTTACCTTCTATATGTTGCCATTAACGACGGGGGGACTTGTCCTGATTTTATTGGGGGAGATCCCTTGCATGTTATTTCGCGCCAATTTTAGTCTGATGTTTGAGACTCGTCCTAATATGCTTCATTCCCGTACTTTATAAACTAGTGAAGTCAGTACTCGAATTTCACTCGAGGTCTAGTTCTCCTTAACAGAACCCTAGATCGATAACCAAGGAAAGTTCAGGTCAGAATCCTAGGTTTCGGGAAACAGCAAAAGATGGTAAGAAAACCAGATTAAGAGATAGAATGGGATAAACAGGGAATTAAGGGCGCTTAGGAGAATGGTGGTAGCACTATTTTGTGATATAACGCCTATGACATTCTTAGCCGCAATTAAATGGTAAATATTGTCACCACCGCTCCCAGGTACACGCTATTGTATTCATATGTGCACGCCATTTTTGCTCCCTAGAGCTTGCTTATATACTTTCCATTCGTCGCATAGAGGAAAAATTAAGGGTAAGAAACTTAGGGATAACAATGCTCCTTATTGAACACAAATGGTTGACATTTGAATATTCAACAATGGCGTCCCCCAAAGACACTAGAGGTATGACCAACCAAGCTTCTTCTTCTGGAAGACATCGCAAGTATTACAGTGGAGCGGCGGAAGATCGATGAGATTTTATGTTACGCATCTGAATGGTTGTTGTAACATTAGTAGAGACTGAATCGCCAAGGCTTTGATTCGGCATTTATCCCGATGGAAGGGCTAATGCTAGCTACAAGATCTTCATTAACCATTCATCACCTTATTACTTCATATTGCATCTCTATCACTCAAATACTATCGACAGGAGTATTACTTTTTCTTAAATCATCGAGCTCCGCCCTCATATTTACTTCTTTTTATTAATTGGCGAGATCACTACTACAAACCGCGAACACTTTATGTTTATAGATTATTGATGTAACGTACGATAACCACAAAGTTTCAACGTAGAACTTACCAAAGCAACTGATTTTTACAAAGTCCCTAGGTGTCTTGACCTTGAATCCCTACCAGGAAACTTAGGGCAGCGAAATTTTTACAATTTGGATAGTTTTCCGGCTGTGAGGTCTGGAAACTTTGAGTTACACAACAGCACATTCATCGAATGCATATTCATCCGATATTATCCCCATTTCATAAAATCAATGCATTCAAGTTTTTGGCGGTTTTCAGTTCTGTAGGAACTTCCGCAAAATACAGCTTCCGTTAATTTCGGCTAATTTATTTCTGCAAATCTTCCAACTTCTTGGCGACACTCACGACCCCAGAGACGCAAGCGAGATTGAATCGAGACATTTCATAGGGTAACCATTATAGAGGACCCACCATTCACGAAGCAACCACCAATGCCGAAAAAGAAGCGTATCTTAGTCGGGAAAAGAGGTAGTAGCTTAGGCAGGGAAAAAACACCAATTGATTAATGAATTTTTCATGGCCCTCCCGATGAATCCACATCTTCCGCATGCATTGGCTATATTCGATGATTACGCAATGGGATCATTTTAGTGGGTGACTGCATTGGGTTAAAGAATTTTGCCAACCTCTTTGAACTGATTTTTATTTCTCTCCTACTGGAGAATCATGAGGTGAGCTTTATGACACCCCCTTTTCGGACGCGGTTAAAGTAGAATATCGAGATGAGAACCGGAGGTTATTATCCTCACAGACTGATCCCAACTGCAGTCCAACTATCGGGTAGGAAGGTAGTTGGAGGAGAGGGATCCGCATGCTCCCGATCCTCGCTGCTTAGTCTTTTTATGAAGTATCGCGTGCAATACTTTTGTTGTCAGTCCGAACACTCTGGCTGAAAGAAGTATTGACTAAACGTTAGTGCCTCGTGATATCCCATTTCTCTTTTATCAGTTGATGGAGATCAAGAGTTCTAGGGGATGGAATGATGCCTTAATTGTGCAGTCTTTAAAGCGACACCAAGGTGATTAGAAGTCAGATTTATAGTTTTGGCCTAGGAGCATCAGTGGGTAGGGTGGAGACAAACAATTCTACCATTGAGAAAAGTATCTATTGTCTCCACCTAACTAGTAACGCCAAATAGAACGAAGAAACTATACTAATTTTTTAACCCAAATTGAATTGTGGACCGATCGACTTCCTCGAGCAAAAGTCACGCAGGAGATGATTTGCCATTGTGATGTTTTTACGATTAAGATAGGTTCGATCAGATTGTCCTCTCGTCTCATAATGGCTACCAGGGGACTTAGCGTTCAATATCATGAAAAAATAAGTTTTCCTTAATCACCGGTTTTAATGGACATCCTACTTTCGCACGACCATGGCTGCCAATCGGCAAGTTATTGCCGCTGGTGGTAAGGATCATGAGACTTTTGACAATATAATTTAAATGAAAGAGGTGCGAAAATATCTTTTTTCTCTGACCGGCATTCTCCAAAGAACATGAAGATTGGGAGGAAGAGGAAAAAATCTTCCACATCGGTGTCATGATTTGAAAAGATGTTCCAATGAATCGAGAACATATAAAAGGAAGGACATCAAATTATTTAATGACGCATGAAAACAATAACAGGTTTTTGCCATGGTTTCATTTACAAAACCTGAGAAATTAATCGAATTGACTCGCCCATGAGTGAGAAATTTATTTTAATACAATAATAATGATTAGGTCAGTGCGGATCAGCATAGGCAATGTAATCGATCTACACCGCTGCAACATCAATAAAGGTGTGTGGACGGCAAGAGATTCATGAATAAATGAAGAATTAATTCTACCGAATAAAAGTTTCAAAAATATAAAACTGCAACGGTGTTGTGACTACCGTGATGGGCATGCGATTGGAAGATGCCCGCAAAAAATCACAGTCTGTTATATTTTTGACAAGGAATAATCCTTTTTCAAAAAAAAACCCCAACTTTTTTACAACCCCAAGTGGAGAAGAAGACCCCCTAATATTCAACAAAGTAAAATCTTTTCAGATCATAAATTATTTGTGGCGCAAAAAAGAACAGGCACCAGGATTCTCTCCAAACGCCAACCAATGTGGTCAACAAGGAAGAACCAAAGCAAGCAGTCACAAACGACCACCATTAATCTTTCTTCTCTAGAAGGCCTACTTGGAAGTTAGACTTAACCTATTTATGGGAGGAGAAAAAAACCACTAGGAAAAAAAGGACACAGAGAACTTCAAGGTCAGCGTTACAAGCTCCAATTTAATGTCAGAGCTTCCTGGATTGCAAATGGCCAGAATTCGAGTGAGTCGAAAAAAGTATTTTTAGGACCGTCAAGGGGGCCCCGTTTGCCAGTTTTACCCATGCTTTCCACACAAGACCCCAGGGGAGTTTTTCGAAGTAAGGAAGCAATATTTGTCAGTGTGTGAACTAGCGCCTAAAAAAAAACTATAGAGAAAGTTATAAATTAAGTTTAGAAGAGCTTGATAGGTAAGAGAAGGAGTCAAGTGGGGAACAAAAATAAGACTTAAACTGTCCATCAATATTTCACATAATACCGAGTGCCATTTTGTAGATTAATAATTACGGCCCTTAAATTTGGTATTGAATAGAAAAAATAGAAACAAGTGGTTGGAAAAGACCCTGGATAATTAAAATATTTTTCTCTAATAACATTGAACCAAAGTAGGAGCGTATTGGTGATTGAATGTAAATGCATGTTCCTGCAGTGGTCTTTGGTCATGTAACCGTAATGAGATAAAAGGAAAAATGTTTCTAATTAGTAAGTTTTTTGTTTAAAAAAAATTTTGTTGAAGATTTCTTCTCAATCGAAAATCTCCACGGAAACCGAAGTATGTCAAGTTAAATCGGGGATTTTACTAAGTGATAGTTGAATAAAGGTAAACGATTGTAGTGTTCTATAGGCGACCAAACTTCGAAACTAAGCAATGAGCTTAAATAATCGCTTAGCTTTTGCCTAAAACGATATTTGAGGGCTTCGGACTCTACGGACAGATTAGGTTCGTAGACTAAGGTTTGTGCCCAACTTCTCCCATAAGTTCTTTTCACAACTGCAGATTGATATGTGAAATACCGCTTTGTAAATAAGTACTCCAGTTATGACACACTTTTTTACCTTGAATCTCCATACTGGTTAAGTTGACTAGTCATAGACGACCTCAAAACACCAAGAATGTAGGCCAACAAGCCCACACCCTCTGGATTCTCACACCGAGTTTACAAGAATACATACAGGTCGCTTTTAGCCTTCCTTTGGTTATCTATTGTTAACACAACAGTAGCGTTACCATGTTAAATTACTACCTCTAACTTTCCGAACGAGCGCGTGAAGCTCGGGATTTGAGGGAAATGGGTTCCTCGTGGTGCTATGCCGACATGTCATTCGAGGTTTTCTATGAAGGGACATGAGGTGTAACATAAGGAAAAGAGAGGCTGACGCGTAAGAGAAAATTGCGTGCCATGGTGGGCCTGCTATTGTATGTGTGATATAAGAAAAGGAAAGTTTCCCCAGAAGTCTATTATTCAATCCCCGATGTGATGAAGCTGTCCTTAGGACTTTCATATTCGCCTGACATCCACTCCAGGATAGGCGGTGACGGGTACTCTTATTATAGGCAAGGCCCTTGTGTGACTTGGGCGGTCAGCAAATTAAATTTTTGAAACTGACATTCGAGATGGTCGAGCATTCGAAGGTTGTTGTGTATCGAGCAATTTCGTGTCAATTTCTATTATCGACAATCTTAAAATGTGGTGGAATTGTTGGCCAGATTCAGTCGCTCTCAGATTGTGAGGGCAGACAGAATCTTCTGGTTCAATCCAGAAGGTACGAGAGTGAAGAGGAAAAGGGATCGTATGGGGAACTGCAATTTTAGATGATCTATTGAATAAATTTATTTGCCTATATTAGCGTTGTAGACTTCAATCATTCTCATTATAGATTATTCTCCTGATGAGCTCGATCTCCAATTAGATAGTAATTGTGTTTTCCCTATGCCATTTGTTGGTAATTTCGCGACTGGCTAAACTTCATGTACCTGATCATCACAAAATGAGCGTTACTTTATTTGTGATTATATAGACCTGTGCATCAAAATCTGATTTGTAGAATGCACTGATAAACATTTGGGGTCTCGATAACGAATAGCAACTTTGTATTTTATTGAGCATAACGACAGAAGCTCAATTGGCCAGAAGCTCAAATTTGATATCTATTCTGTTGCCCCTTGAAAATTTTCCCGGATCGAGAAAATCTACCAAGATTCTCATTTGATTGATGACTTGGAAATTTTGACTGAGAAAAGAAAAGTGTTGATGAAAAGATTGTTTTATGGATCTGATGTTTCAGGTTGTAATCTCATGGACAAATTGCCTACTTCCGTAGCCTTTGCCGCAGGTGCCGATCGTAAGCAAAAAAAAAAAAAAAAAAAAAAAGAAAAGGACATGATCGCAAAGCAAGAAGAAACCAGAAGAAGACTAGAAAAGAAAGAAAAACAACGCACTGTGTTCCTCGTATCAATTTGGAACTCACCTCAACATACCTTGAACTTTGAAAGCATTTTCCAACTCTTAACACCTGGGGCTTACCCAAGCAACATTTTTGAAGTTAACGCCACATTTTTGGGCAGAATGGACGAGCTGTAGTGATAAACTCTTTCTACGTCTCATAACGATATCTAAGCGCAGGATGAATTGAGAATGTGGTTTAATGAGCTTCTCAAGAAACATTATGATGCGAGCATACTTGGTTGAGGTCTGCTACTATCAGATGTTACTATAGCCCCGCGTATACTGCATACACCACATTGCGTTCGAGGTTGTAGTAAGACAAGGAGAAACCGAATCTTTGCGACACAACTTGGGCAACTGGTACTTATGGAATCCACCGCAGACTCACCTCGATTGAGGTCGATCAGAGTCCATGGTATAGAAAAAGGGAGGAATTCAGTTTCAATTACACTTCCATTGAGTTTACTGTCTGACTCGTTTCTAGGAATGCGGAGAATGCAAGTGTTTATTCTACTTCCATATTGTAAAGTTAGACACGAGGACCGTTCAGCCCGTTACAACTTTATCAACTATGTCCAAAGAAAGGGCAGAATGGCGGGTGTCTCAGTTCTATTTAATTATGAGACATTATGAATTGTTCCGACAATTCAGCCTCACCGTTGGTATCCATTTTCCGTGCATAAGAACAATATTAACGAGAATAGGGGTTCTGCATAATGTCTTAATGAAAAACAACTACGTGATGATCTCAAATTGAAATGAATATTGCCCATAAAGGGGTCCAGTCTCACAAAGAAAGTATCACTATCCCCCATTATTTCCAATTGTATTGATTAAATGCATATGATAGTCAAACTGATTTGCAACAAGCACATAGGGTAGTGTTTTTATCTTGGAGGCTTCTACATCTCTTGGAAAAATTGAATAAGACTACTGCTGGCTTAAATATGATGGGCCTATTTTTTATGCAATCAATTCATGTGCTAGCTCCTGTAGGAGACAAAGAACAAAACCTCACCCTCTCACAAAACCCTGGCACAATGAGCAAGCGCTTATGGAGAGCGATTTTCACCTACTTTTTCTACCGGATTACAAAAGATAAACCCCTTAAAGTGTTTTTGCTTGTTTTTTTGGGCTCGACACTCACCATTCTTATTATCTTTGTGTCACAAACAGTGACTCATAAAATGGAGCACAAACCACCACAATAGCATCAAAGTGTTCGAAGTATATAAGTGAAGTGGATCGAAGTTTTTGATTGTCTGAGCAGAATACACTATTTCATAAGCTGATAACCATATTTCTCGCATAAGGTAACATACGATTATTTAAGAGCCTATGAGTTATTTAAGAGCCTAAGTGGAAGAATATTTGATGGTATTATCAACAAGATTATGTGACTTGTCTCTTCGATGTTATTCGTCATCCGAGGGGGAGGTCACATCCACCTCTTTATTATGAAAAAGTATTGAGGGGCTCAATAGCCTCCGAACATTAGCGTATGCGGGAGAAGATTACACAATAATTCTCGGTCCTAAAAAGATGTGCGTAAATGAGGTTTCGTACTTTGATATATGGCTCTTTAGTTGAACATATAAGCTAACCCTGAGTCAGATAAAAAATCGATATCACTTTCATGGTGAAAAAGTGTGGGAACATTACTGTTCATCATGGGGTAGAGGATGTTGGAGGTTTGGATTCCGTGATTACCATATAAGAAAACATAATAGCGAAGAATGAATTGATTTCCAGAAAGACGCTAAATATTTGGAATCACTCAATTCTAAGCTATCTCTCACCTTCGTGAATAGTTTACCCAAAAAAATAGTGAATACTGGAATGCCTCAGGTTATAGTATTTCAATCTCAATCTAGGATCTATATAATCAATTTGATGCTCGTATAAAATGTTGCGAACATGATATCGGTTTGTGCTGGAAGGCGGATTCTGCTTACGCAAGAGAAAACGAGGGTGATAGGATTTCTTCATGGTAAGGTGCAAAACTAAAATCTCGATCTCAAGGCTGTTAAAAGTAAGAACTAGTGGTAAATTTTCATGAAATGATTGCATACCAGGCGTTCAGCAGCCACTGGAATGCGTGTAGATGCGACAGAAAATTGATTTGACAACAATTCACAATGCATTCCCTTAATTTTTAAAAAAGATCCGCTCATTACCGCTGCTGTTCTTGATGACGCCGGAGAACTTGCCAACGTTTCGAAATATGTGCGACGCAAGCGGGTTGCGATAGGGAGCGCCTGTTAGCGCAAAAGAAGAAAAAATAGTTTGCACCCCCATCGCATACCTTTTGCACCCCAGCATCGGCATGAATTATCCGAGTTGAGGAAGCTGAAGTACTAAGAATCAATCTTACACCATGAAAAGATCTCTGGCTTCTGTGTGCGTTGGAAAAATTTTGGCATATCTATTGGGAAACCAAAGGGGTACTCATTCACATAATCCATTGGCAAATCAAATAGCTAGATCTTTGTGAACTTTGGCACAAGGAAGCCTTCAAAAAGTCCCTCGCACAGTGGGAGAGGTTAATCAGTGAGTTTCTCCTCCTTCAAGAATTTGTATTACATATTGATCGAGAAAGGTAACAGGGAGAAATAAGACGATACTTGTCCAGACTGTAAAGTCCGAGGTGCGCAGAATTATCTAATCGTAAAGACTGACCTTTAAGCCTCTCATATAAACTCAAAAAACTGTTTATAGAAAGTGCATGTTTTCGGACAATGGCGCTGTCTTCATAGTAAGAGAATAATCCTGTTATGCGGACATCTAGTTCTAATATTTGGTTTACTGACAATTTCCTTTTGAAGATTGCAACATACATCAAGAGAAGAGACTCAGCATGAATGCAAGCATCATTTTGGATGAGGCGAATCTGTATAAGAGAAGAAGTGCATGACCAATCATTCAATTCACTTTGCGTACTAAACGCTGGACTTCAACAATGCCATGTCCAGTGCCACGATTCGCCATATGGAGGGCACTTTGAGAAGACAACCATACTGAGCAAGTTTTGGCCAAAAAGTGGATCTTTCTTTTGGCCTTCAATTTATTTAAGGCATGTTTGCTGACTACGC
>NC_052353.1:16530918-16538510 GCF_009727055.1 Benincasa hispida | reverse complement strand
GCAATGAAATGTGATCGGTGTCAACGCACCGATAGCATTTCATGGAAGAACGCAATGCGAATGAACACTATCTTGGAGCTGGAATTATTTGACGTCTGGGGGATTGATTTCATGGGACCATTCCTTCCTTTGCATGGCAAACATTATATCTTATTTGCTATCGATTACGTTTCCAAGTCGGTAGAGGCAATTGCATGCACCACAAGTGATGCGATGGTAGTCTCCCAGTTCCCCAAGAAAAATATTTTCACTCATTTTGGCACTCCTCGTGCCATCATAAGTGATGAAGGATCACACTTTGTCAATCACAATATAAAGAAGCTGCTGCGCAAGTACAATATCCTCCACAAGGTGGCCACCGCATACCATCTGCAAATAAATGGCCAGGCAGAAGTATCCAATCGTGAAATTAATTTGATACTTGAGAAGGTAGTAAACCTTCGTGGAATGATTGAGCAATGAAGCTTGATGATGCGTTGTGGGCATACCGGACCGCATTTAAAACACCTATAGGTATGTCGCCCTATGCGTTGGTATTCGGCAAGGTGTGTCATTTGCCTTTGGAGCTGGAGTATAAAGCATTATGGGCGGTCAAGAAACTGAATTTTGATTTGAAGAAAGCAGGGGAAGCGCGAAAACTGCAGCTAGTCGAGCTAGAAAAATGAACGGTCAACGCATATGAGAATGCGAAGATTTACAAAGAGCGCACCAAGCGCTGACATGATAAATGTTATGCGCTAGAAACCTCCAAATCGGGCAAAAGGACTTACTCTTCAATTCGAGATTGCGGCTCTTCCCAGAAAAATTAAAATCGCACTGGTCCGGACCCTTTATCATCGAAGCAATATTTCCACATGGTGCGGTGAAATTGATCACCGAGGATGGCAGTCAAACATTTAAAGTTAATGGGCAACGGATAAAGGCATATTTTAGAGGAGATTTCCAGCCAAACACAGTTCCGCAAAGTTGAAAAACCCGGACTATCCTTTACTCAACTCTTGAACAACTCTTCGTCATTTTACTATTATGAATATTGCACTTATTTTTCACTAAAAAAAAAAAAATTTTGTTTTGTTTTAAAATAATTTGACCCTCTCTTTGTTTGTTTACAAGAATTCAGGCACGGGATTGCGAAGAAAAAAATGATCTCGCTCCATCACCGCAATCTATAGAAGTAAAGATCGCCACAAGGATGGATGCATCAATACATAATGCGGGCGACAACGCAAAATTTGGGGGTGTACTCTTCCTTATCTTTATTTCAAATTTTGCGCTATCACATTGCTTTTCACTTTTCAATGTCTTATCACCGCATCCTCCTTAATTACGGCAATCATTTGACAAATAGATAAATTTAGTAGTTCACCGCATGTTGTTTCTATACCAAGTATGATTTCAATGATGACAAATATGCTTCTATGCCTTTAATATATATCAGAATAATCTTAAGATAGTCACCTCATGAAATATTTCTAGAAGTTAGGAGTTTGCTAGCTTTCTCTCAAACTCTCTTTACAATGCATTCTATGACCATCGCATGACTTATTTTAATTTCCTTTGACAATGAGGACATTGCCGTATTTTAAATTTGGAGGTGAGGTATTTATTTTCGACCTTGCTATATCTCTAGAATATATATATATAGAGAGAGAGAAGAACAACTCCATTGTCAACAATGGGAAACCTATGTTGATAAGAGTTAAGTTGTGAAAGACACTTACCCATAGTTGGATGTCTGCATGACACACGTGGGGGCAAGCCAAAACAAAAGTAAGTCACTAGGATCAACGAATAAATGAATGACCGCAACTCCACTACCAAATCGATATGAGTTTAGTCTGAGAAAGAGTGCTTTGCTCGTAGTTGGATGTCCGCATGACACCCGTGGGAGCAAGCCAAAACGAAGGCAAAGCACTTGGATTAGCGCAAGGTCAGAAAAAAATATCAATGAAGAAAAATTTTTGTTGCAGGATAAATCATTTGACACCCCCGATGGAAAATTTTCTTTTTTGAAATAAATCATCTGCGATGTTCCGGAATTTAGTAAAGTCCATTTGAAAGTTAAGCCTTGCAATCCCTAAGTCTTAGAAATATTTTAGGAAGAGACTTGAATAAGACTTAAGGAAATTCTGGCATATAGGATTTGAACGAAGTATCCTTGAGAAATCTAGGGAAAGAACTTTGCGGTTAACTTGCTAAAGGAATCTTTAGCTTATGCTTGAGGATGAGCATTGTTTAAATTTGGGGGTGTGATAACGGGCAGAAATGCACGTTATCATAGTACAAAGTTCTTAAATAATGTTGGAATGCATTGATGAAATATGTTAAATTGCGTTCATTAAGCATAAATTCTATAATATTGCGGTCGCATACGTCCAACGCATTAGAGCAATTGATCTTTACATTTTTGTGCAGAATATGCGTTAACGCAATGCAGAGATTGCGATCATAGGAGTACATTGGTCGAGTGCAACTTCACCACAAGACTTTGCGTTGATCGTACTTGCAAACATTCGCCCAAGAAGAATCACCGCAACTTGGTCAGCGCAACATGGTGGGCGCATCCGGGTGAAAGGATAATTAAGAGCAATGGGTCAAAAAGCTAATGACAGTCGGATCCAAATTAAGTTGACAGCCGATAATGGTCACAAAGTACATTAAGCTTTATCGGTAACAATCATCCGACGCGTCAATCAGGAATTAAAGCTGTCCCATCTATACAACCGGGAGAGAGAAGCCGCCTTCACCATGGAAACTCTATAAATACGAAGTGCATTCTTTAGAGAAGGGGTTAAGCAGTCGATTACTTCATTACTTTACAAGTTCACGTCTCTGTCCATAGTCTTCTTTCATTTTAAGGAAGGCGCGAGGAAGAAGGTGTGCCGATAGATCATTCCAGCAAGCTTGGGAAAGCACCGAAGCTCCAAGACAGAGAGAGGGCTAACGCTTGCGAAAGCGGAAACATTTGTAGATCAGAATAGAGATTCAGTGTAAAAAAGCCTTGGTCAGCAAGGAATTGCTACCAGGCTCTCTACCTTTATTTTCCATTATCATTTTGTATTCAACTCAGTTATAAGAATGGAATGTCTTTCTCTATATCTGTTCACTCTCTGTTATTTATGCATGAGTAGCTAAATTAGTTGAATGGGTTGAGAAGTAGTTAGCTAGCATAACGAGGGAATCTTCATCTTTGCGATTATCTTGTTTTGTATGCTTCATTTGTCTATTAGAGATACTTGGGAGGGTAGTCTAAAGACAGGATCTAGACTTGGGAAAGTCAGGTCAGAATTTAGGTTTGGAAGAACCAGATTAGAACGCATAAACGGGAGATAGGTGCTTAGGAATGAGCACTATTTGTTATTAACGCATCGCATGCATCTTAGCAATAAGGTATGATTGTATGCGGTCACCTTGCTTTCATGCATTTTACATCAACGCATAGGACAAGAGTAGAGACTTAGGGATAAGCTCTATGGACTGCATTTAACACATGCATCCCAAACTTAGGAGCATCCCATTTACATTGGGAAATAACTTTTTGTTCATGGTTGTAACATGATCGCAAGGTTTGACGCATTCCCGAGTAACGCTAGCTAAAGATCTTATCAACCCGTTCATCACATACTTATTGCATCTATCAACGCAACTATCTTTCTCAAATCCACCGCCTCTATTTACTTCTTTTTCATCAACGCAACAACACACCCACACTTTATTTATTTACTTGGTTACAACAAAGCTTTCATAAACATTACCAATACAACTATTTTCATAAGTCTCTGTGTTCGACCCTGGACTTACCAGGAAACTTAGGGGAATTTACATTTGAATTCCGCTGTGGAAACTTGAGTGCACAACACAATTCATCAACGCATATCATCCATATTTCATTCATAAAATAACACATCACCTACACGAGAGAGTACACTCTTTACTCAATCATTTAGAAATGTTGTATGAGCATAAACGATCGTGTACCTTTGACTATGCGATGAAGCATGAAGGTCATGCGATGGTGCATCACGCATCGTGCAATGCAAGATCGTTCAATGCAAGCCTTTAAACGATCAAGTAGATGACAACGATGCGATGATGCATAACTGTCTAAACGATCGCGGAGCAAGTGTCAAGGTATTGTATATCAGGTGATCATGTAGTAAGTGACAATGCGATGAAGCATGCTGAGCTACACGATCGTTTAGTGCGCATGTGTTTTATTAAATGATGAGTGTCAAAAATTCTATGCAATCGTTTACCTCCAACGTCCACGCGATCGAATAACCAATACTATGAGATAGAGTAAACTTTTACCCCATCGTTTAGTAAATACTACACGATCGGATAGAAATTTTCTACACAATCGTTTAGTCAAATCTAAACGATCGTTCAGCTTGGGCTACACGATACGACCAACCTTTGGTCTTCTTCCTCGATTAGAACTGCATCTCCATGCTTCGAAACTTCATCAGAATGACTCAAAGAACTTCAAACAGTTTGAATACAGACTCGATTGCTTGTTAATTATACCCAAAAACACAGGGGCCCTTACAAATTAACACTTTGTAAACTTAAAGAAAGCTTTAATAGAGCCAAGATCATACAGAGCCACAACTTCTGGATTCTCACGCCGAGAATAACAAGGTAACACTTGTGGTGGTGTCTCTACTTAGTTCGTGAATCGAGTGGGACTTGATTTGTTCGAGGAGCATCCGGACGATCATTATGTTCGTGTTGTTGCTCACAGTCTGTTTGTTGCGTTCGTGTGCTGGTTTTGAACGCATTGGACTTTGTTCGAAGGATTCTTGAAGAATGGTTCTTCAAAGGTACGCATACTCTATCCTTTTATTCTCTTATAGCATGCTATAATTTCTAATTGTGCATGACTTGTTAGTTTTTGTTTTAAGACTTTAATTGTTTGTGTTCATTCGAATGGAATTTTGAACGATCCCTTCTATTGCTCATGGAGATCCTCGTATTTGATTTCCTTCAATTGGATCAAAGCAAGGTTGTTCTGATATTCCAAATTTCATTTATGTTATTGAACTTCTTTTACAGTCGTGGTGGGTTTTAAGTTTTCTGCATTGCGTTTAAGAGTTAAATGCGTTTGTGGATATGTTAATGGGTGTTTACGGAATGATTATTATGTGAACCCCGAATCCTAATTTCTCTACTTTAGTGTGTTCCCTATTAAGACTAGTGTGATGAGTAGGTTGATGTGGAAACTAGTGTAGAATGGTAGAGGAAAAAGTGGAGATTTGAAGAAAAGAGGAAATTTGGAAGTTTAACTTTGGGAAAAATTTTGAAATTTGGCTAAGTAAAGAATTGTGTGTGTTGATGTGTTGGAAGAGTGGTTGGTAAAGGCATGTGGCTGAAGAAGGAAAAAGGAGATGATGCATTGGAAGGCACACAAATAGGTGAGGCATGCATGGAAAGGCAGCCCATGCGTCGAGCAGCCTAGGCCAACGCCCATGCCATGCGTCGAGCTGCCTCGGCCAGCGCCCATGCCATGCATCGAGCAGCCTCAGCCAGATGCCCTGCCCAAGCATCGAGCAGCCTCAGCCGAACGCCCTGCCAATTCATCCAGCGGGCATGCCCATGCGTTGAGTGCCCTGCCGAGCAGACAATGCTGTGCATCGAGGTGCCCTACCATGCAGCCAAGCGTGCACCCATCTGGCCAAGCACGCCTATGCGGCCGAGCGAGCAAGCGATGGCCAGCATACGCAGCACGCCAATGCGTCAAAGCAGCACGCCTATGCGCCGAAGCACCCGGCCAAACATCAAGGCGACGTGCGCAGCCCATGCGGCCAGGCACACCCAATGCGTCGAGCAGCTAGCACGCTCATGTGTCGAGCGACCAGCCTATGCAGCATGCCTATGCATTGGTGGCCAATACCATACACCCATGCAAGCAAGTCGTGCGATGCTACCTAGTGAGCCATGCATCGAGGATGGATGGTCACCCTATGCGTTGGTGATGGCTAGTCCTTGCGATGGCAAAGTTGAATTGTAATGATAGTGAATTGGCTTGCTATGCATTAATGATAGGCTATGCATTAAGTATGGATTATGTGTTGAACATCCAGAGATTGGATGCATACAAAAGATGAGATCATCAGGAGAACATCATCAAAACCATGATTCTTCTTGGGAGGAAAGCCTTAAGCTTTAAGAATTTGAGGTGGTGGCATCAGATTGGAGGCTCATGCATTGGCAACGTGGGAGGAAGACACTTAGCTTGCGTTGATCACAGCATTGCGTTGATGGGGTGAGAAGGAGACACTTGGCCATGCAGCCAAGTAGGTGGTGTTAACTGTGGAGAAGGTTTGGACGCCTATAAATAAGGCCAAAAGACTTCATTTTTATATCACAATTCAAAATACCGTAAAAAGATTGGAGAGTTGAGCAAAACCTTGCATTGAGTTAGTCATAGAGGACACATTGGACAGTGAGGTCTAAAGAGGACGCATCAACTTGGGACGAGGAGTTCTCCCAATTTACTCGTGCGTTTAGAGTGATTCCAAAGCCACCTGAAATCTATGAGAGTCTAGTTTTTAGGGTAGGGATGCTGGAGGAAAATTCTCGAAGGTATCAGGCTGGAAACTAAGAAGAAGACAAAAGGGTCAGGCTGTCGAATCAGTTTGGGCCAGTCTTGATGATTCTATGATTCCGGCCAAACCACGAGAGGTTCTGAGCTCAAATTGTAGGATAGGCTTCCTGAGACATTTTAGAATATGTTTGTAGAAGTAAGTATCTCAAAATAATATTTAGAACTATGAGTAATTTGATCTGTAAAATCTAGATTCTAGGGTGAAAAGGGAGCCCGAGGTAAAAGGGAGCTACTAGAGTGAAAAGCTCCTAAGCAATCAAGGTGAGTGGCTAAAACATTTTGACTAAAACATTTGCTTAAAATGTTTGATTACAACGTGTTATAGAAAGCATGTTTTAAAGAAGATTATTCTCATGCCAGCTAGTTTTACAATGTAATTTCCAAGCAAACAATGAGTTATGTTTTTAAACGCATGCATGTGTAAGAAATTGTTGAAAAGCGATTTATATGTGTTAAATATACTCAACATGCGTTAGTACCTTTAAAGCCATGTTTTTATATGTGTTATACTTTACATGCTTTAAAGAGAAATTCATTTATGACTAGTTTTACTTAAAACGCGATACCGAAGGACATTTGAGAAGGTATCCGCCAAACTAGATACTGAAGACACTTTGAGAAGGTATTTATTGGTACTGAAGAACATTTGAGAAGGTACCAAACCAACCATATACTGAAGGACGTTTGAGAAGGTATCTGAACAGAAGTACCAAAGGTATGACGGTACTTAGTATGGCCACGTGCACATAGGTAGTTATAGTCAGAGATTGAGCAAAAGGGTTCTCTCTTGACTAGCAGTTGGTGTTGAGATTGTTTTATCTTCAGTAAGGGTTATTTTCAACTGAGAAATAGTTTACTGTTTTATGATTAAAAAACTTTATATGTTTTATTCTTGGAAAATGTTTATACTACAGTACAAGTACTGTAGAAGCTTATATTTCAGTTACATCTTTATTGAGATTTGCATGAGAATCAATTATCTTTC
>NC_052353.1:16511453-16530893 GCF_009727055.1 Benincasa hispida | reverse complement strand
TTTCCCCTCCCTCTCCTCTTCTTCATCTCTCCCTTTTCTTCCCTCTTCTTTTTTTCCCTCTCTCCCTTTCTCAGCGGGCATGCCCATGCGTTGAGTGCCCTGCCGAGCAGCCATGCTGTGCATCGAGGTGCCCTACCATGCAGCCAAGCGTGCACCCATCTGGCCAAGCACGGCTATGCGGCCGAGCGAGCAAGCGATGGCCAGCATACGCAGCACGCCCATGCGTCAAAGCAGCACGCCTATGCGCCGAAGCACCCGGCCAAACATCAAGGCGACGTGCGCAGCCCATGCGGCCAGGCCAACCCAATGCGTCGAGCAGCTAGCACGCTCATGTGTCGAGCGACCAGCCTATGCAGCATGCCTATGCATTGGTGGCCAATACCATACACCCATGCCAAGCAAGTCGTGCGATGCTACCTAGGGAGCCATGCATCGAGGATGGATGGTCACCCTATGCGTTGGTGATGGCTAGTCCTTGCGATGGCAAAGTTGAATTGTAATGATAGTGAATTGGCTTGCTATGCATTAATGATAGGCTATGCATTAAGTATGGATTATGTGTTGAACATCCAAGAATTGGATGCATACAAAAGATGAGATCATCAGGAGACATCATCAAAACCATGATTCTTCTTGGGAGGAAAGCCTTAAGCCTTAAGAATTTGAGGTGGTGGCATCAGATTGGAGGCTCATGCATTGGCAACGTGGGAGGAAGACACTTAGCTTGCGTTGATCACAGCATTGCGTTGATGGGGTGAGAAGGAGAACATTGGCCATGCAGCCAAGTAGGTGGTGTTAACTGTGGAGAAGGTTTGGACGCCTATAAATAAGGCCAAAAGACTTCATTTTTATATCACAATTCAAAATACCGTAAAAAGATTGGAGAGTTGAGCAAACCTTGCATTGGAGCCAAATCCATGAGTTAGTCATAGAGGACACATTGGACAGTGAGGTCTAAAGAGGACGCATCAAATTGGGACGAGGAGTTCTCCCAATTTACTCGTGCGTTTAGAGTGATTCCAAAGCCACCTGAAATCTATGAGAGTCTAGTTTTTAGGGTAGGGATGCTGGAGGAAAATCTCGAAGGTATCAGGCTGGAAACTAAGAAGAAGACAAAAGGGTCAGGCTGTCGAATCAGTTTGGGCCAGTCTTGATGATTCTATGATTCCGGCCAAACCACGAGAGGTTCTGAGCTCAAATTGTAGGATAGGCTTCCTGAGACATTTTAGAATATGTTTGTAGAAGTAAGATATCTCAAAATAATATTTAGAACTATGAGTAATTTGATCTGTAAAATCTAGATTCTAGGGGTGAAAAGGGAGCCCGAGGTAAAAAAGGGAGCTACTAGAGTGAAAAGCTCCTAAGCAATCAGGTGAGTGGCTAAAACATTTTGACTAAAACTGTTAAAATGTTTGATTACAACGTGTTATAGAAAGCATGTTTTAAAGAAGATTATTCTCATGCCAGCTAGTTTTACAATGTAATTTCCAAGCAAACAATGAGTTATGTTTTAAACGCATGCATGTGTAAGAAATTGTTGAAAAGCGATTTATATGTGTTTAATATACTCAACATGCGTTAGTACCTTTAAAGCCATGTTTTTATATGTGTTATACTTTACATGCTTTAAAGAGAAATTCATTTATGACTAGTTTTACTTAAAACGCGATACCAAGGACATTTGAGAAGGTATCCGCCAAACTAGATACTGAAGGACATTTGAGAAGGTATTTATTGGTACTGAAGAACATTTGAGAAGGTACCAAACCAACCATATACTGAAGGACGTTTGAGAAGGTATCTGAACAGAAGTACCAAAGGTATGACGGTACTTAGTATGGCCACGTGCACATAGGTAGTTATAGTCAGAGATTGAGCAAAAGGGTTCTTCTTGACTAGCAGTTGGTGTTGAGATTGTTTTATCTTCAGTAAGGGTTATTCTCAACTGAGAAATAGTTTACGTTTTATGATTAAAACAACTTTATATGTTTTATTCTTGGAAAATGTTATTACTACAGTACAAGTACTGTAGAAGCTTATATTTCAGTTAAACTCTTTATTGAGATTTTGCATGAGAATCAATTATCTTTCTTAAGTCACTCACTGGGCGCAAGCTCACCCCGTTTTCAAATGTTTTCAAAGGTAGCGGTCAAATCCTCTGAAGATAGCTCTGTTTCTGCTCTGCCACTAAAGGATAAAAAGATTGTAACTGTCTGTTTAAGTGGTTACTGTTAATATTGTACACATTTACTATTGTTCATATAGGGACTAGGGTTTTTGGGTTTTGGGAATTGTGAATCTAGTGTTGTAATGACTCTAAATATGTTATGTTTCTGAATTAATAAATTTTGGCCTAAAGATATTCCGTTGTATATGAGTTTTATATTGGTATCAGAGTTATTCTGCAACAGTTAGTAGGCAATAAGTGTCAGCTACAGGGTTGATATCTGCTGCAGTCATGCCCTTTCCTAGGCTAAGAGGGTGGTCTGGGGCGGGTGTGTGGTAGATTGCCTTATTATGAGGAATAGAGGAGGACTACGATCGAGTAGACGATCGAGTAAGTGTGAGATAATACACTATCTATCGCATAGACGATGTACTCGATTGTTTAGAAAACACAAGCCTATCATATAGACTTTGCCACTCGATCATGTCGCAACGATCAGCTGAATGACTATCGTAGACAAAACCAGCCTAGATAGAACCCGTCTTAGACAAAAGGTCCCTTTTAGATAGATTTAATACAAATTTAATCTTTTATGCAAATCAATTTGATCCTATTAAACCGATTCAAAAGATTAAACTTAAGTATCTAATCTCATTAGAACAAAGAACTTAGGTCTATCTCGATCCAATTTTAAAACCCTTTTAAATCATGAGTTTGCCTTAGTTCACATGCAATTCTTTCTTATTGATTTTAGTTCCAATTTCCATTATAACACTTATAACCGAAAACCACCAAAACCATTCACAATGCTAAGCGACGCATACAAGGCATTCATAACTCTAAAAAATAAGCCTAAGTGTCATGCTCCGTGCATTGTTCATTCATTGCTACTTTTGTATAACACTTATATAACAAAGCAACGAACCAAGCATACATGCCTCCATACACCCTTATACTATAACACTTATAATATAAAGATGATGCATGAATATGCTTAATGCATGCTTAAATATAACTCTTATATTTCATGATGCATAAGCATCCTTTCTTGTAATTTCATCATGCCAATTAACTATATTATAACACTTATAATATATGATGCATAAATAAAATGCATAACGTAAGGTGGGTTTTAAATCTATATGTCATATACTATGGCATATAACCCAACATATATCTCATGTACATTAAATAAAAGTTGATGAACCGGGATAATTAGCCTCAAATCCTAAAAAAAAAAAAAGAAAAAAAAATATAAGCTAACTATTACAAAGAAAAATGAGTCTCCAGTTAAAACAGGCGAACCGGGTCTTGAACCGTCTGGGCGAAGAACGCTTCTCCTTGATCGTGTAACAAATCCTTGTGATAGCCTACACGAGAGAGTAAACTCTTTACTCAATCATTTAGCAACAATGTATGAGCATAAACGATCGTTTAGCAATGATCGTGTACCTTTCACTATGCGATGAAGCATGAACGTCATGCGATCGTGCAGCGTACATCGTGCAACGCAAGCCTTTAAACGATCAAGTATATGACAACTATGTGGTGATGTATAATCATCTAAACAATCGTGGAGCAAACGTCAAGGTATCGTATACCTGGTGATCGGGTAGTCAGTAACAATGCGATGAAGCATGCTAAGCTACACGATCGTTTAGTGCGCGTGCCTTTTATTAATCATCGAGTGTTAAAAACTCTATGCGATCGTTTACCTTCAGCGTCCACGCAATGGAGCAACCAACACTACGAGATAGAGTAAACTCTTTACCCTATCGTTTAGCATTTAGCTAAACGACAGTTTAGTAAATACTACACGATCAGGCAGAACTTTTCTACACGATCGTTTAGTCAAATCTCAATGATTGTTCAACTTTGGCTACACGATACGACCAACCTTTGGTCTTCTTCCTCGATGACTCGATTTCTTTGAATATAGACTTGATTTCTTGTTAATTATGCCCAAAAATGCAGGGGCCCTTAGAAATTATCACTTTGTAAACTTAAAGTAAGCTTTAATAGAGGCAATCATCCCGTAAACATCCATCAATAAATCTAAATACGCATTTAACATTAGACGCAATGCAAAAACTTAAAACCCACCATGACTGTAAAATAAGTTCAATACAGAAATAAAATTTGGAATATCAGAACAACCTGGCTCTGATAGCAATTGAATGAAATAAAACACAAGGATCTCCGTGAGCAGCTGAAGGGATCATTCCAAATTCCATTCGAATGAACACAGACAATTACAGTCTTAAAATAGAAACTAACAGGTCATGCACAACTAGAAATTACGGCATGCTATGAATAGACTGTGATCAATAGCTGAAGGGATAGAGTATGCATACCTTTGAAGATCAATTCTTCAAGAATCCCTCGAACAAAGTCCAATGCGTCCAAAACTAGCACACAAATGCAATGAATAGACTGTGATCAATAGCATGAATACAACAATCGTCCGGATGCTCCTCGAACCTAATCGAGTCCCACTCGACTCATGAACTGAGTAAAGACACCACCACAAGTGTTACCTTGGTATTCTCGGTGTGAGAATCCAGGAGTTGTGGGCTCTGTATGATCTTGGCTTAAGGAAGAGGGGGGATCTACGATCGAGTAGACGATCGAGTAAGTGGGAGATAATACGCTGTCTATCGCATAGATGATGTACTCAATCGTTTAGAAAACACAAGCCTATCATATAGACTTTTCTACTCGATCGTGTAGCAATGATCAGTTGAATGACTATCGTATAGTCAACTCTAAGTGATCGCTTAGCTAATCGTGTGGTCTCTCAATGGCTATCGCTTAGTAAAACAATTTTACTTGACAGACCTTTTTCTGTGAGTACTTTTTTAATGAAGCAACCTCTAAAATTTAGGAAAATTTTTTTCCTTTTATCTCACGGTTACTATAAAACTTCCAATAACCTCCCACTCATTTGGTTATTAGAGAAAAAGAATTAATTATCATATAATTAATATATTATAAATAAATATGATAACGAACTTATCATATTATATTTATAACCTATATTTTTAATATTTCATCTCATGAAACATATAAACCATAAATCTTTTTCTATTTTATGGTACTTAATGTAAATCATATTTACATGAATTCCTCCATTTAATGTATCTCATACATCATACCAATTATATCACATATAATTGAATTTCCTTTTATTAATTTGAACACTTCAAACTAACCCCAAAATCTGATTCTCAACTTGAACCCATTGAGTTACCAAGGGGACCTTATGGACCTGTAGCTTGAAGCTCCAACAGTACGTGAATAATTGACTAAACTCTTTAGTCACGACCATCTGTTAACTATCGAGCACTCCACTAAAGACTGACAGCTGCGCTCTCCTCAGTACAGATATATTTCTGTGTCCATATTAACCAATCAACATTACGATAACCCTTGACAAATCGCTCGTAAGTACAGCTGGGCCAATGTACCGTTTTACCCCTATAGTTACATCTATCTCCTTAAGTACCACTAATTCCTCTACTGAACAATAAGTCATAATTCCACTATGACTGATAAGAGGATATGGCCACTATGTTCAAGTCTCGAAATTAGCCCTTAAAGGAGCAATTTATCTACTTACCCCTTCTTCGAGGAATGAGTGAATTCCATCTTGGGTAACTGAGTTCTCAGCTCCCCAATCAAACAAATCCCCAGAAAGGTAGGCTTGTTGAGTTGGCAATCTGGCCACTTTCACTCATACTAATCAAAGGACCGCCCTCATAGGTAGGAGTTCCCAAAACACTCAGGATTAAGGTCATGTCACCTATGGTCGTTTTAGTGAAATGTAAGTCTTAATTATCAACATCGTTATATAAAGAGATTAATCATCTGGTGGTCCAGTCTTATACAAACTCTTTGTATAGGACACCTCTGATAACGGGCAGAAATGTACATTATTGTAGTATTAAGTTATTAAACAATGAAGGTTTGCATTGATAAAATATATTAGATTGCGTCTGTAACGCAAAAATTGATCTTATGTCACACAATGCATGGATGCATATGATGCAAGTTCATGTCCCCGTAACCAGTTCCCTGGCAACGGCACCATAAACTTGTAACGCAAAATTTTATTCTTAAACAATGCACTGATACAAATATGCGATACTACTTCTAGATATGAGTTAATTATGAATGTTCTTATAGTATGCCTTGCGTTGTCACAAGTTTCCTTACATTGGAACCAAGTGTAATTCCACTGCAAGTTTCTCGGTGTGATCCGAGGTCAAACACAGGGACTGTTTGAGGTTATTGTGGTATGTTCATGGTATATGCGACCAGTTTTTTCAATCTTTAAAGAGTGTTTTGTACAAGTATATAAAATTGCGGGAAAGTAAAGGAAAGCAGTAAAATGCGATAATAAAATAAGTACAGTAAACTTAAGCTAGATGATACAAGACACAAGCTTCATGATATAAGATGCTGGGGTCTAGGCTAGCTGTGAAGGTTATGCAAAGAGCATGGAATGCGGCGGCAAGTCTTATGTGCAAACAAAAAGAGAAAGATAACTAATATAAATAGCGCAAGTTTTTTAATTGCGTTGAAGTTATAAGTACGATTCTGCTTTTCTCTTGGTGTACACCTCTCAGTGATCGACAACGCTTCAACATGTCTGTGGTTAATCAGAGACGAATGTAATGAATGCAAGGTTGCTTCTATGTCTAGAAGTAGTACTCGCTTTAGTTAATGCATTCTTCTAACCTTCTCTCGATAGATCAGAATGGCATCTTCACTTCTGCTTTCACAGGTGAATATGCCGTCTAGCATGCTTTTGCTAAACGCAGTTATCTCTTTAACATAAATTAGGTACTCGTTTAATTCATATTAACTACCAGGGGATTAAGAAGACATCATGGAGAAAGTGATTAACGGAGGAACGGAAGTAGACAGAAAATGGAATTTGAACGCAATCGAAACATTTAATATGTCTATTAAGCGTTTGATACATGGTGTGTGAATGAAGAGATAAAGAAAGTGAAATACAATGATGAAAAGAGATAGAACAGATATAAACAAGCGCCAACGTCTTGGCATCGATTCGGGTGGAGATCTGCTTGCCGGATTGGATGGATCAGATGGATCGATGAGCTTCTCTCTCAGGCTTGCTCAACCGGTAGTAGGGTTCTCAGCACAGAGCTTCGTTGCGGGTATTTGGCAGAATAGAACTGAGACTCACCTCTCGGCCTTGTCTCGTCTTCTTCCTGAATTTCTTCAGTTAAGCACCCAGCTTAGCCTTTTCTCTCAACACTTTAGCAGCAATTAGGCACGTATCCAGTAGCATATCTTTTCTTTGAAATCTATGGGGTATTTATAGGTGAGGATCTTTGACTCCGGCCTTGTGGTCCCCACTTATTGTTATGGAAATTTTGAAGATGGAGGGATATTTTTCCTTCTGTTATGCAATCAGACTATTAATTCTGCACAACCGTTGTTGTACACGTGTCTCAATCCTTCGCTTTTGCGTTGCTCAGCTGCATCTTTCGATCGAGTATTCGCATGCGGTGTTTGTTTTTATTATCGCATGCAGTTGAAAGTCAGCTTTGGATCGACTATCGTATTGCACCATCATTGGGTTAATCGTCTCTTCATTGTTGATTGATGGGTGCAATGTGGCAGAGATGCGTTGATCAATTCTTCCTGAGCCTTGAGCGCAAGCGGTGACTTGGTTTCCTGCAAAACAGAGTAAAATCTCCTTTTCTTTCATCTTCTAGATGTCCGTGGGTATAATTGCGATAATTTATAATTATTGTATTTCGAAGCTAATTTTCATACAATTGATGCATATTCACTATCCTTTGGCCGCAATATTTAGGTAAGGCAGTATAAATAACTTGTATTTCTACAAGTTATCACACCCCCAAATTTAGATATATGCTTGTCCTCAAGCATATCTTCTACTTAGGCAATAAAGCTGAATTCCTATCCTATATTTTTGCGTCGATTGGTTGCTCCGAATGTTACACTTAGGCACATTGCTTAACATCACAACTTTTTCCTATCCTTGCTAATTCTTAACAAAGCCCTACTTTATTCTACTATAGAACAAAATTATGCTAAAAAATGCTTTTCTAATTTTTTCAAAATAGAATGTTTATCTCTTCTTTGTCAAAACAACTCGATATATCTATATGTGATGGTCAAAAACTCTGCGTCATTTACTAGAGACTGTTGGTCATGGTTAAACTCTTCGTTTTGGCCTGTTCCCACAGGTGTCATGCGAACATCCAACTACGGTTGTGTGCCAATTTCAAATTTAACTCATGAATTTCAGAGGAGTTGTCTCTTGCATTTTTTTTTTCTTTTCTTTTCATATTGCGTTGTTCTTGGAAACCCACCTTTGTTTTGCTTGCTCCTACGGGTGTCATACAAACATCCAACTACGAGCAGGCTCCTTTCACAACTAAACTCTTATCAGGTTGGGAACATTTTAAGGATTTCCCTTGCGCTGACATTGGAGATTTGTATGAATTTTTTTTTTTATTATTTTTGAAAGTGGACTATTTTTTAAAGTGGACACATTTTTCTTAAATACTGCATATTCTTGATCTCATCTGCTCAGACCTTCCCCACCCCCAAATTTAAAGATGAGCAAGGTTCTCATTGCGTTTTTTGGATAGACTAGACAAACACTTAGAAGAAAATTTCAAAAAGAAGGTTTGAGCAGAACTTTGAAAGATAAAAGTTAAAGTACTGCTAAACTAAGAATTAACTAAGTGTTAGTCAGAATTTGCTAAGTATGGAAATATTTCTATGTATAAACATATATTACATCATAGCCACGTAATGAAGAACACAAAAGTAAAAGATTGAGAACATCGCAAGTATCGACAAAGAATGATAAAGAAAAAGGCACAGGCAAAAATGGAGTGAATATGTACTCATATATTGAATATTAACAAAGTATACAATTAATTACAACTTAACGCAATACAAAAAATTTGTGCTTGTACAAGAATCAAAGAATTGAGATGTCATTGTTTGAATTCGATTTAGACGTGTGCATGATAAAATAATTAACACCGTGCTTCTATTAACGCAAATACATTTTTGTTGAGGACAGGCAACAACGCATATATCCCCGCAACACACCCCTTAACTAAACACATTTCTGGAGGATACCTCAACATAGTGCATTTAGCTAAGGACGGGCAAAGGACATATACGAGTGCAACACACCCCTCAACTCAATGCATTTGAGTGTAATAGCCGCTAGGTGTCTCTTGTTAACACACTATGCACCCATCATCGCGTTACATACTAGTTTTTAATTTCCTGTTTAATTCATCAGAAATGCAAATCGAAAAGACGTTCCGGTGTTTAATGTTTCATCCAATAATTCACAAAAATTAAAGAACAATGCTACTAATGTATAAAAACTCAATGATTTAAACATGGCATGAAAAATTAAAGCGAAGAGAATTACAGAAAGCAGTAAAGGCTAATTCTAAAAAGCAGTAAATACATGATTTAGAAAGCAGTAAAAGGAAACTATAAAGAAAGCAAGTAAACATAGATAAGAATGCTGATTGAAAGAAGTGCGTAGAATTACCGCAATCGCTTCCCTCTGCAGGCAGTTTAATCCTACTTGCCCAAGTCAATGGTGTCCATGCGTCTCTCGAAGTCGCCTCCATAGTAAGGCTTAATTCGTTGACCATTGACTTTAAACGTGTTGTTCCCGTCTAAAGTTGTTAGTTCCACTGTTTCGTGAGGAAAGATAGTCTTGATTTTGAACGGTCCAGACCAGCGAGACTTCAACTTTCCTGAGAATAATTGCGAACGAGCGTTAAATAATAATACCTGTTGACTTTTGGTAAATGTCCGATCGTTTATGCGGTCGTCGTGCCATTTCTTGGTTTTCTCCTTATATATCTTGGCATTCTCATAGGCGTCCCTTCTCCATTCGACCAACTGATTTAATTGCAGCTTCCGGACTTTTCCCACACTTGCTAAATCAAACTTCAACTTCTTACATGCCCACATTGCCTTATGTTCCAATTCGAGTGGCAGATGACAAGCTTTTCCAAAGACTAGGGCATACGGAGACATGCCAATTGGTGTTTTATAGGCAGTGTGTAAGCCCACAGTGCTTCATCAAGCTTGGGTGACCAATCCTTCCTGGAAGTATTGACTACCTTCTCCAAGATAGTTTTGATCTCTCTGTTAGAAATCTCCGCCTGTCCATTAGTTTGTGGGTGATAAGTGGTTGCAACTCGATGCCTGATGTTGAATTTAGTTAACAGGTTGGCAATTATGCGGTTGATAAAGTGAGAGCCCTCATTGCTAATTAAGGCCCGTGGCGTCCCATATCGAGCAAAAATGTTCTTCTTCAGAAACTTTGCCACTGTGGCCGGATCATTTTTGGCACATGCGATGGCCTCAACCCACTTCGATACTTAATCAACTGTAACCAAAATATATTCATGACCTTCGGATGGTGGAAATGGGCCCATGAAGTCAATTCCCCAAACATCAAATTATTTAACTTCTAAGATTGATCTCAATGGAATTTCATTCCTTTTAGACATATTCCCCATCCTATGACACCTGTCGCATTGCATAACATGGGCATGGGCATCCTTAAACAGTGTTGGCCAGAAGTAGCCGCATTGTTGGACCTTTGCTGTGGTCCTTTGCCCCCCAAAATGTCCTTTATACGAGGACTCATGAAAGAGCTCTAAAATGTGCTTGGCTTCATGCTTAGGAATGCATCGACGTAATATATGATCAGGTCCTTGTGGATATAGGAATAGATCGTCCCAGAAATAAAATTTGGCATCATGTCTTAGCTTTTTCTTTTGCTGGTATGTATAGTCATCCAGAAATTGACCACAAATGATGAAATTTACTATGTCCGAATACCAAAGAACATTAATGTCTACTGCCATCAACAGCTCATCAGGGAATTTTCCTCGATATCTTTTTCTTTATATTGAACCTCGTAATTCTCCAATCTTGACAAATGATCCGCGACTTGGTTCTCGGTGCCCTTCCGGTCTTTAATCTCTTGGTCAAATTCTTGCAGTAGCAACACCCACCGTATAAGCCTGGGTTTTGTATCCTTCTTTGTCATCAAATACTTGATCATAGAGTAATCCGTATACACCACAACGGTTGTTCTGATTAAGTATTGTCAGAATTTCTCCAGTGCAAATACCACTACGAGCATTTCCTTCTCTGTAGTTGTATAGTTTTCCTACGCATCATTCAATGTTTTACTTGCATGATAAATAGGATGCAATACCTTGTCCTTGCATTGCATGATAAATAGGATGCAATACCTTGTCCTTGCGCTAACTTAATACTGCACCCACAGTATATCTGTTGGCATCACACATCAACGCAAATGGTTGCGTCCAATCTGGCGCAATCAAAATGGGTGCGAAGATGAGCGCATCTTTTAATGTGTTGAATGCATTGGTGCACGTGTCATCAAAGTTATATTCTCAGTCAGCTTCAAGGAGTGCATTCAGGGGTCCTTGCGATCTGAGAGAATTTGCAAATAAATCTTCTATAAAACCCAACGTGTCCCAGGAAGCTCCTAAGTGTTTTTACGTTCATTGGTGGGGGTAACTTGGAAATTGTGTCAATCTTTGCTTGATCAACTTCCAATCCTGCTTTAGAGATTTTGTGACCTAGAACTATACCTTCTTCCACCATAAAGTGGCATTTTTCCCAGATAAAAACATGATTCGTTGCCACGCATCTCTTCAAGACCTTTTCAAGGTTAGATAAACAGGAATCATAGTTATTGCCGAAGACTGAGAAATCATCCATGAATACCTCGACTGACTCCTTCAAGTAATCTGAGCTTATTGCCATCATGCATCGTTGAAAAGTGCCTGGTGCATTGCAGAGTCCAAATGGCATGCGTCAAAATGCGAACGTACCAAATGGGCACGTAAAGGGGTTCTTGTCTTGGTCCTCCGGCACAATTTCTATTTGGTTATACCCTGAATAGCCATCAAGAAAGCAGAAAAATTCATTCCCCACAAGTCTGTCTAACATCTGATCAATAAACGGGAGTGGAAAATGGTCCTTTTTAGTGGCCAAATTCAACTTGCTATAATCCATACAAATTCTCCACCCCGTAGTCGTCCTTGTGGGAATCAATTCATTCTTGTTATTAGTGATGACTGTCATCCCCCTTTTCTTCGGAACACACTGCACTGGGCTCACCCAGCTGCTATCAGATATCGAGTAGATGACACCGACGTCCAACCAATTTACTATTTCCTTTTTCATGACCTCCCTCATGGCAGGGTTCAAGTGACGTTGCCTTTCTATGGATCCAGTCTTTCTTTCTTCCAGACGAATCTTGTGCATACAATATGAAGGATTGATTCCTCGAATGTCTGTCATGGTCCATCCTAAGGCCTTTGCGTTACTCTTTAGGATCTGTATGAGCGCATCTTCTTTTTACTTACTCAGCGATGTAGAAATGATAACCGGTAACGTGTCGTTACTTCCTAAGTAAGCATACTTAAAGTGCATGGGCAACGGCTTTAACTCTAACATAGGTGGTTCTTCCAGAGATGGCTTAATGTGCTGTAAAGTTCGTTCAGACAACTTGAGTGGTTCAAAATTTTCTTCCACATAAATTGCAGCACAGTCCTCCTCCACTATTGCGCCGATTTCACAATTTTCTTCCTCCAGCTCCTTCAGGGGTTTGTGCGAATGTCCTTCCCACAGTTCCTCGATATATTGGCAGTTTTCTATATCACCTAGGTACTTAAACACATTGAGTACGTTGAATTTTACCTTCTGATCGTCGACCCTGATGGTCAGTTCTCTTTTCTGCACATCGATCAACGCTCGCCCTGTGGCGAGAAACGGTCGACCCAGGATGATAGGGATTTATCTATCGGCTTCGTAATCCAATATGACAAAGTCTGCCGGGAAGATAAACTTGTCCACTTGCACGAGAACATCTTCTATCTTGCCCTCAGGAAGCTTTATCGATCTATCGGCCAACTATAATGTGATCATGGTTGGTCTTGCTTCGTCGATATCCAGCTTCTTAAAAATTGACAAGGGCATCAGATTTATGCTTGCCCCTAAATTGCACAGCGCGTTCTTGACCATCTTCCCTCCTATCGTGTAGGGTAGTGTAAAGGTCCCAGGGTCCTTCATTTTAGTGGGGAGGTTGTTTTTAAACAGAGCGCTGCACTCATATGTTAACACGCAACCGTTTCATTTTCCCCAATCTTTCTCTTATTGACGAGAATATCCTTGAGAAACTTTATATAACTCAGCATCTGCTCTAATGCTTCTATCAAGGGAATATTAATGTGTAGCTATCGGAGAACGTCTAGAAACCTCTGAAATTTCTTGCTATCATCTTTCTTTTTTAGCCTGGATGGGAATGGTGGAGGATCTCGTCGTATTTCTTGTTCACATGGCTGTCCAGTGAGGTCCTGTGCTTGTTGTGTATCATTGGCTGGAGGTTGCGCTGATTGAGAATTCATGTCTTGAGGAGCTTCATCTTTTGAAGATGAGCTTACTTCTAAACTGGTACTTTTTTTCACTATTAGTTAATTGGTCATCATCAACAGTCAAATCTACTGGTGTTGTTGCCGCATCTGGTGCTTTTGGCATAATAGGGGCTGTTGTTTTGCCACTTCTCAATGTCACTGCGTGACATTGTTCTTTACCTCGCTGCCCTTTTGTTCCTGAATTTCCATGACACGTACCAGGCGCTTTCTTCTTTAATTCCCTTGTAAGCTAATCTATTTGCTCTTCTAATTCTTTAAGAGAATCAGCTTGCGATTGTCTCAATGCCTCGCTCTTTTCAATGTAATGTTTTAACGATGTCTTCAGAGTCGAGGTGCTGCAAAAGGTATCATATAAGAACGGTTGGTCACAGGGTGGTATACCTTGAGAATTACCTAAGTTACAATTCGAAGTAATGAAGATTGGAGGGTTGCCTCTATCCCCTTAATAACTGTTATGATAGAAACTCGGACTCCCCTGGTTGTGATTCCCATCCCAACTTGAAGTTGGGTGATCCCACCAACCAGGGTTATAGATGCTGCCAAACGATTCATCATAGACAGAATATACGGGTTGTTGGTTCCATGGGTAGACTTCTACTGGATGTCCCACTCCACATTGGATGCAATTCATTGCGTCCACGTGAGCAACTACATTAACTTGCGTTGATCCTCGAGAGAGAGTTTTCTGCTGATTAGCCACAGTCTGGAGGAGTGAGGTCATTGTGGTCATCAACACTTTCTACTCTCTTTTGTTCCCGACCTCTTACCTCGAGCCCGATATCAACCCACTCATCAGAATGTCGTGAGATGCGATACAATATGTTCTTTGCTTCTGTATATGATTTATTCATTAATCCCCCTTTTGCGGAGGCATCGGCAACTGCTTGCGTTGATTAGCCTAAGCCATTGTAAAAGGTTTCCATCCAAATACTATCGGGAATCCCGATGTGCGGACAACTCTTCACTAACTGCCATAATCGCACCCAGGCAATGCCCAAGGTTTCGTAACCCTTTTGTTCGAAATTCAAAACGTCCCTCCTTCTCTTTGCATTGACAGACGGAAGAAAGAATCTGTTCATGAACCTATCAACCAAATGCTCCCATTCATTAATTTCATCCGGCTGTAATGCTTGAGCCCACCTCTTGTCTTCATCCCGCAATGTGTATGGGAATAGATATAGCTTAAGCCCTTCTTGAGTTACACCAGGCATGGAGAATACGCTGCACATGTCTACAAAATTTGTCAGATGAGTATGTGGGTCTTCTCCTTGTAATCCTCCAAATTGTCCCACATTCTAAATCATTTGCAGCATAATAGGATTCATCTCAAAGTTTACATTCCCTTCAACCATAGATCTTGAAATTCCTAGTGAGAATTTATAAAAATCTGGCACCGCATAATCCCTATAAGGATATTATGGTCAGCAACAAGAAAAACTGGATCTTGCGCTAGTAAATTTCCAATTTGGTTTCCTATCGATGCCATATCTTCATTAGCCATACTTCTGCTAGTAAATTTCCAATTTGGTTTCCTATCGATGCCATATCTTCATTAGCCATACTTCTTCACCAATTACTTTGGCCCTGATGAACTCTTGCGCGAATAGTACTCTTGATCTCTGGGTCCACTTAGAGTCACTAGATCAATCCAGCACTGACAAGTCGTCAAACTGCTCTCCGCGTTGAACACCTAGTACAAAGAGATCTGTCCTGCAAAATACCAAAAACACACTCAAACAATAAACCGTTAACAAATCCCCGGCAACGACGCCATAAACTTGTAACGCAAAAATTGATCTCATGTCACACAACGCATAGATGCATATGATGCAACTTCATGTCCCCGTAACCAGTTCCCCAACAACGACGCCATAAAGTTGTAACACAAAAATTGATCTTATGTCACACAACGCATGGATGCATATGATGCAAGTCCATGTCCCCATAACCAGTTCCTCGTCAACGGCGCCATAAACTTGTAACGCAATATTTTATTCTTAAACAATGCGCTGATACAAATATGCGATACTACTTCTAGATATGCGTTAATTATGAATGTTCTTGTAGTATGCCTTGCGTTGTCATAAGTTTCCTTACGTTGGAACCAAGTGTAATTCCACCGCAAGTTTCTCGGTATGATCCGTGGTCGAACACAGGGATTGTTTGAGGTTATTGTGGCATGTTCGTGGTATATACGACCAGGTTTTTCAATCTTTAAAGAGTGTTTTATACAAGTATATATAATTGCGGTAAAGTAAAAGAAAGCAGTAAAATGCGATAATAAAATAAGTATAGTAAACCTAAGCTAGATGATACAAGATACAAGCTTCATGATACAAGATGCTGGGGTCCAGGCTCGCTGTGAAGGTTATACAAAGAGCATGGAATGCGGCGGCAAGTCTTATGTGCAAATAGAAAGATAAAGATAACTATTATAAACAGCGCAATTTTTTTAATTGCATTGAAGTTATAAGTACGGTTCCACATTTTTCTTGGTGTACACCTCTCAGTGATCAACCGCGTTCCAACATGTCTGTGGTTAATCAGAGATGAACGTAATGAATGCAAGGTTGCTTCCATGCCTGGAAGTACTATTCGCTTTAGTTAACGCATTCTTCTAACCTTCTCTCGATAGATCAGAATGACATCTTCACTTCTGCTTTCATAGGTGAAGATGTCCTCTAGCATGCTTTTGCTAAACGCAGTTGTCTCTTTAACAAAAATTAAGTACTCGTTTAATTCATATTAACTACCAGGGGATTAAGAAGACATCATGGAGAAAGTGATTAATAGAGGAACGGAAGTAGATAGAAAATGGAATATGAACGCAATCGAAACATTTAATATGTCTATTAAGCGTTGGATACATGGTGTGTGAATGAAGAGATAAAGAAAGTGAAATACAATGATGAAAAGAGATAGAACAGATACAAACAAGCGCCAATGTCTTGGCATCGATTCGAGTGGAGATCTGCTTGCCGGATTGGATAGATCAGATGGATGGATGAGCTTCTCTCTCAGGCTTGCTCAACCGGTAGTAGGGTTCTCAGCACAGAGCTTCTCGACGGGTATTTGGCAGAATAGAACTGAGACTCACCTCTCGACCTTGTCTCGTCTTCTTCCTGGATTTCTTCAGTTAAGCACCCAGCTCAGCCTTTTTTCTCAACACTTTAGCAGCAATTAGCCCCGTATCCAGTAGCATATATTTTCGTCGAAATCTGTGGGATATTTATAGGTGAGGATCTTTGACTCTGGCCTTGTGGTCCCCACTTATTGTTATGGAAATTTCGAAGATGGAGGGATATTATTCCTTCTGTTATGAAATCAGACTATCAATTTTGCACAATCGTTAGTTGTACACTTGTCTTAATCCTCTACTTTTGAATTGCTCAGCTGCATCTTTTGATCGAGTATTTGTATGCGGTGTTTGTTTTTATTACTGCATGTGATTGAAAGTCAGCTCTGGATCGACTATCGCATTGCACCGTCATTGCTTAATCGTCTCTTCATTGTTGATTGACGGGTGCAATGTGACAGAGATCCGTTGATCAGTTCTTCTTGAGCCTTGAGCGCAAGCGGTGACTCGATTTCCTACAAAACAGAGTAAAATCTCCTTTTCTTCCATCTTAAAGATGTTAGTGGGTGTAATTGCGATAATTTATAATTATTGTATTTTGAAGCTAATTTTCATACAATTGACGCATATTCACTATCTTTTGGCCGCAATATCTAGATAAGGCAGTATAAATAACTTGTATTTCTACAAGTTATCAGCGTCCAAAAAGCATTAAGTTCATAATATTGCAGTCGCATGCGTTCATCGCATTATGATAACGGGCAGAAATACACATTATCATAGTGTTAAGTTCTTAAAACAATGTGGCTTGCATTGATAAAACGTGTTAAATTGCATCCAAAAAGCATCAGATTCATAATATTGTGATCGCATGCATTCATTGCATAGAAGCAGTTTATTTTTGTATTTTTATGCAGAATATACGTTGACATAAGGTGGGAATTGCGATCATAGTAAATCATTGGTCGAGCACAGCATTAGCACAACGCTTTACGGTGATTGTGTCTGCTCAATAAGGATTGCCGCAACCTGGTCAGCGCAACTTGGGGGCGCATCTGGGCAAAAGGCTAATTAATCGGGATGGGACAGAAAGTCGATGACAGAAGAATCCGAAGTAAGTTGACAGCCGCTAACGATAACAAGTACATTTAGCTTTTCAGTGACAAATATTCGGTGCATTAGTCAAAGAATTAAAGTCGTCCCATTTGTGCAATCATGAGAGAGAAGCCTCCGTTCACCTGGAAGTTCTATAAATACCAAAGGCATCCTTCAGAAAAGGGGTTCCACCAGTTCAAAAATTCATACGTTCGGATTGCACGTCTTTGTTCATAGTTTTCATTTCACTTTAAGGTAGAGCAAGAGAAGAGTGGTGATGCCGGAGATCGCTCAGGGAAACTCGAGAGAGAACCTTGAGGCGTAGAAGTAGAGAGCAGGCTCTTGATTGCTACCAGGCTAGGCAACAAGAGATTGCTACCAGGCTCTTGATTCTATTCTTGCATTGTTGTTTTGTACTTCATATTAATATTCATGCAATAGAAGTTCTTATTCTACACCTGTTTACTCTCTTAGTATGCATGAGTAGCTAAACTAGTCGAATGGGTTGAGAAGAACTAAGCTAACATGTCTTAGGAAGTTCATTGCTTGCGATTATCTTGTGTTATGTTGTGCCAAATATCCCTTTAGGGCTACTCGAGAGAGAGTCTGAAGAAAAAACCTAAGACTCAAGAGAGCTAGGTTAGAATGTAGACTCGAAAGAGCAAGATTAGAACTGCATAAACAAAAGACAGAGACTTAGAGATAAGCTCTGTTTGCCAACCTGCATCGCATGCATCCTATAGATAGGAATGATATTTTGTGGACTCCTTATTTGTGTGTGTGTTATTCTGTCATCGCATAAATAAGAATAGAGGCTTGTGTGTAGGTTCTATAGACTTATCGCATATATCGCATGCATTCTAGCATTAGAAGTCGTAGCATTCGCATCGAGAGATGGTTAACTATTGTATGCATGTTGCATGATCACAAAGCAAGAACACATCCTAGGAAGTGTTAGCCGAAACCCTTCTCAACCCATTCACTGCATACTCTCCCATTTATTCAATTCTTTTCAAACTCCGCCGCATTTGTTTTGCAGGATATGCTTAACGCACGGCGAAAATTGTGATCACAAGAAATCAATGGTCGAGCACAGCATTACCGCAAGCTTTGCGGTGATTTTTGTTCACAAACATTTGACAAAGAAGGATTGCCCATAGAGCCGATGCAACTTGGTGGGCGCATCTGGGTGAAAAGCATAATTAATTCAGATGGGACTGAAAGTTGATGACGGTCGAATCCAAATTAAGTTGACAAGCGCTAACGATAACAAGTACATTTTAGCTTTTCGGTGACAAATATTCGGCGCATCAGTCGGTAGAATTAAAGCCATCCCATCAGTGTAATCATAGAAGAGAAGCCACTTTCACCCCGAAGCTCTATAAATAACCGAAGGCATCCTTCAGAAAAGGTTCGGTTCACCAGTTCAAGCAGTTCATAACTTTAGCCGTGTTCATAGTTTTTCTTTTATTTTAAGGCGAAGTGAGAGAAGAGTAGAGACGCTGGAAGATCGCTCAGGGAAACTCGAGAGAGAACCCGAGGCATAGAAAGTAGAGAGCGGGCCGACTCCT